>NW_008238983.1:6590181-6614202 GCF_000691975.1 Corvus brachyrhynchos | reverse complement strand
GACGCGGCACGGATGCCCCTGGGCGAGGGAGAGCCCCCGGCGGGACAGGGGCTTCCCTGCGGCCACTGGGGAGGACCGTGCCTGCTGTTAAAACCGCTGTTGGCAGTCCTGTGGGGGCAATTCTGAACATAGGGTGATATTCATGACACACTTCTGACTGCTTGGAAACTATGTACCAAAAGTTCTGTTGACCTAAACTCAGGGAACAGTAAAGTCAAGTACAAGTAAAGACCTTTCTTCAGAAATACAGGTCTTCTGAGGAAGGGATAGTAAAGTCAAATGCAGGACAGAAGGAACATGAAATTAAATGTCAAAATAACATCTTGGGGTGTTTGGTGATCATTTCTGCAGCAGCTGTATTCAACTCTGTTCCAAGGCGACTTGCTCCCAGTGTCAATATCCCATTCTGTAATGCTTTTCTGCTTTATATTGCACTGGTTAGAAATTAAAAATAACTTACTTTTTTGCTTATTATATCAATTGAACCAGTTGTCTTACTGTCTCTCTTGCAGGATGATTATTATTAGTGATGAATTAATGGAGCCTTTTTGAATTAAGCAGCTGTTTGAGAAATGATTAAATGGTAACCCTCACCTGGGAAGAAAGAAGGATATTTTCTGTACTGAAGAAAGGGCACTCTTACATAACGTTGTGAGATGTGGTTTTCCCTTAACACAAATACATCAAGAATATATTACACTGGCTTCAGTGATGCTGGAATCCCAGAGGAACAGGGTGTCATACATTAAATTTTATGGGAAAAAAACCCCAAGACCAAAAAAAATAAAAACCACCAAATACCAAATTATGGCCAAACACTAAATAGCCAAAACAAGACTCAAGTTTTTTTTGAGCTATTGCTGGGAAAATTACTGTTTAAGCTTATTTTTGTATACTTCTTGTAGGTCTATGAAGTGGGTATTTGCTTTTCCATTCCTGAAAAGTAGGAATTCTGTCATTGAATGTGGGCAGCATTTTTGGTGGAGAAGTCATCAGTCATAAACTATGTACCTTTACAGGAGAAGCAATCCCAGATTATTCAATGCATGAAATAGAGGAAATAGCAACTCTTTGCATTTGGGATTCATGTAGTTTTTCCATCTACGACGGATGACTGAAAAATAAGTTCTCTATGGAAAGTTCATGAAAACAGCTAAAGATTTAGAAAATTTGTCTAGCAATTCAGTCTTTAAAAATCAAGATAAGGTGTTTACTAAGAAGATTAGAGGGTGATGCTAGTCAGCACTTCTATGTAGGAAAAAAAAATCATTTAAGAGCTCCTCATTCTACCAGGAAAGAACATAAAAGAGCCAGTAACAAAGCTAATGTGAGTTAACATTTAACATCAACACAGAATACAAAAATTTAAAGGTGAGAGGAATTAATAGAACCATATTTAGTCAGTTATATGTCCTTTTGAATAACAGCTGAGTTGGAGGAAAATACTGCATTGAGACTGTTGCACTGTAATATTGATGCACTATGTCTGGTATAGCAGCAACAGATCCCAATTCCTTAAGTAGAAATTTGTTTTGAAACAATCCAAATCTTCTCAAACAGTTAAAAAGGTGCAGACAAATGATTCAGACAGAGCTCAGAAAAATACCAAAACAGTCAGACTTTTATAACAGTCTGGAACAGTATTTTTTTTTAAAAACTTGCTTGTGAAAACTCATTCAAAATGAAAAAAAAAAAGATGTTTTTCAGGTATTTGTGCCAGAAGAATTTTTATAATTTTATTAAAATTACAGCAACATAGCAAAAATAAATTAGTCACTGAGGGATCTTAGGTTTCTTGCAAAGATAATATTTCTCAAGTTAAGATTTTATTTCGAATTACTAATTTAGTCAAAATCTATTAAAACTAATGAGCATTCAGCATGGATTTTACTTTATAACTGAATCAAGATCTTATGAACATTGATTGTGACTGTTGTACAAAGAATGCTCTCACAAAGAGTTGCTAATAACATAGCAACGGTTTTTTAAATTATTTAATACGCACATTTTCCCAAAGCAGACATTCCATGAAGTATATTTGTCTGCAATCTTTTAATAAGTCACACAGCTAGTTAGAGCCTAATGATTTTATGTAAGCAAATGTGTGCATGGAAGGCAGCCATGCAAAAGATATTTTGTGTTGCCTAATACCCACACTTCATGAGGAAAACTTGGACTTCAAGCAGTGAAAGGAAACATGGACTTTGTCAGCTGCCATTTGAAATCTATATTGCCTGGTACATGTTGGTATCCTCAGCAACAAAATTTTTTCTCAGGATTTCTAGTCATGGTACACCCCAAGATATGTAATGTCCTGACAAAGTGTAATGCTGGAGCTATTCTGTAAACAACTGTCTTGCAAAATGTTCTGCAAAGTCCCCCTTGCTGGTAAAAGTGGGCTCTGCAGTGCCATTACTGTGCGATCAATGCAGCTCGTCTGAATTAATGAAGAGTACAACGGAGAGAACTGAAAAAAATGGCAAAAACCATACTGAAAATACTCTTTGCTGATAGTATTGAATTGTGGTCTCCTAATCACAAGAGTGATTAACAAAAGATCAAAATCTTGACAGTGAAAGTTCCTTAAATACAAGTGGAGAACTGCCATGGGTTAAGAATCAATTAGAGAGGTGGGAGAACACTCTTGCCCAGGATGCTTTCTCTGCTCAAGCGAGGCATTTGGAATTTATGAAGTCAGAAAGAACAATATCAGTGATCTGATTTTACCTTCCATATAGTGCATGATATAGAAACATCAAATACTAATTCCTATTTGAAGTTGAGCATATTTGAAAAGTTTAAATATCTAGACATTTCATAAGTCTGCAGCAATAGGAAAATTTGTAACAGTCACTGCCAAATTCAGGATTGTACCAGAAGAGGTTGACATGACAGTTTAAATCTGCCTTTGCTGTCCCATGATTCATTTGGTAGATCCCTCTGTTGAAAATGTCTCTCCCTTCACTTCAGTTTGCTCCTCAAGCTCCTTACTGGCTCTTTCTTGGAAAACAGATTTTGGTTTTCCTTTTCTTTTTTTATTTGACTTCCTCCCATTAAAAGTCAGCTTTTTGATTTCTACCTCTAATCGCTAAAGAAATAATCAAAATGACACATTGTTTTTAGTTAATACCATATAAAATTTTCTTATTCTTTGATAATGCATGCATAGCTATTCATCTATCCATTAATGTTGGAAATCAGGTTTGAACACCAAATGAATCATTTGCTCTTTACTAATTAAAATTTCTAGACAAATGCCACCAAACAAATTATGTCCAGTTTTTTTTACATGGAATTAAAAAGAATTACACACAATGTTGTTTGAAAACATTTTTAGTTTCAAGTATAATCAGTAGATTTTAGACATAAGTTTTTACTGAAGAGTGCAATGAGTATCTAAACATTGTAAGCATACTTGCCTTTAATTAATTCTATCAAATACAACATCAGCAGAGAAGTGCATACATATTTGTCAGAAATACTAGGAGGAAAAAACACTGCATATTTTTAAAGGATGACAGTGGTTTAGCACATTTTTAATTTATTAGATATGAATAATAGAAAACTTAAAGTTCACATAAGCAAGATGTACCATTTTTCTGATAAATTATAAAGCTTTTAGGGTATAAATCTACTCAGATCCTGAAAAGCGTTTATGGCAAGTATTCAAACCTTTACTAGTTAGGAGGGCACAGTAGGAAAAAAAGTAGTTGAATATGCATTTTAATTGTAAGAAATTAGTACAGAAAATCTAATCCAGCAATAGGAAGAATACCACAGAAACAGGTGAGAAAAAACGATATTCTTTGGTGCTATTGTAAAAATGTATTTTATAAGTAATTTGGGGTCTGAGGTCCAGGCATAATTAATTCAGAATATGTATTCAGATGAAGATTAGAGAGAATATTTAGAAGAATTATAAAGAATTGGAATGTTTTACACTTCTTTAGATTTGTCTTATGAAAGCACATGTAGATCAATGTTAATTTATTGTGCTTTGACATCACTGCATGTCCAAAAAAAAAGAGGAGAAAAAATATTTGAGGTTATTCAGAGCCTGATTTCTCTTTTTTTCTTTCTTTTAAGGATATATGTCTGAAATCAGCACATAGGTCTTGTTATACTGAATGAAAAATATATAACAAATTTTCTTACCCCTGACTTGCAAAGAGTGGCTGAAAAGCTGTTCTGCAGAATTCTGTATTTTGTAGTTACCACTGGGACTGCCTAGCAGACATTTTGATGTAAAGGTCAGGGAGGTTCTCAGTCATTAAATATTAAACAAATATTCAATATATGGTCTTTTGTGATCAAAATAGATTTAATTCCTCTAAAATCTTAGATTAATCAATCTTTCTAGACCTTTGTACGCCGCCTACAGAAGACAACTTATGATTTTTACTTATTTTTAAATTGTTATTCCACTCTATCTCTCTGGCAGTTCAGAATAGGGATTATTAGAGTATATGAAGTGGAAGTGATCTTTAGATACTAGTTTTCTGGAAACATGTCATAGAGCCCACTTCTTAAACTTAGCAAGTTCCAAAGAGCGCTCAGCTTTCTGCATGTCATTTACCCCTGCCTTTCTAAGTTAGAGGTTACTTACTCCTTCTGTGCTTAGACCTATTTCTGCCATGTTTCTAAGCAGTAATTCTTTCCTTTCACTCTTGTTTCTCCAGGTGAAAACAGTCTTATTCTTCTAGTCATCACTTACAGGATAAGATTTCTATTCTCCATATTTGTCTTTGATGAACATGCATACCTACAGTTGCACCTGATATTCCAAATAAAACTCTCTGAGACCACCTGCACTTATGTTAGTGCTTCTTGCTCTCTGATGAAAATTATTATCCTGATATTGGGATTTTATTTGTTTTCTTTGCAACTGCACCAGAATGCTAATTTACAGTTATCCTATGCCATGTACTATGTTCAGTGCTTTTCTGTAATTTTTAACTCTAGAGCTCATAACTGAAGGCTTTTGTATTAACAAGAAAAGTGAGTTTAAATTCATTATCGTATTTTTTTTTTTTTCACTTCAGTCCCCAACAGAAGGAGACACACGAAATTTCGTAGCTTGGCGTTTTCCCCAGCAGAGACCCAAGCAAAGACAGGGATGTATAGCATAAAGTCTAAATATGTTTAATTGTTACTATTGAAGTAACATGGAATTTTACATTTAATGCTGCTGTGATAGACCAAGAAACAAAATAACTGTATCTGACTAGAGAGGAAGACGTACAAACTGGAAAATGCTCCTATATTACCACACATCTCTAACAGATATATTTGTAGAATGAAATGATCCAATAATGCTCAAGACTGGACTCTGAGTCCTTCTTTACATAGGAGAGGAGTAAATAATCTAGAAGTTTATCTGGTGCCGACAAAAATGTATTTTCAGAAACTAGTGTTTATTCTCTGAGTTCAGGCTGCTGGGCAGCTTTGATCACTGATAGTTTTATTATCTAGACCTACCATGGTTCACTGAACAAAGATTTTTTTTGTTCAGGCAATACTTCATTCAAGAGATCTAACAGATTAGTTTAGCATGTTATACGTAAAGCCTCCATGCATCATGTTATGTTATTTTTTACATATTTGCACATTATTCTTTCCAAAATATGTTTGAAAATATTTCATGTCTTCAGTTTTCCCCTACTCCCCTTAATTTTTATTCAGTCACCGCTTGGTGACAAGTTGTATTTTTTCCAGATTATTTTGACAATATTTGTTCCTGAAGCATATATTCTATGCAAAGGATACAAATAGAAAACTTTGTTAATAAATGTTTTCTTAATTTTTAATTCAAATATTCTTCAGTAACCAGCATCAGTGGTCTCTTCCTAACATTTCTGAACTATGACATTTTAAAACTCAATTCTACATCCTATTAAAGTACTCGTGTATTGTCACTGGACTATGTTAAATAGGTTTATTTAGAAACAAGGCTGGTCAAAGACAGAGTAAAATGTCTTATCCCTTGACTGTTTAGAAATGAGTGGAGGAGAAAAAAGAAACAATTAATATGTCCATAAGTTTTTCTTTAAGATTCTCTTGAAATCTTCTGTAAAACCTTACAATATACCTATTTCATCTAATTTAAAATTTTATGTCAATATAAAATTCTTAAATGTCAAGTCATGGCCAGCCATATTTAACAACTGTGCAACTGGCAACTGGAATATATCCATATTTCAGCTCGTTCTAAATAAAAATTCATCTGCACATCATAAACCAGCATCTCAGCAGGACACAAAATGAGCATGAACGTAGCTGTATCCTTGGAAAGTTTTTGATCAAATAACATGACTGTGACAAAAGTGTGGAGAGCTTTCGGGACTTCAAAATGTGGTGTACATTGTAACGGAATACATGAATGTGTATGTATTTTTGTATATATATATATATATATTTTTATACACATCAGGGAATTAGGGATTGCCTTGATCGGAGTGCCTGGAAGACTGACAAATCAAACCAGTTAAAAAAGTTAAAACAGTGCTTTACTGGATTGATGTTCATTAAGGGTACACATGATGTTCATTAAGGGTACGCAGTGGGGTTTTTTTTAATGACTATCAATCTTTAGACACACAAAGAATTTGTCCTTAACTATCTTGTTTTGATCAGTATTAAGTAAAGCTCACCAGGGCTGATGCTGGCTCTTAATGCTGACTGTTGTCTTTGGTCCTCATTGGTCTTAGCCTTGAAGGTTGAGGTCATCAGGCCTGAGAGCTGGAAACAAAATGCACATCACTTTCCTTCATTTTCTCCCCTCAGGCAGTGTTGGGGTTTTTTGGGGTTTTGTTTGTTTGTGTGTTTGTGGGGGTTTTGGTTTGTTTTTATTTTGGTTTATTTTGTTGGGGATGTCTTTGTTGCTTCTTCTAACTCTTTAGTTCTTGAATTGCACATTTTACAGCATACACATTTTTCTGCACGCTGCTCGTGCAGCTCTACCGCAGGTCCTGTTACTATGAACTCGCTTAATCGACATCTGCTTTACAGGTGCACCAACACCCTGATTTTTCTGCACGTGCATTACGGAACTCCTGGAGCTCATTCTCTGTGCTAAGGACAACCAGGGACTACTGATGTGCCCAGTGTGCTGTGCTGACCCTGCCCTATCCCTCCCAGGTCACAGCTACTCTGAATGTTGAAACAGAGGAAGCTTTCACTCTGTAATGAAATGAATATGCTCAAAATCATCCACAGATTTAGAAACCAATAACTGGACAAGAATTCCTCCTACATAATTTCAGTAGAAAGATTTTTCTGCCTTCATGTACATACCTACTTCTAGGCTTTTTCTTCTCAATTTCCTCTTGTATTTATGTATCCACCCTGTATTTTAATGTCTTCTGTGTCATTTGAAGAAAGTTGCAAATAGATCCTATATACATAAATAAGATATATACATTTCATATTTAAGAAATGTTTTATCTACAGATGTTATTCTGCTACTACTGGTAATAATGGTAGCTGTGTTTCCTCCTTTTTTCCCCCCTTTTCTCTTGTCCTACTCCCATTGACCACTATCTCTGGTTAGTATCTAAAATAGATTAGAGAAGAACTTAAGTATGAATACACCACTATTAAGCACCTTTTATAGTAGTTACAGTGGTATACATTAAATAATTATCTTGATTTAAAGAACATTGGACTGATTTAATACTGGTGTAGTTTTCTTCACTCAGGAAAGTATAATCTTTTTATATAAGGCTAACTTTTTGAAAGTCTGCTTGCATTTCTCCCAGTCTAATGCAGTCCTTTGGAAATGTCTGACTCCTCCAAAGAGAAATGTATGTTGGATAATTTTTGCTGTCTTCCATGGTTCCATCTCCTCTGTAAAACAAGAGTGCTGCTTCTCTAGTAAAACATTTTGCCAGAAACTTACTTTTCTATGTTTTTAACTTGCTATGGGGCTACTCACTGCCAGAATTTTGCTGTGGGTTTTTAAAGACTCAGTGTCACTTGTGTTTCTAGTATCTAATTATTATTTAATGAGTGAGCAGTAGAGAGAATGTTTTAGGTGATTCAGCCTTTGGAGTCCAGTGTTGTTGGTATGCATATGGTGGTGACTTACATTTTAGGTTATCCCAAAACTCTTCGGAAAGGCATATGGATAGATATAGTAGATTGGGTAATGGGAAGGAATGTCAGGAGTTACAGTGCTCTGGATAAGCAGAAAACATTTTTGCCTTTTTCAAAATATGCTCAGAGATGCATCAGATCTGTCCAATCATCTGGATGAAAATTCACATAAGGAAAGGATAAAAAGAAAAAACAATTTAGACTGGGTTGTCAGATGGAAATTGTTCATGATCAGCATTGGCAGACAGAGAAATTAGAGTGACAGAATGTTATCTGAATTTTTCAAAGCATCATTGAAGTGGTTTCTACTCGAAATTCCAAGAAGCTCTAAGTGGTTCACTTTTAAAACTGACACTTAAGAGTATGAACTAATTAAAATTAAAATATACTGAAGTTTTTCCACGTGGCTAAGAGTTTTTTCAATTCTTCTATGAAAATACACAGATTTCAGAGATGAGCAATAAGGTTTGATAAAACTAAACATGTTAAAAAAAGAGGTAGCTTTAATAAATGGAAATGTAGCCGGTTAAAATCTAAAGACTAAGGATAAAATCCAAGAGGGATTTATTTCCCTTTACCTAGAACTCTAAAGGATTGTATGGAGAAATGCCTTTTCAAATTGATTTTTAAAGATTGATCATTCAGTCCTTTAGCTGGCATTGCAACTGATTGTATACTTTAATAACATTGCTATCCTTCCCCATTTGTGCTGGTTTTATTCTTAGCTTTATCTACTGTTTCTTGTCACCCAGTGTACTCATTGTCCCTTTCCCACAGGCATTCTAGATGGAATAGTAATCAAAACTATTATATGTTATCATAATCTATTATTCTTCTTTTAAAGAAACAGAATTGGAGTTACCATTGTTGAAGAGGCAGGGGTTGTCTACTTCTAAAGATAATATCACAATGTATAGACTTCAAAAATTTTATGTCTGTAATTATCTACAAGACTAACCCAGAAAAGTATGGCTTTGTCTCCCCATCTCTCTGTTTAGATGTATTCTTATCTGGAATACCACAGAAATGCCCTAAATAATGAGGGAGACATGTTCAGTCTGGATTATTTTCATCCCAAAGTATGCACTTTCTGCCGTTCTCTTTCCAAGTGTGCTCCCATGTGCATTTCACTGGTTTTGCAGTGGGATGTTATTCAATAGTGAGACAGGATAGAGTTAACTATCAGTTTTAATTGCAACAGTACAAATTTGTCACATGCCTCTCCTGACAATTCACTGCTCGTATTTGTTTTCTCCTGCTATTACTAAATGGCAAATGCAAAATGATATAACAAAGATTAGAATCATAGGCACCATATGCTTAATTGTTCATTTTTTATGACATGAACAAGTAAAAAGGGCATATTAATCTTTTAAAAAGTTCACATATTCTGAATGAATACAAAATTCTATGCTACCTAGATCTTAAACTGAGACAGCAGGCTTTCAAGCTCCATCTTTAAAAGGAAACAAATAGAAGACACTGAGTACCCTAAAATTATTAACTGTTGTTAACTGTTACTCCAGATGTAATTTCAGGTATATTTTATTCTCAAACACAAATCCATATAGCACATACTTGCATTATGTATGATCCCAGGGAATAAAGATAACATTTGGTGTATTTGGCAAGATTTTAAATCATGAAGAAGAAAAACCCATCAAAATTAGTATTGTTGGATGAAATATAATAGTGGAATAAATTGATGCCATTGATGTCAAGTCAGGAAAACAACCTTGGGCAAGTAGATAACCATATTTTTGTTGAAATATGTATAATACTGTTTTTATTAAAAAAACAGGCTTCTTATAGTAGTCTGTCTGTAGTGCTTTTTCTCTGGTTTTAATGAATAAATATCCAAAAGAATGTACTGTAAAATATAGCAACTAGCAATGTTTCACATAATTTCTTTTAAATCAGGGATGTGAGTTTTTCAGAAATATATTGTTGCATTAAGAAAAAGTGTTGTGTTTTCAAAGAATTTTCTTTAAATATTTGGTTCTCTTTTTCTTATACAGTTTATTGATGAAAATGACATTAACAAATATATTACTAGAACCTTTGATACAATCTTATACTTGCTTGGTTCATTTGACTTCTGACTGTTTATAAATTTTATTTTCTGTAGGGGAAAAACCTCTGTGCAAAGCCCAAATCTGTTAGGTTTTTTTCCTAAATACTACAAAAACTAATGGTTTCCCCCCTTAAAATAGTTTCTCTTGTGGAATTCTATATGAAATTACTTAGGTATATTTCAGTAACATTTTCAGTCTCACTCAGTTGAATTTATTTGCAGTTTCTTTTTAAGGTAATGCCTGTAAGGTAAAGAAATTAACTGGCTATAAACTTTATTCTTAATCTGTCCATAGGGGTACTATATTAATTTCTTATCTTTGAAAAATTCATATTCCTGTTATATTACATTTATACCACAGTTTCAGTACTTTTTATAGCAATTAAAAAAGTACAATAATCAGAATAATTTTTAATAGGTGTCTTTTTCTTTTACAATAATTGTATCTGTCAACTGTTGTCTGATTTAGAAATCACCACAGTTTGAAATTTATTCAATATATTGGATGTATCAGACAACAAATGATTCAAGACTTATTCCATTACCCTCAGAATGCTCCATTTGCACAGAAGAAACAGATATTGTTAGTAACATGTTTCTTAATGTAGATTTCTGACTCAGTGTGTTTAGGTATGTATTACATTTTTGCAAATAACTTTGCATGTATCTGCAATTATATTGGAAGCCTGGTGTGAATTTACATGCATCAGTATAGGATTGGTGAAAGTTTAGTAGCCATGCAAGACTTGGTTTTAAATAGGGACCCAGTATACTACCCTTGCTATTTATAGAAACAGCCATGTGCTACCGTACACGTCTCCAAGGCAAATCATAACAACAGATGGGCAAGAGTGATATGGAAATTAAGATGCAGAAACTGAAAGAAGTTATTGAGGTGGCAATGGATCTGCCCTCACTAAAGGGAAGAAAGCAAGGGCCAAGTGTCATCTGGTGATCAAGACCCCATCCTCTCACTCCCTGAGCCTCACGCTGTTATAGCTGCCATTGCTGTGGCTGCAGCTGAATGCTGACAGTGGTGTGGCAGGTCTAGGTCTGGAAAGGACTCATGTCCCCAGGAATATTGCTGCTCTAAATGGCACCATGCTGTTTACTTCAGTCCAAAACTAGTGTCACAGGTACTGCTCTTTCTGCACCCTGGGTTGTGTTCTTATTTCATTACAATTATCTCAATATTGAGGAAAATGCCTGTAATATGCATGCATAGTTTTTGTACTTTTGCTACAAGCATCAAACAGTCTTTCTGAACCACCAGAAACTCAGTGGAAAACTCATAATTTTAAAAAATGTCACTGTTTTCCACCGCAGTCAAAACACAATTGTAAAGGTATTGTATGTCTTTAAATATAATATTAAAATGAACAGAAAAACATTACAACTGTTCATAAAAGGATATTGAAGAAATGTCTTTTAGTGGAAACTGTGACCGACACATTCTTTTTATTTTGTTTGTCTTGAGCAACATAGACTCATAGAGTGATTTGGGTTGGAAGGGGCATCAAAGACCATTTAGTTCCAAATTTTCTTCCACGTGAAAGGCACTAGACCCTCCCAAACAGTTGCTCAAACTCCCATCCAACCTGACTTTGAACTCTTCCAGGGACATCCACAGCTCATTTGAGCAACCTGTTTCAATGCCTCAAAGCCCTCACTGTAAAGAATTTCTATACATAACCTAAATCCATCTTCTCTCAGTTTAGTATTTGGTTTATCCTCTTTCAGTCATCCTTTACAGTTTATTAATACTACATTTTGACTGGGTCTTGGGAAAGCCTCACACGGTTGTTTGGTTTATTTGTGTGTGTTTGTTCTCTAAATGTTTTATACTTAGTGACTGAAAACCCAGAAAGAAAGTCAAATCTATTCGAAAGGTAATAGAAATAAATTTCACGTTGAGCAGCTTACTCTTTCTTAAAGACTTCAAGGAAGGTTTTGCATCTAGCCAGAAATTTTTGCTCGGAAATGGCTCTCAGTATCACACTCCTATTAACTATTCCAGCCTTAATAACTCAGTCATTATTGCATGTGGCCTTTACACTTTTTACTGCCTGATATGACTCTTCATATTTTTTTTGGCTTTAGAGAACTCCAGGGAATCCTAATGTCTTTGCAATTTGGAAGAAAATTATGAATCCCTGAAATGACAGTCAGACTCATGTTGCCTGCTTCTACCTTTTTCTGAAAAAAATTGGTTAGATATACATTTCTATGATGTTTCATACTTTGGAAACTCATAGATAACGCCTATATTGAGAATTCCCATAATGTTTATATATTTTATTCTTTGAAAAAGCAAAGTACTCTTGAGACTCCATGCAAGAATATGCCTCTTAGGTTTGTTAATTGGAGTATCTATAAAAATATTAGAATATGTGAACTAGAGTTAACAGGTATGAACCTTATCATCTACTTAACAATACAGGGTTTTATTCTGGCAGTCTTCCCCAAACAAGAAATATTGCATGACCATATGTGTCATCCTTAATCTTAATTTGATCCAGGTGATGTGTGACAAAAATAGTATTTGTTCCACATGCAAGGTGTATTGTGTATCATCGTAGCCTGCAATCCCCTTTTTCTGTAAAGCTGTCATCTTTTTCCTCTGAAAAAGTTTTTAAACTCTGCTTTCTATTAATTTCTGCACTTTTGTTCTCTCCATATTAGTGTTTTCCTTCTTTTTATTGCTTTTGCATTTTCTCTTTAGACATGTAATAGGTATTTTGAGAGAGAAGTAACTGTGTAACAGAAGCCTGATTTGGCTACTTTTTTTTTCTGTGTTGTGCCTGACTCTCAGAATAATTTAATTTGACTTAAAATAAGTACTTCAAGGAAAATTAACATTTATGAATTTTAGAGGGAAACAAAATGTCTCCTAGGAGTGCTTTCTTCTCCAGATTTGAATATTCATGGCACAATTCTGAATAAATTACCAACAAAATTTCAAAGTTTTGATTATATGGTTTCTTTAACAGAAAATAGCGGCGAGGGGAAAAAAAATGTTAAACATTCAAATCCTGAAAAACAAAGGTGGCAACATACCCTTGAATCAAGAGAATAGATTTATGGGTCTGTGCCTATTTTGCTGAGATTTAGGGATTCTGTGTCCTTTGTATTTAGGCACTTCAGTGTCTAACAAATGAAAAGTAAAGCTTAGACTAGTGAGGGGGTAGTAGCAAGCTGAATCCACAGTATTTGCAGTGCTTAAAAAGAATGTGTACACAAGGTGATGTGAGGCCTGTGACTCCACTGCCCTTCTGTGGTAGCTGTTTTCCCAAGGGAAAAGTTGTAGTGAAGCAATACTATTGTACTTAGTTGTTCTGTTAATTTTTGCTTGCACTGCAGTCAGGAACTGACAATTCTCAATTGTTTGCTCCATATGCAGTCATAAGGCTTCACAGTAAGTACAGGGAACTGGGACCTTATGCAAAGAATTCAAGGACAGGGAGTCTGAAAGTTTCTTTATAGGGTTTTGAGGTTTTTTGCCTTTCCATTAAAATAACCTAAGAGAATACAGCATAAGTGTAAATACTAATAGGAGGAAATAACACTCTTTTGTATCAGCAAAGCCTTGTTAAAAATCAGGCCCTCATTCTTAGCTGTATCCATGTATTCTCTGTTGCTGTTGAATCTGTAGTATCTCTTTTACACAAATGCCTACTAGTGCACGTATAAATGTATTTGGACATGTGACACACTTTCTTTCTTTGTATTTACCTTAGTAGCTTTAGAATCTTAATTGAAGTGACGGACCTTTCAGAATATTTTGAAGAGGAAAAAAGTTGTTAGGAAGCTCATGTACTAGACAAGAAATAATGTTGTCAGTCATGTTGAACGTGGGCATTTAGTACTAAACATTATTCTTACCTATTGTGATGGGGACTGCATTACATGAAAACAAAATGTATTGGCTTTTCTTCTTGACACACAGGGAGCGGAACAACTTTGGTGCTTCTTTTGGCTGTAGTTTTTTACTAGGGAATATTATGAGAATTACCAATCCAATATACAACTTAACTCAAGGGGAAAGGAAGAAAAAAACCTGTCCTGTTTAAACTATCTTTTTATTTCTTTCCTTGTTGAAAAAATAAAAATTGAACATAGCTGTCTGTGTAATCCCAGCTGAAGATATCTAGATTAAATACTCAGGAAATGCTGAGTTTTATTTTTGCAGTCCATTCATGCAAGCTGACACAGATAAGTTATTTTTCATATAAATGAGAAACCCTGTGTGCACAGTAAATGTTTCCATTTTTCATGGGAATCCTCTAACTTCTGATTTGTAGTACAGAGTGGTAACATTGCATGCAGTCTACTGTAACGTAAGCAATTGCTCAGCTTTGGCATGAAAGAGGTATACTTGTTTTAAATTATCAAACCCCTTGTAAACTGCAGTCTATTTAAAGTAATCTTGTGTGCATTAGCAGCTCTTACACAGCATTGCCTATAATGATTTTTCCTTGGCATTTTGCCACTGTAAGCTACTTAGTATTTCTCCCTCCTAACCGTTTGCCAATGGCAGCTGTCAGCTAATTTACTGTAGATGTAAGCTCCTAAAAGTTAATTCTAAAAGGTAAGTTGGCTCACCTCCTTGAGCTATTGAACAATTATAGACAAAATTCCTCTTCTAAGAGCTTTGGTTCAGGTTCTGCACTTTCTTCCTGCAGTGGTAACTATCAGCACCCAGACCTGCACTTTAAAACTACAGTGTCTGTACCTGGCTTACATAAAATAAACTTGTAATTATTGCTTCCATTCTTTACCTTCCTGGTGCTTTCTATTTCATTCTTAAAGGAGTTTCTAATTCATTAGGTGAGTATTTTCAGGTGGGGTGGAGAAAAAATATGAGGGAAAGACAGAAAGAGCTCAACTCTGTTGCTGATCCAGAGAGGCATCAAGTGGTGAGACAGTCAGTCTAAAAGAGCCAAGACCAAAAGAGAAAGCCAGGAAAGCTCAGCCACCTTGAATTACACTTTTTTTGGTTAAAACTGAAAAATTTCCTTTAGGTTAGTGCAACAACACTATGGAGTTTTTAGTTTTTGTTTTGTTTTCTTTTTCCATAATTTTCCCCAGTTTACAAGAATTTGACAGTTTTTAAAGCTGAAATTTTGGTTATCTATGTTTTTTTTCACAATGGGCTCTATTGATCAATGTTCCAACGGCAATCTGACTTTTCTGTCCTTCCTTTTAACAATGACATAGAGGAGATGGAGGAAAAAAGTACTGAGCGAATAGTTTGGGCAAATTTTTTATAACTGCTTTGGGGAATAACTTCAAACTACCATCTTCTCAGACTTAACAATTTTCACTAGGACTAAGAATTGCTACAGCACATTAAGTGCTGATTATATTTGCAATGTATTAAAGCTTGATTTCTTTTTTGTCTAGAAGATACTTTTCTAATACCAATGGAAATGTTTTAGGTTGGTAATTTTTGACAGTAAGTAATTTCCTTGTAGAATGAATTACTTCACATCTCCACTGCTCAGCGTAAACTCTTCTGATCACGTCACAAGATTTTTCTGAGTTTTACTAAATTACCAAGTCTAGAATTACTTGGAATATTTCAGTAATGGTTCTACAGGTGTTTAAAGAGGGTCATGCTTTTAATACATTGTGCTCCCTTTCCATAATTTTCCCCTAGTATTCAGTAATACTCAATTAATCACTTAAGGGGCAACCTCCAAACAAATTTGTTGCTCAAATGTTCACATATGTTCCAAAGTAACATAGAGTTTAAGGAGGTGCAAGCAAGTAGTAAAATTCAGCTGGTGATATGAATATGGACATTAAAAGTTGTGTCTATTGAAATGATTTGTCTACTTTTTCTAGTAGACTAGAAAACATTAGATTTCTTACCCAAAGGCTAACTTATCATGGAGGACGAATTTTCAGGCTGTAAGAACACAAGCTATCTTGCCAATGGGCAGCTGTTACAAATCTCAGTGAAGTCAGAGAAGTTTTTTTCTTCCTTTGTGGATGCTAAAAGGCAGGAGCAGAGGAATTTTCTAGCTGCTGAAGCATTTGTGAAGTTTTTCCTTTCTCATGCTTTAGCTGAGAAACAGAGAAATCCAGCTTCTCACAGCTTCTCTGTGAAAGCTTTCGTTCTCATGCGACAACAGTTTGAGAGAATGTAAACCATTTCTGCATGTGCAGGCCGTTGTGAGAACAGTGGAATTATTTTCAGTCGTGTGAGGATAATACTTTGAAATGGGTGGTTATACCGATCAGCCACTCAGTGTGGTGGGTGGCTAGCCAAGGGCCAATCATGTAATTTCTCTTTTGCGATCCGTGCTATAAAAGATGGGTTTTTGGCATTAAAGGTGGCTCAGCTCTGCTTCGGCCATATCATCTGACTTGGATTTATGTCTTTCGCTGTCTCTCTGGGAATAACAGCGACATTCCTTAGGTTTCCTTCCTTATGATTTTCTTAGGCTAGGAACTATGTATGCTTGTTTTATCTGTGTTCTGTAGTAAGAGAGAAATTTTTTGTTACACCACGAATGAAGTCTGGAATAAAGAAAACAGACAGAAAAAACCCCAAATATGTTGGCAGTAATGTGGGAACCAGGCAGCAGGTAATAAAATTGAGCTATCAACACCTATAAAAGTGGAAGAAATCTGTATGTTTTTCAGTTACTCCCAGATTATATCAGACTCAAGGAAACAACATGAGAAATAAAGCAATTATTAGCCTATAAAATCATATAGAGATGGAAAAACTGCAGCAAGATGTTGACATTTCTGTTCAGCCTAGATCTGAACAGTTTTTGATTGTTGCTAAAAGGAAGTTGATGAGAAAGCAGAGTACTGGAAAAGTTCAAATATTTCTACAACTGACAGGCTACAACATGAGATAACAGTAAGAAAAATGTGTTTGTTATGTTGCTGGACCTTCCTCTTAGCATCCTCACTCCTCTGGTGACCCAGATGAAGTGTTAACAGAATATACAGATGATCCACTAAACATGTGAGAAGCAACACTGCATCTGTCACTGCCACTGAAAGCAAGTGCTGAAGGAAATGGGTGAGGGTGAGGTCTTGCAGGCTGGCACTGAACAACGAGTGAGGCAGCCTTGCCACACCACTGGCAGCTGTTTGGGAGGTTTGTTCATCAGCTGCAGGGAGCTCTTCCAATCAAAGATTGTTCCAAAATTCAGTGACCATTTATTAAAAAAAGAAAAAAAAGAAAAAAAAGGGAACCATTTGTTGGAAGAGAGATTGCAGGTATCAGATAAGGACATTTTCAAAGAATCTATCTGTGCCTCAGGACCAAATATCTGATTGAGATGAACCTCTGATTAATAATTGCACCCACTTTTACAGTCAAAAAATCCAAAGATATTCAGTTTCTTGATAATTGTATATGCATTTCTATTGGAATACATAGATTTCCTTAAGTTCTCAACAGTGGAAATGGGTTCATTAGTTTCATTAATTTTTGTAGTGTAACTAACTGTAACCAATAGTGGTTTTGTATAAGATCCATCTATTGCTTGATACTATAAAATACATAATAAAATACACAAACTCATCCAAGTATTTTAGTTGTACATCTTTTAAAAATACAATCTTTTATTTTCTTGGGCACAGTAAAAATCCTTGTCTCCTGTAGGATTAATTCTGTTTCTGGATGTGAAAAAATTTCTTCAGAAGAATGGCTCAGATAAAACTTTCTTAAACTCAAATACTTAAAAAAAATCTCCTGGAATGATGGCATCACAAGAGACTTTAAAAGATGTCAATCCTTATTAAATTGAGCTGCTTTTGAAGCAAATAGAAATGGGACCTTCTCCTAGAAAAAAACGTAGAAATTGTTACCAAAGGATTTTGTCCCACAAAATCTGCTTGATTGTAAATACTTGCAGGAAGAATAAATACACATAGAGAATCCTCAATCTGACATATTTATCACAACAGACAGCTAAGAGAAGAAGACCAGTTCCAGGGTTTTGCTCCATATAATTTTATAGATAAGACTAACCATTTTTTACTGACTGTGTGGGGAGCCTGCAATATCTGGATGGTTCAGTGAGGTGCATAAAATTGAGTAACATGAAACTTCTGGTTAAAAAAATGGTGAAAATGCAATTAAACGGTGGTATTATGGAAGTCGCAGGCATCTCCAAGTGTTTGACACAGCAAGAAAAAAATGGAAAGGCCACTAACATAAATCAGTAAATTTGAATGGTCTTTTAAAATTCTGAGTTATATTCTTTAATGGTTCTAAAAATCTTAGATTCATAGAATAGTTTGCACAGGAAGGGAACCTTAAAACTCATCTAGTCCAACTGATCCACAGGGATCAGGGATAGGGCATTTGTCCGGGCAACCTGTTTCAGTGTTTTACCACCCTCTCTGTAAAAAAACTTCCTTTTATCTAACCTGTGTTTTAGTTTAAAACTCTAGTGCTGTCACAACAGGCCCTGCTAAAATGTTTGTCCCCATCTTTCTTATAGTCCTCCTTTAAGTACTGAAAGGATGAAATTAGGTCACACTGAGGCCTTCTCAAGGCTTAACAATCCCAATTCTCTTCACATTTCCTTGTAGGAGAGGTGCTCCAGACTCCTAATTGTCTTTGCAGCCCTCGTCTGGACTTTCTCTTTCAGATCCACATCCTTCCTGTGCTGGGGCTCCCAGAGCTGGATGCAGCACTGCAGGTAGGGTCTCACCAGAGCAGAGCAGAGGGGCAGAATCCCTTCCCTCACCCTTCAGGTCACTCTGCTTTGGATGCAGCCCAGGAGACACTGGGCTTTCTGGGCTGTGAGTGCATATTGCCAAGTCATGACCGGCCTCTCCTCCACTTTCATCCCCAAGTTCTTCTCAGCAGGGCCGCTCTTGATCTGTTCATCTCCCAGCCCCTGTTGATACCAGGGGTTACCCCAACCCAGGAGCAGTACCTTGCTAAACCTCAAGAGATTCCCATGTGCCCACTTCTCAAGCTTGTCCAGGTCCCTCTGAATGGCATCCCATCCTTCAGGCTTGTCACCTGCACCTCTCAGCTTGGTGTCATCTGCAAACTTGCTGAGGCTGTGCTCTAATGCCACTGATGAAGGCATCATCAGTTCTGGTCCCAGTACCTACCCCTGACAGATACCACATATCACTGATGTACATTGGGACATTGCAACATTGACCACTATGCCCTGGATATGACCATCCAACCAATTCCTCCTCCACCAAGCAGTCAATACTAAACAGTATCTCCTGATTCTTCAGTCCTGCAGTGAATTGATATTTTTAAGCTTCCTTCCTCAAAACACAGAATTCCCTCTTAAAATTTTGCTCATGTCTTGCAAATTCAAGGTAAAAAAGCACATTTTCCACTAGTAAAGAATTGCACTACTGGATCTGAAAGTACTCCTGCAGGGATCCTTTTTTATACATGTCAGAAAGGAGTGTTCCAATTTTTCTCATATATTCCTACTGCTTGTTATGGGTAACCCTGTCAGAGTTATGATGTATTTGGACTTAGTACTAGAAGTAATGTTTTATAATCTTGCAGGCAATACTGAAAAGTCCTACTGCACTTTTATTGCTTTCATGTCTTCATTGTAGCTATACTTTTTGTCTTCACCCCTATGGAAAAGTGCATTGCTTGACAGTGACAGTAAAAAGAGACACTGGTGTGCCAGTGCTGTGAATATGTACACTGTCTCCTAGCTCCAACACAATTCTTAACATTTCTACTGCCTGTCATGGGTTAGCAAGCATAGTCCTGGAAGGGATGTCCTTGCAAAGGGGTGCTTACAGCTTCCTCTGTGACCTAACAGAACCTACCAGCTGTCCAGTTTGAATATGGACAATTCTTTAAGCCACTTAGAGTTGTGACCACCTCTGTGATCCACACTTAAGAATAGGAAACCCCGAGGCAGAGTCTCTGTCTCATTTCCGGTGCTGGGACAGGTGGTTGCGAGCCCTGTGCGGGGGCCAGCGGGCCCGGCCCAGGCCCTGCTCAGGCCAGGCTGGGCCTGGCCACGGCCATCCTGGAGCTCATGGGCCCTGTTCCACCCGCGGAACCACCCCCATAGCCCTGCTGTGGGCAGCCGGAGGGGCTCGGCTCCCCCTCTCCAGTGTGGCCAAGATTCAGCTGAAGCTGCCCAATGCTGTCCGGCAAAGATCATGTGACCAACAGCGATAAGTGAAATTCCAGCTGCAAGTCCGAGGTGAGATTAACCCTTTTAGTGCTGTGAAGAGCTGAAAACCTGAGGGAAGAGAGCAAAAGCACCTGCGCTGAGATAGGCAGATGCTGAAGCAGCTGTAATTTCATGAGAAGTTTGAACAGGGAGAGATGGAAGCGATGAGGACTTTTGCTCCAAATGGGAAAGGAGAAAACCTCAGTTCCTAGAGATGCTCCCAGAGATACTTGTAGAGATGAAGATGAGGAGGACCCTTTGCTCCCAGGGAAGGAGAAGGGCCTCTGTTCTTAGAGATGAAATGCTCCCAGAGATGGGTGAAGAGAACTTTTATTTCTGAGTGGCTCAACCTTAAATTTATACCCCAGTGATTCAAGAGTGGACTCTCTAAAGCAGTTGTGGGAAAAGCTGCAAGTCGGGGGGAAGGGATTCACATGCGAGCAGAGAACCAACCCGGGCAGCTGTCTCGTTGTGGTAATGTTTTCATAGCATGGGCAAGAGAGACTCCTCTTCCTAAATGGACTGAACAAGGTTATTATGGAAGCGGTAAAAAGACTGAACATCTCAAGGGTTGTCTTTCTACATTGTCAGTGGGAGAAGGGAGAAGGGGGCGGAGGGAGAAGAAGTGTTGTGAAGGTATGATCTTTTTTTTCTCTTCTTTTAGGTCTGTTAATAAACTTCTTTATATTCTTTAAAGTTTGGTGCCTGCTTTGCATTTCTCCTAATTCTTATCTCACAGAAGGTAAACAGTAATGACTATTTTGGACCAAACCACTACACTAAATTGGTGTTTCTGCCTGGTTACAAACCAAACCCGCTACACTGCCATTTAATTTACATGCCCTTAAAGACGTCTATGAAGAGGCTGAATTCTTTACACCTTGTGAACAGGGTGCGTAAAAGAGTGGCTTCTATCCACACACTGTGGTCAACAGGAGAGGCAGAGAAATGGAGTTGAGACATAATGCCACTCTGACCCAAATCACAAAACAAGCATAGCTAAACTAACATCATAATTGGAGCCACTAGAGGTCACAGAAAATTTACTACCTGCCCAGAGCAAAAGGAAATCAGAGAATGAACTTTCAGAAACAATTCTTCTCCTATGCTGCGTTCAGGACAGCACAGCTACTTGTAGACAATTTATAAGAGATTTGCTGCCATAGACTTAGAGTGACCATACTGGGAGAAGAAGGAAAAAAGAAAGAAGAACTCACCTTCTATTTCAGAAATAGAATGCCAAATTGCAATTAAGAAAAATGTTACAATGTTAATTGGGGTGGTTTGGTATTTGGCCTTTATTATGCAACTTAAATAACCCAGAACTCTAATGGAAAAATTGATCAAAGGACAGTTTCCTTCATGTCTTTATAACAGTTCTAATTTTGACTTTAACTTAACTCTCTTCGACTTTTCTATAATGAAATGTGATCAGGCTGTTCTTCTGTAATGTTTTTGTTTAATTATTATGGAAATCTGATGCAAAATAGGACCAATCTGGGTTCTTTAAAACTGACTAAAAAAAAATAAGTTTTCTATTAAAAGGTGAAACTTTAAGTTCAATTGTTTCTATTCCTTTGTTTTCTGCCATCCCTCCATGTACTCTGGCAGGACCTGCAATAAATTAACAATATGTTTTCAGTTAATATGGAAACTCAGTATTTGAAAACCCACTTCATTTTTCTTTTGCATCACAAAGTGATCTGGGATGGAGTTGGTTAACACTCCATATCTGCTGCACACCAAAATTTCAGTGTGAGCAGAAGTTACAAGATAGAAACATCATACCTTGAGAAGAGATTAAATGTGGAACAGAAGCAAACAACTGCTGTTCTTGAATTTGCCTAACTCGCCCTTAAGGACAGGGATTTAGAGAGTTCTGTGTACTGTGCAGCACCACAAACAAGTCACTGGGCAAATGAAAGAATCTTAGCATAGAAGCTGTGCTTGTTAAGCTTATAGGGCATTAAGTTTTATTTGGATCTTTCACAAGGTGGAAATTCTTGATCCCTGGAATATGGCAGATCTAGAAAACTGTTGATTAAAATGGAACCCTAGACAGAAATAATTACTTGTTTTTGTGGAAAAAAAAAGTTACGACAGCATCAAGTTGGAATACTTTTTCTTATTTTTATGGTTATTTATAATGTACTAGTGTTAACTTAATAATTGTATATACAGCTATTTGTAAATATATCATATTAACATGAACCTATTATTTCTGTGATCTATTGACCATCATAAAATGAGAACTTGAGAGACGATCCTCGTAATTACTAACAAGGAAAATCTACAACGATTTCTGAATAATGCTGTCTTCCAGGCTTTTTCACTATTCCTTTCAACTCTTTATTGTACTAAATTGTAGGCCACCTACATTTTTCCTATTTGGTGGGTTGTACATTGCTGTGCAGCACTTAAATTATAAAAATGTTTGCCATACAATATTGTAGCCCAGTATGTATTGTGCAAAAATGGCTTGTTGGATGACTTTGCTTAAAATAAATGTTATTTTAGTATCTTCTCCCTGTGCTAGATTCAATGGAGGATAAAAGTTGTGTGTAGCTAATCAATAAAACACACAAGCACATGCATGCATATACACACTTCTATTTCAAACATGAACATTCTGATGTAGGAGTGCAAGGCACAGCTTGCTCTTGTAGAGCTTTGTGTATTTGATTTTAGGGTATTTTCAGTATTGTAACCAACTTTTTCCTAGATATGGCATTTTTTAAGAACTGGAAAAATCATCTTTGTGTTAAGACTGAAAAGTTTCATGTAGTTTTATAAGGAAAACATTGATCAGAGAAATATAATTGATTCATTACCGGTTCCTCCCTTCAATTATGGCAGTGGAATTTTCTAACTTCCCAACATGAAATGTGTTTGAGACTCACAACATTGAGAAGTACAATATGTCAGAGACTGAAATATTATAGTTTATGACTTAAATATTTTCTTGATGGACTTTTAAAACTGTATTAGAGAAGCTGCAGAGAAGACTACCACACCCTGAATGGGGCCCTGACTGAGGCCTTACACCGCTCCCTGATGAAGATAAGATAAAGTAACAACTCAGGGCTGGAGACATTCACAAAAGCACAAGCTTAACACCTTGTCATAGGTTAGCAAGCATAGTCCTGGAGGTGATGTCCTTGCAAAGGGGTGCCTCCAGCTTCCTCTGTGAACTGACAGAACCTATCAGCTGGCCAGTTTGAATATGGACAATTCTTTAAGCCACTTAAAGTTGTGACCACCTCTGTCATCCACACTTAAGAATAGACAAACTCCCCTCTCTGTCTCGTTTCCGGTGCTGGGACAGGGGGCTGGGGGCCCCGTGTGGGGGCCAGCGGGCCCGGCCAGGCCCTGCTTGGGCCAGGCTGGACCGGGCCATGGCCATCCTGGAGCCGATGGACCTGTTCCAGTCGTGGAACCCCACCCCCACCACTTCCTTGCCGTGGGCAGCCGGAGCAGCTCGGCTTTCCCCCCTCTCCACTTCAATAAGAAAAATTCAACATTCCAGCTGCAAAGCTGCAAGGCAGAGGTGAGATTAACCCTTTTAGTGCTGTGAAGAGCTGAAAACCTGAGGGAAGAGAGAGAGGAGATGCTTAAAGCTGAAATTCTGTTGTGAAGCTATGATATATCAGAGTATCCCGTTGTAATTTCATGAAGATATGGGGGGTGGAGTGTTCAACTCGT
>NW_008238983.1:6551276-6589561 GCF_000691975.1 Corvus brachyrhynchos | reverse complement strand
GGGGCTAGTGGCTGCCAGGCTCGCCCAGCCCCTCGCACCAAGGGGTGGAGGGAGGAGAGGCTCTGGGTATCTGGGAAAAGCCTGTGGTCAGAGGTGCCGTGACTGCCCATCCTCCACTGTGCAGAGGAGCCCAGCTGAGGGGTCCTCACTGGGGTGGAGGAAGCTTATCCACAGCAGAAGGGGGTGACATGGCCCATCAAAGAGGTCCCTAGACCCTGTACCAGAGCACCAGAGATGATACAACAGACCCTTAGTGTTGCAAAGGACAGTGTCAAGCTGGCCCCTGCAAGACAGGACACGTGGGCATTCCCACCTGGCCCACAGTGTATATTAATCCACGGGATTCTGTACTCTTTGGTGTGTGGAGGTGTGGCAGTACGTGGCGGTGTGGCCAAGGGGGGGGCGGGGGGGGCTCACCAAGACCAGATGGAGGGGAGCAACGAGGCGTCACTGAGACCCTCGGATGGGTGATCTGCTTCCACCTAACCCCTGTCACCTCTCCGTGTTCCCCCAGCCCCCCACGCACACTTCCCTTTCTATTTCTTTCTTTCTTTCTTTTCTCTTTCCTTCTCTTTGCCTCTACGATTAAATAAAATACATCAATATTTTGGCATCAGCATTTAATCTCATTTAGTTTTAATCTTGTTTCTGGGAATATTTTGAACCTTCTAAGTTCTTTCCAGTTTATGCACAGAGACTTAGCTTTCTGTGCTTTTCTAGATTTAAACCGGATCGTAACACCATAACTGTCTGGCAAAAAGTTTAAAATATTTTGTGTCATAGAAGAATGAAATAATTTCAGAAAGGAATTAAATATTTTAAATAAAAGAGGAAAAAAACTACTATAGAAACATTTGAAAATAAGAATTACAACTGTGTTTGCTGTTGGAGGTTGTCTTCAACTATACCTTGAAGAGGGGCACGATATGTTAAATATTGTTTTTCAAAGGCAATTGAAAGACAAATGAAATCTTACATTGGTTGTGTCTTTATGAAAATGTTTCTTCAGATCTTTCAGAAGGCAATATAGGCGCATTTCCTGGATATAAACATGAATAACATTTAATAGAAAACTCCCATGTGTTTGTGCTTGTGTGATCAGTTCCCCAGCTGAAAAATCCAAAGGTAAAGAAAAGAAAATGGAAATTTAGAAGGTTAGCTGTATTGTACTTAAATATGATTCTAAGCCTATGCAGTTAATAACTGCACATTTTAGGCTGGCAGTTATGTCATATCTGAAACACCTCTGTGAAAATTTGGTAGAAATGGTTCTGAGTAAACATTTTATACAGAGATCAATATAAAATAGTAATCAATCAGTCTAGAGTAAGAGGAAGTCAAAGAAGATAAACCGCCAACCCCACCACTTGCCAGCGATCTCCGACAAACGGGACGGGGGGCTCAAACAAGCGTTCCAGGAGCTTTTATTAGTTTATCAGTCTCACATGCAGAGTTGAAACAAAGTTGGTACAGAGCTCACCCTGTCACAGAGACATCCCTAGATTTCCTGATTGCAAAGCATTCTTAAAAGCTTTTTGGCCAATAGAGTGCTTCTAAAAGTTACAGACACCTGTCTTAACCAATCCTTAATAAAGCACATACATCTATTGTACACAGTCACTTTTTATGCCTTATATAATAACACACAATACCCCATTGTTAAGCTTAAACTTATCTATCTAGCTAAGCATACTTTCCGTCTATAACATGCTAGGCCAATCCTAAAAATCTCTAACCATTGTCTTTTAGTGTCCTTGCTGCCTTTAACTGTATCTTCTTCTAATTTTCCCAGGCAAAGCTGAATTCTAAATCCCTTGCTTTATTTCCTGAGGCCTGTTTCTATGTCTCACACCTAAGAGCTTTTCACCTTTTGTGATTGCCCACAATTCCCCCTCTTGGTACAACTATAAAGAGACCTTTTTGATTTTGTCGCTTATTGACTACCTTGTATTTCATAACTCCTCTACGTAAAGGCACTTCTTCTGCTTACTCTAAGCAGTGCTATTTTACACTATAGCAATTTTAATGCTGTGAAAGGTTGGGTCTATTTCAGGAACGTAGGTCAAATCCAGCATTAGTTTTTTTATCGTTCGAATAGGTCTCGCCCGTTCCAAGGCCTTAATTCAAAGCCTTCATCTGTAATTGCCTGTGAAAGATTCTGAGAACTTCTTGTGATCCCTTTTCCTACATCATTTTCTTGTACGACAAAAACTTCTTTAACAGTTTTGTCTATCATTCGTCACACGCACTGAAGAATACAATGCATAACTATCAGTATCATCACTGCAATCATCAACACATATAAACCTGCCTTGCAAAGCTCCTTCAGCCAAGGTGCAAAGCTCCATCCCTCAAACAGTCTAGCCACAATCCACTGTCTCTTTGAATTTGAGATGTTAGGTCTTTTAGTTTTTGTATACTTTTGTGCATGGATTCAGAGTGGTCAGACAAATTCATACAACACAATCCTTCAAATTCTTCACAACCATATTCATGTGCCAGTAAAAGGAATTCAATTACTGCTCTATTTTGAAGGGGAGCATGCCTAACACTGTTGACGTCAGCCAGCATATTGCTGATTGCAATGGATGTGGCATTGGTTTGTTTACTCAGCCAACATCCTACGCGATCCAATTGCTTCAGTGCTATTGCTGAGGCAAGCGGGGCTACTAACAAGCCTGCTGAAACCCTTGCTGTTTCTTTCCGGGGTCTAAACTCGCTGTTACAATTCTCACCATAGGGATAAGCAGATCTTTTCCCTCTATGTTTTTCCCTGATGACTGTTTTAGCATTGGGTGCTAGCACAGCAAGTTGTCCAGTGTTGCATGGACCACCTTCAAGGCGTGATGGAATGCCTTGCCCAGCCCTATCTCCACAAATGAACCAATATCAGACATATGGTATCTGAACCTGCTGCCTTGGCTAAAGTGACCCAAACATTTGGTTTTGGTTGTACCACAGGGAAATCTGCATTGCAAAAAGCAAACAAAGTTAACAAGCTCCAATAAAACATTTGATTTTGCTCCATTTTTGAGATCTACTTCTTGGCAAAAGACTTTCCTATATATTACAATTCACAAATTCTGCTTTTGTTCCCTCTCGAAGCTGCCGAGGAACCAAATGGCAATAGTGAAATTCCCCAAGAGTGGAAATTTCACCTCTGCAGACACACTTTTATTGAACAAAATAGATACCACGCTTTTGCCAAAAGAGCTCTATGAAACTAACAGATCACTCATTTAACATGACATGAAATTGAAGTTTGCAAATTCCATGGGTGAGCAAGGGACATCAGGCATGACTCACAGTCTTTCTGTTTGACTCACATCTGCGTGATACTTCCTTGCTCGTGGAGTTGTCTGAGCGTTCTCACCAATATTGTCTGTTCCCTTATGCCGAACCTCTTTTCTTTGAGGAGAAAACAAGCTGACTTTCTCAGAAATGCAATTAATTCCTTTTCTGATTTGAGAATATGAGAAAAGCAAGAATTTTAAAGAAGGTGGAACTTCAAGATATAAAGTTCTGCTGCTTGTTCAAAATTTAGAATAGTATGTGGGCTGACACTGACATTGACTGGATTTTTGTTTCATCTGGTGAATTTGCAACTTTCAAAATTGATAAAGGAAGAATGGAAATTCTTTCCTGAGGGGATATGAACATGGGATGAATGAGGAAGATTCTTTTAGGAGCTATTGACATGTTGTTGATTCTATGAATGTGTGCTTTTTGCAAGCAACTACAACTCATTCCAAAACATATATCTAGGTTTCCCTCTTCCACTTGCTTCCTCTCAGCCCTTTCCCTGACAAATATGTCCTATACATGCAAATGCCTGAGACAGTCACTCACACATGTTGTTAAACCCACATCTGCATTTCTGAGTTAGGTATTCTTAAAGTAACTCTCACTGCATGCAGGAACAGATCCTGATTGTTTGTAAACCCAGATAAACAGCTGACACTCAAAAATTCTGTTTCACCTGCATGTTGCCAGCAGAATAATTTCCTTTTATTTCTCTTCAGTTTGGATCTTAATACAGTAAATTCTACTATTAGAAGAGAGAGAGAAAGCCAATTCTCTTCAATCTCTTGTCTGTTTAGGATTCAGCTCTTTTGCAGGTGGAAAAGTACAGTCCACTTAGCCATTCCCAGTGAGAAAATATTTCATAACTTGATCATTCTTCTTGCCCTGAACTTACCTCTCTGAACTTCTGCACAAGTCTTGAGATGGAACCAAGCTACACAAATTATTCAGAAGGCAGGTAAACCAGGGATTTAATATAAAGCATAGTTACATTATGTTTTTTCCTCTGTCTTTTGAAATACTTCATAGGACTTGATTTGGGTGTTTTGATTGATGCTAAACAGTAAGTTGGCATTTCTCACAGATCTGTATTTTATAATAACATTTCCAAGGTGGTCTCAGAATTGCTTTTTTCTTCATGAAGTAAATGCTTCTTTTTTTCCCAGATGGAATTTCTTCACATATGATGACTTTAAGTTTTATTGTGTAGTCATTCACTTCCTAAGTCTCTCACCTTTAGTTGTTCTCATTTGTTCTTATCCATTCTGTTCTGAAAAAAATAATTTCAGTGGAAAACCTCATCCCTCTGTTCCTCACCCTGATTTCCAAGTGTTAAGCACAACAAATCAAAGTGAAAATTACCCAGTGGCCCTTCTCCACTCCTGCACTTTACTTCCCTACCTCCTAATCAATTATTTATCTGTGCAGTGACATCCCTTTTATAAGAGGGCTGTTTGGTTCCTTTCAAAACCTTTCCTGAGCAAGTTGTGAAGGTATTTTAGAAAAAACTGCTGGATTGTGTGAAATGAATGATCTTTGTTCCTTCAGCTGTTGGACACCTCAGAGAATTCTAGTAGGTCTGTAAGGGTGACTTCCTTTTGTGAAAGTCATGTTATTTCTTTTATGACCATTTTCATAGCACCTCTTAAAGATGTCAAGCCAGTTGTTACATGTATCTTATGCCTAAATCTAGGGTTTCATTTGACCTCTTTAACCTAAATATTTCCTAAAAAAGTTACTGCTATTTTCTAATACCCTGATCTCCTCTCTATGTTTATTATATTTGTTCAGTTCAAATAGGATAATTAGTTAAGGTTTCTTCTTTATTATTGAAGTCTCTTTGATCTGCCTACAGTAGAAATTTTTGCCCTTTTCACATGGGCAGCGAAGAAGAGTCAGTATTGCACTGTTCCCATTTAAGCTCAGAATTTTGGTCCATGTGGATTCTGATTTGCTTCTTGAGTTGTTAGTCTGCTGACTAAACTTGATTTTAATCTCTGTTTTAAAAAGCAATAATCAAATTCTTAGTGTATTTCTAATCTCTGTTTAGACATATAGTTTAGCACACTAGCCCTTATGTATGTCTTTAAGCAGGATGTTTGTTCAGATCACCAGGTTTTGGGCTTACTGAAGAAGAAGTAAAATGGGTTTTGTGACGCTTATGTCTTCTACTGTCTTTATGATATAACGATTCAGTCATCACATTTATCCCAGACAATTAGAAAACAAACATTCCTCGCCATAGAAAACCCCCACCTTGTTCTCCAATAGCACCTATCGCCTAAATAAAAACAAGTCTTGAAGCAAAGGTGGGCTTATATTTTTGGTGAAAGTGGGCTTATTTTGTTGATGAAGCTATGCTATTAAGAACATCAGACTTATGGACCCAAAATAAAATTCGTGATCTAGTGATGTTTCTTCAGAGCATTTAGTCAGCAAAAGCCGTAGATTACAGTGTTCGGTTCCAGTGCTTGCTTACATGTATTGCACTTTACCCCACGGCTGATAAGTACAAGATGTATAAGCACTCCCTGAAGCAAACAAATTTTTCTATTTAAAACAGAGATGCTGTCACCAGTGGGCCACAGAGTCATGTTCTCTGTTGTTTGCTTCTCTTCCTTTGCTGTGCTTTGAAATGACTGGGGCCGCTCTTATGCATGATACCACAATCTGTGTTGTCTTTATACACTAATTTTGCTCTGAATACATTTTCTAAATAGGGCCCTGTGGGGGACTTATCTAAGTGGAAGCCTACTTTGTGCATTTTGTATGATTTTATTTATGCCTAATATGCTCAGAAAAGCCTTCAATATATCCAGTAGTGCAGCTTTACTTGCTTACATAATTGACACAAATAGAGGCAGCAATGGTTTTTAAAGCACCTAAGTTTCCAAGAGGGGATTCTGTGTTTCCTTGTTTGTTTGTTTTCCCTATAGACTTTAGACTAAACTCCCTATTAATATCTGTTGAAACTTTGTCCTATCATCATCAACTAAATTCAAGCTTAGCCCCTGAATTCCTTTTTTTATTACTTTTGAAAACCTAACTTATTGTGCTTCACTTGTCCATTTAGCAAATGAATGCACCATACAAATGCCCAGATTCTTTGCATATATTTGTTTATTACCAGAATATAATACTAATAATGTCATTTGTTGTTTTACACAATATAATACTTTTGACAGTTCAAAAATTTTAATGCATTGATTTTGCTGTTTAGAAAACAAAATTTATGCTAAAAGAAAAGTGCTGCTCTGTTAGTTTTGTCTTAGAAAGACCAAACTATCAAAATGTGTTCTTGAGGTAGACTTTTCCTTGTCTTTCATCAACAGTTTCATAGAAACAGCTGACATTGCAGTATATAGCACACTTGTTCCTGTCCAGGATCCATGCCAGAAATCTCTCATATTCTTTTTTCCACAGATTTCTAGTGTTCTCTTCTGGTCCTCCTCTAATTTAAAACTTTATTCATACTCATACCCTGAATGGTCCGATGATAATGTGTTGCTGTTTATCAAATTCATTGTCTCTTACATGACTATCTCTGCAGAAGAAATTGCTTCAGAAATTGCTTTTAGATGGTACTGATTTTCTTTGTGTATCTCTCCCCTTGGGTGATCAAACATTACAGATGCTGTGAACTAATTTGGTGCTTTGCTGTTTGTACAACCAGCGTGATACTGCAGCATCACTTTAACATTATTTTTTCTTCATCACAGCATGAATGGAAAAATCCAAACTATTTTTAAAAACCTCAGGAAGAGAGTAGGAATAAAAACATGTATTAGACATGATAAATCATGTTCTTACAAAGGTAAGGGTTGAAGGTGAGGAAAGTTAAACGGAGGGACTTTAAAGCTTTTTTCCATGTTAAAGATGCTGGATTAGTCTTTAGATACTGATTCAAGATAAATATTTCTATACATCAAAACTTGTGGGCAACAGTAATATGAAGAACAAAATGATAATTAAGGCAGCTCTGTGTGAGCTGATCTGTTTGGAAGCCTTCACCTAGCACATTTTCATGCTGGGCTATGTAGTGCTGCATTAAAATTGCACTGCCTAATTTTGAATGAGTTTCTACCTCTAACCCCAGGGGCAGGAAGGCATGGTTGTGGTCATCTTGCTTCCACCACTTACATTCTCACAACCACTTCTGGGGCACGTCATGATAATGCATTGCCAAGTGTGTCCTGAGTGTAATTTTTTTTTTTGCAGTAGAAATACAGGTTATGAACTTCCTGGAATTTCTCTGCCTTACTACAAATCACAGTTTTTCTGTTTGGTGTCTCTCCCCTTTTGACTTTCTGCACTTTGTCCTCAGTCTAGTTATGAAGGCTGCCATTGACCTCTGCACATGGAAAAGATAATAAGAAGCAATGAACCCCATGAAGATATTGCCTTTACCCTTCCAAAGTGAGGATTTGCTGGCATTCATGCCTTGTCTTTGGTTCACCTCTGTCCTACATTTAATGGAATCCTCTTCAACTGATTGATTGCCTTTAAAACTTGTATTTTCTCCTCAGAATGGCAAGTCACAAACTGTGACCTCCTAAGGGCAAACTTTCTCCAAACACTTAAAGATGGCTAGACACATAGATGTGTATATATATTCTTGTGCTTTCCAGACTAATGGCAGACCAAACAAATCCCCAGAGTACATCGAATCAAAACATAAATGTAGAAGGCAACCCATAGCTGCATCAAGATGAAACAGAATCCTTCTGTTTTATTTTGTGTCATCTTCTAGGGTTTCCATAGTGAATTGCCGCCTTCATTGTCCCAAATTCTTCTCAAATTGTTCAAAATGAAAGGTACATTTCAACATGTGATGAACTACGGTGTTCTATTTAAAATCTCTAGGTCTCAGAGATTAATGCATAATTTCTTCATGACTCATATCATTCTAAGTAAGTAAGAATAATTTTGACACACTATGATAAAACACAGAAAAGAAATACATTCTCAAAAAATATGTATGACTGAGTCTGAGTATGGTCACAAAAGAACAAAAATGAACAGTGTATATTAATATGCTTGCCCTGAAGGAAATCCGTATTGCTAGTTATTTTTCAAGAGGATTTTCTGTTATGTATTTGATAAGAAGAAGGTAAGACTATAGGATCTTTTCCAAGAATTTACTCTCTGTACACTCAAGAACCACGCAGAAAATAGGCAAGCCTATGCTTTAATACTTTGCTAAATCTGTATCAAAATCAGAGCCTCTCTCATAAGTGCAATCCACCTCCCTTTGCCCTGAGGAGACAAAAATTAAACAAAACACTATGCATTTAGATTTTTGTTTGCTTTGACTCTTCAGTACTAATAATTCTCCATACTTCTCTTCCATTTGTCCTTTATGAGTTTGAGTTGATAGAAACATTGTTCCCACTATCCCAGAGTTTCTCGTAAGCAAAAGATGGATCAGCAGTATTTTGAGTACCTTATAGTGATTCTTTTTCATGTTAGTAAGACAAAATGCTTATAGATCAGGAATTCTTTTAAAACTTTTTCTTTCATTTCTGATCATAATTCCATATAAGAATAAAGAAACAAATACAACCAAATTAATGCTACACAGGCTGGATTCTTTTAAATTCTAATTTTGCAGAACTGAAAATAATTATGGGTAACTATCTAAAATCTGATCTCACTGGAATAATGGTACCCTTTTAAAGAATATTTTCCTAGTAGAATTCAAAAATCTACATTCTGAGGCATGAAAATAAGAATGGTAAAACACCCCCCTGCACATTGTGAAAAGAACAGTGGAACAGTTATAAAAGAATCAGAACTATAGAGAGGGGCAAGTTATAGAGGCCATTTAACTGCTTTTATATTTACTGTTATTTGTTAACTTTGCTTTTAGCTGTTTACCAAGTTGATAATGAAGTTTGAAAAAAAACCCCCTAATACTGCTGTAGTTTCATGTCTTGAGTTAGTTGAACAATACAGTCAAAAAGGGGAAGAATTTTTCAATTATTTTTTATTTTGAAAAATCAGATGACTCAGTCATAATGAAAGATGATTCAATGTTTTCTATTTCAACAATATTTCAGAAAGTTCAACAGCAGAGGCTATATTTCAACAGAAAAAAATCAGGACACAAAGATGATTTCCATCTACAATGATTTAAAGATCTTTATGATTAAAAAAATGCAATTAATTAAAATTTATTTTTAATAACTTTGGAAACAATGAGTAACACAGAATATCTTTATTCCTGGTGGATGTCAAACCATTAAGTTCTTTGCAGATGCTCAGATAGGATAGGCACAAGAAGACCTGAAATAAGGGAAAATATTCAATCCAGTGAAGAAATACAGAATATTGATCATCTCAGACAATTAGAACTCATTCACTTGGTGTTTAAGACTGAAGATCTAACTTTGGATGGTAGGCTGAATATGCTGGAAATTAGGTTCTGTTTTCCTTGGGTACAAAAATACCAGTTACAGGACTTATCACCTATCAGTGATAGAAATAAGGTTCATCTTTTCAACAGTGAAGCAATATAATATTTGTCACAGCTTAATAATGTTTAGTGTGTTGCCAGTTGTTATGATCCACTGGAATAATGTTAGGATCCCACTCAAATAGTACTGGGGTCCAATTATTAAGAGATGCCTTTGCCTGAATTAAGGTGCGAAAATGTACATCGGCCAAAGTCAATAGTATGAATTTTATTTAACAGTAAGTGGTGAGAGAGAGAGAGATTATAGTCACCAGCATGAGTGTTCCAGCAGCATCCTGATGGTTCTTCTGGTCTTCTCGGTGGTGGGGGTCCCTAGAGTGTTCTTCTGGAGGTACCACTTTTCTACTGTCCACATCCCACGTATTCAGAGCCCTACATGCCGTTCTTACATCTTGGGATGGCATGTATGTAAGCAGTTCCTTCCTTTCCTACAGTTTGCCACAGTGAGAATTTTTGTCCAAATAGGTTACTCAGATCTGCATCACCAGGCCTGGCATCTTCGTCTCGTTGTGTCCGAGCTTTTCCCACAGTCTGCACAGTGGAATCTTGTCCAGTGTGCTAATTCCAAACCTTTCACCTCCATGTAGGCCTGAAATTAACATCTTCTTGTTTGCCATCTGAGACTGCTGGGGTAGTTTATCTTGCAGGAACTTCCTCCTTTGTCAGTGTTTGAGAGAATTCATTGCATTCTTTAAGTCTAACAGTGACAGCAGTCACTAGCAGCTTGCCAATGTGTTTCAGTTTCCATGAAGATTTCTTGTGTTCAAAGACATGACAGAATCACTAATTTTTTTTGTTTTGTTTTCTACCCGCATCTACTTTTTCTTCTTATACCACCTTTCCAGTGGCTTCTTACCTGTCTTTACTCTACAGAAGCAGCACAAGGTCCTTTTATGCAGCAGCCTCAATCATAAGCATCTCTATAGCTTTCGTGTCTCACACAGAACCAGGAATGAAAATGCACTTCAGAAGAAGTTCAAAAAATAGAAAGGAAAGTGATAGGTTTGCAATATCTGGTTTTAATTCAGCATCTTAGTCTGTTTTTATTTAACCAACTTCACCAGCTTACTTTGCTTAGATTTAGTACCTTAATTTTTTTTCTCAAATATCCTAGAAGCACAACTTATCTCAAATTTTGAATCCCAGCAACAGTGAAACTCATGATTTTGCAAACATCCTGAAAAAAGAAAATTAAGATAATCTCTTGAAACCTTCACTGAGTTCTCAGGCAATTGTTGCTGAAATATTTATACCTGTATTTTCCTTGTATCATTTGATAGGCTTTTTATAAGGAAACATAGGCTTTATTCAGTACAGATTGCTGTGATTACTACACCTAAGACACCACAGAAAAATTAATATAACCTCTTAGTGGAAGTTGCTGGTCATAATGGCCAACTAAAGGGAGTATAAATAACTTACATTTTGGCCGGTTAGCTGCTTGCTACAATAATTTAAGTTAAGACACACAATGAATATACTGTGCCAAGAGCACCATTTGTTGTAAAACACTGTGGAGAGAAGGACTTACTAAAGGCAATAGATAAACTCATGTCAGGGCATTTAAGATTTAGTATAGATATTTAATTGCCTTGTCCTCATGGAGACTTTTAATCAAATCTCTGTTACTCTCTCCTTCTAATGGGAGGAAAATCTCAGACTTTTTAAGTTTGTACTTTACTCGTGTTTTGGTTTTCCCCAGAAGTGTTCATGGCAGCTTAAATAGGTGATTAACTTCTCCTTTGAATCCCCATGATTTATTTTCAGATTGGATTGAGTTTCCTTTTAGCTTGTAGGTTAACTGAAGAAAAAAAAAAGGCAGGTTGGATTAGCTTTGATGATTTTTTTAACTCTTTTAACAGCTAGTTCTAGTTTTCTTACATCATATATCATATTAAAAAAACCTCCAGCTCTTGTAAATTAAAATCTAAAATCACATGCCAAAAAAAAATAAGAAGTTTCTGTTGTCTTCTGTATAATTCATTGTCCTGCAATATTGTAGATCTTATTGTGAAACTAATTTTGCTCTTGTAAAATCTTAGGGACAAATTGGATTTGGGAAAATGTTTTAAATAATTTTACATAAGTCATTCCTATATCTATTTTCTCCAAATAGCCACAAGATTATAAAAACTGGGACTTTTTTTTTTCCTTTTTCAAGGTCTCTTGCTTCTTTTGAAAACTGTTTTTAGGTGAAGGTATAAAAGTATATTATTAACATGGCATTTATTTTACAGTGAATATGCTGTATCATTAACACATTATCAAAAACATCTGTCTATAAGTTTTAAAAGAGTTAAAGAGAGTAAAGTTCAAGTCTATGGATTCCTTGGCATTTTATTTAATTTTTCTGATTCCTTTAGAGTTCAGAATGGAAATATTTGCATTTAAAAATATAAAATTAATTTTGAGACACTGATGCCTTATTTTCTCACACTTTCAATTACTTTTTTTTCTTAGAAAATATGCATTTGCCAATTAAGCCAATTTGAAATACATCTTGAAATATCTTTTTCTGTAGATTGTTTACCCATCCCTGTCAATATAAATGGTCAGTTTGAAATAAAAAGCTCAATTTGCACAGATAGAAGAAATAAAGTGTATTATAGTTATAGCAAGCCACCTATGGGAGTTTTTCTGAACAGTCATAGCTCAGTCCTTTGTCTTTATTTTTTTTTCACCCTGTACCCTGACATTATAGCTGTGTTTGTAGATTGGTGCTGGCTTTCACTTTTTTCTTATGACTCTTCTGTGCAGCAACCCAGACCCATTTTTGTAGTACGTATAATGTAGCTTCACCCATTTCACTGCCAGTTAAATGACACATGACTGTTTTCTTCCATCAGTCCATTTGTTCATGCTCTTCTTTGCTTCCTTATTTACACTCTGAATGTACTGGAAAAATTTAGAAGGTCACATCTTCAAAAAGTCAAACAATTTTATATATATATATAAAATACTAACAGTAATTCCTTTATTACATCGTAACCATCCATGTTCATGATTTATTTAGTTACCAAAGGACTTCATCAATTCTCCCATTCAGAAAATATGTACATGTTGAAATTCAATCTCTCCCCATTTTATTTTCCCTGGTCTGATCTCCATGAATAACTGAGAATCATAGAGTCATTTAGATAGGAAAAGAAGTTTGAGAATATCAAGTTTTGTTATTAATCCATCACTGCCAATCCACCACTAAACAATGTCCCTAAAAACCACAACTATGTGTCTTTTTAATACTTTCAAGAATGGTGACTCAACCACCTCCCTGGGCATCCTGTTCCAATACTTGGCAACCATTTCTGTGTGGAATTTTTTCCTACTATTCAATCTAAACCTTCCCTTGAGCAACTGAGCGTCATTTCCTCTTGTCCTCTAGCTTGTTACCTGGAAGAAGAGACCAATACCCACCTTTTGACAGCCTCCTTTCAGGTAGTTGTAAAAAGCAATAATAATAATACGCTCCTTTCCTCCAGCCTAAACAACCCCAGCTCCTTCAGCTGCTCCTCATAGGACATGTGCTCCAGACTCTTCCCCATCTCCGTTGCCCTTCTCTGGACAAGCTCCAGCACCTCAACATCTTTCTTTGAGTGAGAGGGTCAAAACTGAACACAGGATTCAAGGTGTGGCTTCGCTCTATTAACAAAAGCTAGTGAATGTAATGCAGACATTCTGCAGTTTGGTTTAGATGGTTTAGAGAAACAGGCTAAAACTGATTTTAATTCTAAATTTGATACCCGTATGCAAAGCTGGGAGTTGCTCTCAACTAATTTAGGAATACTGAGATAATTGAGGCATGAATAATTTCTATGACACTTTGACTTTCTCTAGTGTTCTTTTCAGATCAGTTTTCAAGCCTCTAAGCAAAAGTTTGTCCTAAATGTTGATGTGCAAGACAACAATGAATCATGAATACACTGTAGCTAAATAGAATCTGGAAAGAAATGATGACAAAAAAGAATCATGGAAATTTTCCCTGAGATTTCAAAAATCATTTTAAACTGTATAAGAATTGATTTCTGGTTCGGAGCCTTTATCCTTGAACTCATTAATTTGGGAGAAATTGAACCATTAGTCTTGAGAGTAAATTTATAAAATTGTAGTGGATATGAACAAAAAACCCACAATAAAAAAAGCTGTTTTCAAAAAGATATGTCAAGCTTTCCGTATTCTACATCAGCTTGGTGACAGTCATGAGAACATTATAGTGTTCTGTTAGACTATGAAATACTAGAAGTAGAGGGATACATTGATATAATAAATCCTTCTGAGCAATGTATCTTAATTCCTATTAGCAGTGCATACAATTATTTTCTTTTTACGGTAGCTTTTGAGATAAAGTAAGTATTTTTTTGTTATTACTTTAATTGTCCTGTATATCACATTTTATATCTAAGTGACTGAGTGATTGGTTTCTCTGTTCAGAATGACATTACATTACCTTGGCTATTTCTTAGAAAACTACTTTTCCTTTTTGGTTTAGATTAGAACAATTTTTAGTTCTTTCTGTATAATCTCTGACTAATAGAATATCTTGTAACAAAGGCTGTGATAACTGGTCTTATCTTTACTGCCATACAAACCTAATTATAAATACATCACGGAAATGAGGCCTACTGTTCGTGAGCCTGAAGGATGGTGATGGGAAAAAAAAATGCAGGAGGAAACTGGCAGTGGTTTTGCCCAAATGTTTGACATTTCCTTTTTATAAGAGGAATGACAGTCTGGGGTATATATTTCCAATAGGAAGAGTAGTACTGGGAAGCCTGGATAGCCTTAAAGCTTGAGCTTGAATAGAGGTCAATTAGTTCCCCAAAGTGATTTTTTAAATCAGTCTTGCTGGAGCAGATTTCAAAGACTCAGGTGCCCTGGAACATTAAAATTTCATTTTCCAAACAAGCTATTTAGCTAATTACTCTTTTTTTAGCAGAGATTTTTTTATTAGAGTAGCAGTAATATGGGGAGTGAACAACACCATGGAAATGCAAACACTGTTTAAACATTTGGGAGACAGAAAATGAGGTGAAGCAATGAAGTCATTTTGTAATCTCAGTTTTGCAGCTTACTTTATCTAAATTCTGTTAATAATGCTGTTCTCAGTGATCCTGAATGTCATCACTATTACTTTGATAACTATGATTGGCAGTTCTAACAAAAAGGCTGAGAGATGCATGCTCATTTATACTGAACTTTTTCCATCCCTGGAGGTATTCCCCTTCAGGTCAAGACTGAGACACATGGATGGGTTAGTCTGAGGGAGTTTGCATTATTGCTTCTAATATAATATTCATTCTCTGAATTTACTAGTACAGAAATTTTTCTGCCAGGCTTTCAATCTGGCAAACCTCATTAGTACTGAAGATTTTCTAGTATGTATAGAAAAAAATAAAACCTTTGTTTTCATTTAGTCTCTTGGTAACGTAAGACAGAACAAGGTAAATACTACAGACAAGAATGTCCTCCCAAAAGGTAATCTTTTCATGATGATTGCAGGTAGAACTAATAAGAAGTTCCCTCCTGGTCAGTCCTGCAGCTACATCCTGGCAGAACTCTTACACATACAAACAATTTAATCTCTCTTTTTAATTATTAGAGACTGTACAGTGACCTATGATAGTATTTATCTGCCCAGTCTTGCCCTTGAGGATCTCAGTGACACATTCCTCTCCCACAACCTTTGCAATCTCCTTTCATGCATTTTGTAAACCACCCCTGAATCATTGCATGCTTTACTCAATTTACAGTGTCGTCAGTTATAACTTACTCCATGCAAATGTATTGAAACTGTTCATTGTAAATTTACCTGGTTGAGGAGAACAGTTTCACCAAAAATATTTTGGAAAAGCAATTAAATAAATTAATTACAATTCAGTTCTGTCTTTAACATTTATGGTTTTAATCCCTGTAATATAGTAGACAAAATGAGATCAGAGATAAAAATCACATCTCATTTCATACTTTCTCCATAATAATTTTATTGATCTAGAACTGCTTAAGAAGGGGTGAGGACACACCTCTGTTAAAAGCCTAAGAAGTTTGAGGTGACTGGTTCCAGCTACAATTAGAAAATTAGGAGAAAAAAATTTCAATGATCTCTGAGGCTTCTGCAATGGAACGAAATGGGTTGACTGGTGTGGTCCCAACTAATCCTATTAAACCACTTCTATTCTTAGTACTGAGAGCACTGTGGGAGGCAAAAAGCTTCAGTGAATTCACCTGTGTGACCTGGCAGTCAATTTTCAATAGAAAATCAGAGCAAGTATCCTCAAGTATCTTCAAGGTAAACACTAAAAGTGACAGGTACCTGGTTTCAGCTTACCGGCTTCATCTCTTTGGGTATCCCACTCTATCCCTGTTTAAAACCAGACAAGAAAGGAATGAGACACAGAATTTGTGTATCCATATTGAATTGCAGGAAGAAATGTCCTAGCTGATCTGAGGTGGTGCCTGGCTAAATCTGAAGTATGTAGTGTCTGACTGGGTTTTTTTCATCTCACCTGCTGACAAATCCTTTCTCCTTCCATCACAAAGTAATAAAAGTATATTAAAAAGGACAAAGATTCATCTTGACTGCTACTATCTTTCTGTGAGTCATCTTTATGTATATTTTACTTTCTGATGAAACTCCAGGATGCATAGAAGTCCAGTGACAGTGGATAAAATCATTCTGTGCTACTATGTGCCATACTTATTCATAATGTAAGAGTATTTTATGCATAAGCAACACCACACCAACTGCCTTTCCTAAGAAGTGTGGCACCATTCATTGCATTTAAGCTTCAGCATAGGAATAACCACACACTGGCAAAATGGAGTAAACTATTTGTGTGAGTTGTGCTGCCTCAGGATGTCTCACGGGCTCTTTGAATGTAATTGTCTTTTTCTTTCTTTCTTTCTTTTCTTTCTTTCTTTCTTTCTTTCTTTCTTTCTTTCTTTCTTTCTTTCTTTTTCTCTTTCTCTTTCTTTTTCCTTCCTTCCTTCCTTCCTTCCTTCCTTCCTTCCTTCCTTCCTTCCTTCCTTCCTTCCTTCCCCCCCTCTCTTTTTGCTTATGAACTGTGAGATGTGTAGTTGTAAAAACAAAGACACCTGCATCTTAGTGCTGACTGTGCCAGATGCTTCCTAGTTTTTCATCTGATCCCAGTGGGGAGAGAAAAAAGTAAAACACTCTTGTAAGATATCAGTAGCCCCACTGGAGCTTTCCACTGTATTTATTCTTTCAATTATCCTATTATGGATTCATTGAACTTTGCTGGTTTTATCTGAAAATTACAAGGATTTACACTGTCGTTATTTGTTGTATAATGTCCTAGGTGGTCTGGGATTTCATTATACTGAACATATTTGGGAAGAGACAGTACAGTTCAAAGTACGATCTGAGGCTCAAAGAAACAGTGGAAATTGTTAGAATGTTAGATTTTGAGAAAATGATGGCCAAACCTAAAAAGAGTAAAGCATGATGGAAATCAGCAGAAGAATGTAGATCTGTGTCAGACTACAGACACATATACTTGCATTCTGTGCTGTATTTGGATTTCCAGTTGTGCCAGTTAAATAAAATGGTTTAAAAACTCAAGAATGGACTAGAACTGTCTGCCACTTCTCAGTGCAGGAACTTCCATTAATGTGTACAATTGCAGTTCATGTTCACTCATAAAGGTTTCCTTTAAACATATCACTAAATTGCCTACTGAAATTCAGTGAGTTGGTGAAGCAGAGGAAGGTAAACCTTAAAGAACAAATTTGGGAAATGATGTTTTGAAGTTCCATGGACAACTGAATGTCTCCATGAGCTGTGGACAACAAAACTAGACAAGACCTGGGCACTGCCTCCTTTATCCATTCTGTTCTCAGTTCGTCTCAGTTCTGGCCATCCCCGTGCCCTCCTTTCCCCTCCCATCCCTTCTCCATTTCCCTTTATTGTCTTCATTTCTTGACCGGGCATTTAAATATTTTTGTATTTTCCAATGTTTCCTAACTCTTCTTGAACCTGCTCTTTGATGACATAGAACAAATAAAACTTTTTGCTTTTTGAGTCAATATTGAGTGATTTTTACGCATACTGTATGACATTTTCCCTGTATGTCTACGTGCCAGCTCCCCATATGTGACAGGAGATGACCATATATTAAAAATCTCATCTGCCCTGTTGACAAAGCTTTTTGTGCTGTATCTGTTACTGCTGAGCTTACTGCTTTGTCTTTGCAGGCCGTTATTCTCTTCCATTCCTGTTGCTAAGAAGTGGCTGTAGTAACCAGACTGTTTATGTACTTGAGCTTTAAAAGGGAATCAGAACTGTTAAAAGTCTTTATTGCTTAAATCCTTCTGGGTAATATCATTCAGGTCCCCTCATAATAGTGAAGATTATGGGATCTAATCATAACTGTATGGCCATGAATCTTAGCCTTGATATATCTTGTAGCTGAGCTGCATAATGTCTCAGCTCCTGCTGTGCTCAACATCTGAGCCACAAGAGAAGTCTTCCCATAACTCACATTGTTATCATTATTGATATTAAAACTTAATTTTTTAATGCTCAGGTAATGATTCTTTTTCATTATATTGCTGCTCAATATACAGTTTCTGTCATCATGGAGTTAATGTTTTTTAATGAAGTAAGGGTTTCTTTCTCATCTGCTGATTTTGGTATAATTGAGTAGTATATTTGTCTTTGGATGTTTTACTGAAAAAACGTGGCAGGTAGTCAAGTGTGCCATTTAGGAACATTAAATAATTCACTCCTCTGAAATTTTATCTAACAGCAGTCATTTTGAAACCCATTAGAATGGACTTCATCAATAAATAAATAGCACATCATCCAGTTTCACATTATGCCAAAGTAACAATGTTTAAAAATGTTCAGATATATCTGCTCTCTGAATTTCATACAGCAGAGATCTTTATGCTTCTCCATAACCTAGATGGCATTTTAATTTATTACATTTCTTAAAAACAGAGTACTTTTCCTATGCTTTGTCATTGCAGACTCTTCCTTGACTGTTAAAACTATATAGCTGTCATTTCTAAATAGTTTATGTTTTTAATTAAAATCATTATTGGTGAAAAAAAACCCCCTAACAATTGTAGAGCCCCCGACAAAAGGATCAAAAGCAACTTTGAAAGGTTGCTTTTCAGTCTTTCTTCTGATCCAGTCATTCTTTACTAGGAAAAGCTTTTCATAAGTTTTCACTGATGCTCCCTTCAGTTATGAATTTTACCCTGAATCTTTACTGAAGCATTTGAACCAGAGTTTCTGAGGCTGTAAAAACAGCTTTACTTATTCTGAGCTGGACCACAGGCTGGATGTCTGGAGTCTAAGCCTCCAGGATATGCTGTGGTCAACATCCTTCTTGGAAAGGGAGTGACAGAGTCAGATGCAGCAGTTCCCCACTCACCGATCATTCATTTTCTCTCTTCTTTCAAGACAGTATCAGTTGTAAGAAACTCAGTGGGAACTGGCTAGTATATCTCTTTATTGCACTGGAAGATGATTTCATCTGGGTTGAGGTAGGGTGGCAGCTCTCCTGTACAAGAAACAAATAAGGGATTAAGGCACATGTGACCACTAGTCCTGTGCTGAACATGTATTGTCAGAAATTTAATTATCATCAGAGGAGGAGAAAACTGAATTAAGCTTGTCTACTTAAAACTTGTCTTGTGCATTGTGCTTCATCTGGAGATGTCCAGGTCTAGGGTATTACTTAACAAGTATTTGCAGTACCAAGCTGCAAATCAATGGTAAGCAGAAACCTCTACTGAAAGTACAGTGAGAATTTTTTAGATAAAAGGCAGATAACAGAAGTAAACATTGGTCAAAATTTCCACTTTTCTACCCTATCAGAAGGATATATTATCCTGGACCTTTTGAAGATTAAGGTCCTCCTTAAAAATAGTGGCTCATGAAAAATACAACATTCCTTTAAAAGCAAGTATAAGATTTTGGCACCTATGACACAGAACCTTGTATTCCCAGTGTAACACCTAGAGAATTGAAATGTACTGGAAGTCCTTTCTTTCCCAAATATGCTGGTAGGTTTCCAGAATCTGGTGGTGGATGAATTCTTCTTGTAGAAGAATGAATAACAATTTTTAAAGTTTGAAACAGTGTCTTTGAAGTAAAGCAACACTCTGCACATTCTGAATTGACAAGAACAAACTGGGTTGTCAGACCTTTTATTAGCCTTTCTCCTTGACAGTACATCTCACTGACTGTTAGGCAACCTCCAAAATAATTTTGTGCATGATCTGAGATGTGATAAACTATCTCTCCCTTCTCCACTCAGAGGAGTGGTATTAAATCAGATGGAATCTGAAAGGCAGGGTATTCTTCAGCAGTACTAACAGTCGGTTTGTCAAACAGTGCAAATCATGCAGTATGAACAGGAGCATAACAAAAGGGAGTAAAAAGCATATGCAAGGGAGAGAAGATTTGTTGATCACTCAGTAAAATCTCATGCAGCTGCTGGGGGTTTGTTTCTGTGGAGCCACTGAAAAGGGTATGAACCCTGAAGAAAATATCAATTACTCATTGAATGATGTTTTGAAGTAACAAAATGTTGACAGCATTCAGGCTATTTACTGGGGACAGACTGATATACACTGGCTATACATAGATATGTAATGACCATTCATCTCTATTGCAGTAAACCAAGTGTTCTTTTCAGACTCAAATTGATTGCCTTCTTTGGGGGAGAGTGGGGGGAGGAATATAAGGAAATTGATTTATCTCCTGTCTTCTATTTTTTGGATGATGGTAACATTTCTTCCTGAGACTTCGCAATTTTACTCTCCACTTGTAGAAACTGGTAATAAGGCATTGCCTTACAGATTTTCAGAAAGACTTACAAATGAGCTGCAAGCTCATATCAATGTGCCAGATATTTTGAAATTGGTCATGCTTTACTCTTACACTGAGGTGTGTGATTAGTGCTGCTTTTGCCATGGCTCTGCCCTCCTTGCTCTGTGGGTAAATACCATTAGACATATGTGGAATATGCCAATCAGTGTCACTCTGCTAATGTGCTTTATACCAGCTTTCACAGAGATATACATTAAACCAACAATCTGCCTCACTTGTAAGCTTATCTCTTTACACATAAGCATGTTTTCCAGAAATTAGCATGCATGAATGTCTCACATCTGCAGTAGCCGAGTTTCATATCATCAAAATTTCATATTCCAGAGAGCACATTGCACAAATAGTCTTTGAGAAACTAGGTCTCATTCTATATGGTGGATTGGGGCAGTAAATCCAGTGTTGCCATTTTGAACTGCTGGAAAGACCAGAAACACACAGCTGATGGTCAAAAGTATTTTCTTCAGTGAATCTGATCCAGCACCTCAGTAGCTGATAAGCTAAGATGTGCTATGTCATGGGTTGCTTTTTTCTCTCTTATTGAAACAACATTCAGCTGTGAGATTATAATACCAATACTTCTGTTAGGAAAATAGGGTTTTTTCTTCCTTAATTATTACTGACAATGTGAAATGTCATGCCATTGATTTTTGCAAGATCTTCAAAAAAGACTTTTTGTTAAAACAGTTAGCTTCATATGGCTGAAAAAAACTTCACAGCTTCAATTTAAAAGGACAAATGGAATTTTAAGGACATGGGGGTTTTTTAAGTGGTAAAAAAGTTTTTTAATTTAAAATTTTATTTTCCAAATAAAAGTCCTAGGGATGTCAGGTGTAAATGAACCTAATCTAACCTATTAAAATATGGTTGTTACAGCTCAAACTGTTTCCTGTTATGACATTATTTTTTATCATATTATGAAAAAGATCACAGAAATATTGTAAATGCAACAGTGGTTGAAAATGCCAAGAAAATCAAAACATGATTCTCTCTATGGCCTGTTCTTGCTAAATTACTTTCCGTGTTTCCTTATAAAAACAGTCAAATGAAAATTAATCTTAGTTTACTGATTCTCGTGGTTAAGCAATTATTTAGAAATATCCACAGAATTTTAGAGCCCTAAGTAAATCTTTTAAATACAAATCCATTTTTTTCCAAGTCTCTGTAACTGTAATATATACTGGGTTGATGTGGAAATGTACATGACTTCCTAAATACTTCTGTTGCCTCTCTTTCTGTCCTGCTGTGTTCAACAACAGGAAATGCCAAAACTTCTTTTAAGATTTATCTCATTTAATATCATTTGTTTGAAGATCTGTGTGTAAATGTTTACTATGAAGATATATCCCCTGTAAGATCCAAATTTCCTATAATATTAATCTTTTCTTTGAGCTGTGTAGGCAAACCAGCAAAATATTAGTTAGGAGAAAGTTTTGTGGAAAAACAAAATCTTCAGATTTCAAAAACTCTAATTTTTATGTGCAATAGTAAAATACTCCTGTACTGTAGGTTTTAGACAGCCTGATCCTACAAGTCTGACTAAACCAAATTGCCATCATAGTCATCTTATGTTCAAATATGCAACACTCTGAATGCATCCAAAATGGAAGTTTCCTCTGTCTGAGCAGTGGCTCATGGAAAAGGCAGCAGAACTGGTGGTAAGGGCAAAGTTAGGGATCCTGAAAAGACAAGCTGGTGACATAAATGGGGTTCCAGACTGGTTGAGTGCTACTCAGTGGGTAGCACTCAACCAGTCTTTCCTTTCTTCTGTAGACTTGACTATCCAAAATCATCACTTCAATCCATTTTTTTGCTATGATTTCCTGCATACAGATAGTCACAGCTTCTAGCTGTATGCTAACAGTGAATACACAATTGACAGCTTACAGTAATAAGCAAACTTTAATAGCTTGAAAGATCATGTGTAGAAAAATGTACCTCTATACTATATGCATCAGTAGAGGGCACTTCATAAAGCCAAATCACAAGGAAGCAAATTGTTTTTAACAAGGCATTTTGCAAGCATGTGCATAGTCATTGACTTGCAGCATATCTTTAACAGATATAAAAGAAGTGTGTCTTAATTAAACTCTTTTTCATAACCACATTTGCATTTTAGTGTCTGTGTTCCTACCTATGAAATAAAACAATGGATGTTTAATGTACTGCAGTTCTACAGATGTACCCTTGTAGCTCTCTTATATTCCTGTAGTTAAAATTCCATTAACAGTTCTAATGTAATCCTCTAATTTATACAAATGTTCACAGAACAAAATGTTGCAGTCTCCTGTGCTGTCAGTTTAAGTAAACACAAACTCAGTAAAAGATGTAATTGAATTCACCAGTTAGAAGCAGATTATTCCTATCTCTGGGTTTTTTACATCATTTGCATAAAAAACTAAATATAGTAGTAGAGCTCCACTGTTAATATTATTTGCCCAACAGTCTGAGCATTCTTATGAGGGTGAAAAACAGTTGTCATACTCTGCCATGTGGTCCTGCTTATGTATTTTTTTTTAGTAGGCAGTTACTGACTTTGATCAGCTGTTAATAATGTCATCTCTGTCTGTTGCTTCTCTTGTTGTTTACAACTATTTCTTCATGTTTTCTAGTGTCTTTTTCCATCACACACAGATTTTATCCTGTATAGAAATCACTATTATGGTGTTTGCATTTGAGGAAACCCATAGTATAGTACTACCCTGTCATGCTTATAAGTAGTTTTTATTGTTTTGAGTTCATTATCTAAAAAGTAGCCAAAATACTTCATGACTTTAAAGAGCAGTGTGGTTCATTTTCAGATCAAAGCTAATTATATTTTTCATGCATACACTACATACATCACATGTATTTCATTTAATACAATTAATGCATATTAATGCATAAAATACAATAATATGAATAATTATATAAAAGATATAGTAATATTTCATATGTTATTTTGTGATATTCATAATGTGGTATTAATAAACTAATATCCAATACATTATTATATGTTTTTTAATAGATCATGTATAAATATATTATAAACCCTAAATTACCAGCTGCTATTCATAAGAGCTTCACACAAGCATATGATTTTTTTGTCAGATACTTAATATTGTAGAAAAAAAAAATTAAATGTATAAATAGTGGTCTCTGTTTATAATATTAAAGATTTGAACAGTAATTTAGTTCAAAATCTAATATGCTTGAATTTGACTCTTAAAAACCTTTACAATGTTTCAGTGAAATTGAAAAAATGTGAGCTTTAACCAAAAGATAATTAACTATTAAGAACTTAAATGAGGCAGGTATGGTTTCTCTTCCTATATTTTCCCATATTTCTTCCTCTCTCTTGGTTTGTTATATTATTTATGTTCTTCTGTTACATATGATTTATACAAGAAGCAGTATATATATGTGATTTCAGAGTGTTCAGCTGCCAGAAAGTGATGTGTCCTAGGCTCTTTTACTCTTCATTTTTTCATCCATTTTTCCATATCAGTGTATCACATAAGTTTCCAATGCCTTTCTTCTAAGACAGAAACAAACAAGTGTCTGCTTCCAGGGAAATGTGGTTCTCCTTTTTCATTCATCCGTTTCTTAAGGACAAGGAATAAGACATTTAAACCTTGTCATGGGTGGCCTTTTTCTAGGCTTTCTTGTATTTTAGAGTGAGGCATATATTTTCAGCAGATATTCTCAGCAGCTTCCTCATTTATTTTGGTCTGTTCCAATGAAACCAGAGGCTTGAAATTCCTTTGCTATGAAAATAAATGTGATGTTTGGGTTTGCTATGATTTTTTTGAAATAAATGATAATACCTATTATTTCTTTTTAAGTAAATATTTGTTTCACAAATGTTGCCCAAATGGCTAGATTCAGTAGACTCTTAACTTGTAGAGAAGTAAAAAAAGGAAGAAAAGCGTCTAAAGCATCTTGTTTGGAAAGGTTTCAAATATGGGATTACACATTTCAAAAAAAGAGAAGCTACAATTTCACAGGTGCAGAAAGCAAGAGGAAGTGAGAAGAGTTCTGCCAGGAGGCAAAGAAAAGATGTCAAGGAAAGCGTGCTAATCCATATATGAAAAGAACTTGTGGTTCTTTTGTTAAGATTGTATGGAAACTGATTAATTTGGGTCTATTTTTCAATTTAATTATTAACCCTGTTTGTGCTATGGAATGACAACAAAGTTGTTTTTTTTAATTGCAGTGTTACCTATAGCATCTCCCGGAGATTCATCTTAGCTGCCAATGCTCTTATTGATGTCTTTATCAGGGCTGCCAACATTGCTGATTTCTTTGAAGTCTTTTGGACTGATGGAACTCAGCACCTTTCATCTTTTGCTGTGTGCTGAGCATGGGCATGGGTCTTTCTGGTGTGGTGGTTTAGCCCTGGCTAACAGCCAAATGTCCACCCAGTCACTTCCTCACTCTCCTCCTCAGAGGAACATGTGCAGGAAACAGGATGAAGACAGGAAGATCACTTAGCAATTTTCATGGGAAAACCAGGCTTGACTTCAGCAGAACTGATTTAATATCTTGACAACTAAAATAGAGTCAGATGGTGCAAAACACCTTTTTCCCCACCCTCCTTTTTTTCCCAATGAAATTCACTTCATTTCTTCATTCTCAGTTCCTCTACCTCTTTCTCTCAAAACAACACAAAGGGATGATTGAGGTTAGAAGGAACCTTTGGAGATCCTCCAGCTAAATATACCCCAAACTTGTGGAAAAAGGCAACTAATCACTGAATCAATATTTGGTGCCTGCGAGTCATAAAAAGAGAGCAAAATATAACATAAAAGTTTTTGGGTTTTGTTGCTATTCTGAAAATTTTAACAGCTCTCTGTTCTTCTACTTGTCATTTTTGTTCTTGTGTCATCCTAGCACCATGCTGACTTCAGCAACTACACAGTGCTTACAGTTTTGCAAGAGATCTGCTTTGCTCTGTATGGTGCCATCTGGAGCAAGACAATGACTTTTTAGAGTATCCAGCCAAGTCTATGTTTTCTAACCTGAATTATTAGATGCTTAGCCACCAGTGAAGTAGAAAAAGAGGAGAAACTGAGAGCAGAAAGGTGGAGAGACAATGAAATAGCAGGTAACGGAATGATAAATAAGTAGTATAGCTAAATCTGAATAGCCACGTTTTGCAGTTATATTGGAGAAAAGCAGAACTGGAATGCCAAAAGCTTTTGGCTTTCATAATGAAGCATTTCTGGTGCAGCATCATCCTGATGCTCAGGAAGAAGTTGATTGTTCTCAAGCCCTCTGGTTCTCAGGGACGTAGCTTGCACAGTGCTGACCCTCCAGTCTCGAGCCTTGCTGGGAGTCAGCTGTCAATGGTTAAGAAAAAAGATTTCATACCAATTTCTATGCATCATAATACAACAAATCATCCCTATACAATCCCTTTCAGCATGAAAACATGAGTACTGTGAAGTGACAAAGCAAGCAGCTATCTGACCCTTCCACTTCCCCTCATCCAAGTTAATTAATATGTCTGTAACTGGGGCCAATAGACTACATGAGATGAGAGAAGAATATAATTCAGTTAATGTTGCCATGTTTTAGTAATAGTAATTTTTTTTCACCAAAAAATCCATTTTGGATGGTTTCACTACAGATAGTTTCAGAATCCCTTGTTAACAATATATTTTGTCTATTTATTCTTTACTCATCCACTGAAGTGACATACCATTTATGCTGTTATCTCCTCAAGAAACCTAGGCCTTCATCAATATTGGTTTCAAGTTGTGTTTGTACTTTTTTCCTTTTGGCATGTTTCCAAATACTTTTATATGATTTTTTCACTATGCTAACTATATATAAGCTGAACTTTTTTTATAATCCTAAGTGTTTTCAAGGACTTTTAAATTTTATCTGAATTTTCCAAGTCATTAGTGTAATAATTCACCTGCATAATGTGCATTCAGGTGAATGAGCACAGATTAGTTATATTTAAGTCACTCATTTTAGAGGTTATCAAGTGTGGGGGAAATTTCCTTGAATAATTGTTTGTGACAAGGTTGATGAAATTGTCAATGAACATTTCTCACAACTAATTGCTTAATAGTTGTACTTTATGCTTAATTGTAATATGCCTGCTGTATGCAATAAAAAGCACAGCCCACCATAATTTGAGGCACTTCTCTCAAAATACTTGGAAAGATACAGTGTCTGAATGCGTTCTCACATATGATAATGTCAAAGATATGTCTGGATTTTCATTCGTTATAGTTTTCACAAATACAAGTAGTTAGAATTTCCCTGGCAAAACCTCCAATTAACTCCTTGGTCAAGACTTGAGAGAAGACAATAGACAGTTTAAATTCATTTCTCTGTAATCTCAGGTTTTACTCACCTTTGTCACTGTCTAGTAACTTTTTGGATTTTATTCTCAAAGGAGCAATCTTTTTCTCTTTTTGCTGTGGGTGTCATACAATTAAAATGGAAAACATTCCTCTGGAATGGAGTAAGTACACTGTGTTAAGTTACCACAGTTTCTACATTTGAAAGAAAACTAAATTTTCAGCAAGTGTAATGAGGTTGCTGGTTTGCATTACTAGAGGAGAAAACAGTAATGACCGATGACCTCCCTAGGGCAACCTGCAAATGGGGAATCAATCACTCAAGACTACTGGAAGAAGCAGGAAAACGTTTCTTATTCTCAGGAGGATCTCGCATAGAACAAAAAGAGAGGAGAAGAAGACAAGTCTCAGCAACTCTCTTTCTTTTTTTTAACCAAGATGGCTCATTTGAAATTGATGAGTCAGTTTCTCTGTTCCTTACTTCTTTCCCACAAGTATCTCAAAAACAGAGATGAGGAACCACAGTGCTACCTGCGCCATACTGCAGGTTTGGGGAGGAGGAGGATAAATGCGTAAAGACACAGAAGCAAAATCTTAGATAGGAAAGGAAGGGCACGGAATAGATTTGACATACGAAGGTAAAATTGTCTGGGGTAGAGCAAACACGTTGATTTAAAACTGTGGTAATCGTGGCACACATAACTTTCCACTTTCTTTAAGCATTAAGAACAGAATAAATTTTCTCCTGTAATTACCGTTATAGCTTTCCATTTTTAATGAAAATAAGTGCAGTAAATAGGAGCATGGCTTTAAAAGAAGCCACAGATTGGTACCAATGCCATTTCCATACTTAGAAAAGCTAATGAGGAAATGACACATTGATCACTATATTTAGGTTTCTAAATTAAGTTGTCCTGAGTCTAAGCAAGTTGGTTTTGCCTCTCATTGCTTTCAGCAGAGTGAAATTGAGCTGTTCCTAAGCCTGATTTATCTTATTCTAAGGCTCTAAGACACATAAGATGAAATGTTCTGGAGAAAGCTTTTCTCTCAGGTGTCTTTAAAGAAAGCACTGGGAAATCTGACTTAGTCTAACTTTTAAACGTACAAGTGTCCCGTGGTGTGATCCACTCCATCTTTTTCAAGCTGTCTAGGCAGACATCAAGTTTTCTCTCCAGCTTACTATTTCATTATGTACATTAAATCATTACCATGGAAAAAAAAATCTTAGTTTATTAAAAAAAAAAAAAAAAAAGAGTTTGGAATAAAATGTATGGAGATTTCTCTGTAAAATCTTAAAAGTCTTAAGTAAATAAAAAGTAAAAAAACTGTCTTTGTTTCTAACGTTAATTAGACATACTTGGTAGGTGCCTACTTCCCTAAGTTTGTGCTTTTACTGAGGATGATTTCTGATACTGTTGTAAAATAAGTATCACTAGGTTTTAATTCTGAGTGAAAATAGCCTGTTAGAAGTTATTACTGAACTCCAAATGGGATGGAGATGGATACTTCTTTTTTTCTCAATTAAATGCACTCTAAATTTTAGAAAGCTAAAACCCCCCCATCTTTTTCTATGAGTAGCATACTTTCTCTTTTTCAGCTTCTTTTGTTGGGTTTCTTTTCAGTAGCATAGAGCTGGAATTTGTAGCTTGTGTTTTAGATTTTTGTAACATTCATATTTTTAATTATGAGATTCATCATCAAGATCACATGACAGTCTGCCTTTCTTATGAGAAGTGATAAAGATTGATTTAGGTCTGTAGTTTTATATCATATGCTATCTTTACAAAATGCAACCGTGATTAGATTTTAATGTTTCTTTTAGAATGCACAGGATAAGAAAATCTAAAAAGTACTGGCTTTTGTTCTAGGGAAAAAGCTTGAGGCTGTGTCACAGTAAACTGGATGAAATAATTCTCTTGTTCTACAAAAATACATGCAGGAATAATTCAGATTCATATCTCTGAAGCACTACTAAATTGAACACAAAAATAATTGTTTCCCTCACATTGCAGGATTACAGATTTATTGAACTCTTAATAGTTTACAATCTTCTTGTTTTAGTCAACATGACAATTCTACTTTTTGATCTTGGCACGCAATCTAGTTCTTCCAGGTAGATGATAATGAAAGGTTTTTCTATCTTGCTTCTGCTACAAATTTTTTATTTTATATTCCCAATATAGTACCATTGCATTTATCTCTGAATGGTAGTGCAAAAATGTAATTTTTTTGATTCAGTTTGTGATTTATAACTGTACTAGTTCATTGGAATTTTGGTTTTTTTTGTCATGAAAGTTGGTTGGCTGTTGTAAGTATTCCTATTCTTACAAGGGAGAGTCAGAGGCACAAAATAGAAAAGTCACACACTAAAACAAAGCTAGATGAGATATAGCAAGAATAAAACTTGCTTTTGGAACATAAAAAAGTGAGAAATAATATATTTGTTCTGTGCAGCATATTGTCTTTTCATTTCTGTAATGTTTCTTTCCCTTTTATTTTTTTGTCCATTCTACATAGAAGGAAATGAAAATGAAAAATATGCAGATAACAAGTTTGAATCCTCTAGCAAATCAGCAAGCAGAGGTATTTCATTTGGAATTCTAAAGTCAAGTTGAAAAAGAAAGTAAAGAAAAATTTTCTGTGGTGATTTTGTTGGAGGATTCATCAGAAGGACTTTGTAGAATGGTATATTTTAGATTTAAAATATACAAAATTTACTTTTGTTTTTTGAGCCTGTTTCAAGTTTCTTGCACAGCTGAAGTAATAGACTGAGGATACTCTAGACTGGATGCACACAGAGGTATGGATATATGCTGCCTTGCCTTTTTTTTTTTTTTTTCCAGTTGATATTCCTATCTCACTAACAAAAAGTTTCCCTTGTGAGTATAGCTGAATCTTTTTCAATGTTTGTATTGTTTGACTCCACTACTGAAAAGCCAAACCCCAGTGTTTGGAATGCTTGAGTCAACATGGATATATCACAGGAAGTTTAAGAGCTGCTTCCACTGTAATTAATAAAATCAAAGCTTTTTGAAATGTGCTATTCCCTGTGCAAATTGTCAGACAGCAAATGGAGAGGAAGTGTCAGCACCATCTGCCATATTGCAAGCAGCATCAGATAGAGGTGGCTAAAGAGAGTGAAAAGCAAATCAGTTGCTCATCTCATCTTACCTCCCCTCTTTCTGCTAAACAAAGTTGCTGGATCACACTGTGTAACTACAAGAATTAGTTGAAAGAGCAGTCTTTTCTCACCTGTCTTATATTTCTGCACAAATTTTTGGTTATTTTATTTAGGCCTGAATTTGACATGGTGAAAACAGTGGGAATGGGCTTCTTCCTTCCTATCAGTTCTCACTAAACTTCTGTTATTTCATATTATTTAAGATAGGCCAGTCCTCTTAAATTAATGGCAAATTAACACAGACCTCCTTGGAATTTTACATCCATGAAGTACTAGGAAAAGTTTTGCTAATGCATTAGAATACTGGAAGAAAGAATTCACTGATCTTGGAATTCATTACCATGAAGAAAAGTTTTCAAGGGTACAGGAATCTTCCCAGGAATAGTTTATGCAATTAAGTACAGCAGAAAATCAGGATCACATTTCAGGTGGTGCTGAAATGAGTACCTGTATGCCAGATGTGCATTTGTATTTGCACATTTAAAATACTGTTATATTTTCTTAGGAATGAAAGGCTATGCAATCCTTGATTTTAATGTGGATAGCAGGATTTATTTCAAGTAAACTTGATTAATACTGATGATCTGAACAGGAGGCATTTTTCGAAGGAACACTTTTGGCTGTTCTATTACAGATATTACCACCAAATCCTTGTCAGAAGCCTATTGACTAGAGAAATGATTCTGAGAGAGTGGACATAGAAGCAAGATAAATGTTGATCTCAGATTTGGTTCAAGGCTTGAGATTCAAGGGAAGGTTTTTGTTGACATAAGAAATGAGAACATAGCTATTCATATGGTTTATGATAAGCAGTAGAATTTTAAGGCTGACTGATAGCCTTGATGAGAAGCTGGAGGTTTTAAATTTTAAATCTGTCAAGGAGAAGGTTAAGGCTTATGCTTTATTAGGAGTGAGGACAAGAAGGTACTAGAAGGTATTACGTGTACAAATAGTGGGCCTATGCTTGTGCGTCCCAATGAACATGTTTCTCTGCATAACTTTTGCAGAAGCCTGACATCATGTTTTAGGTTAAATAAAATGTGCCAGTTATTCTTTTCAATGAAAAATGGCATAAAAATTGTCAGAAAGGAATTAAACAGTGTGACAAAACTCATCAATGAGATACCATTATGTAACAAACTTTTTAAATTCCTAGTTAATTTTTTTAAGTTACTTTTGTGGGGGTTTTTGGGTGTTTTTTATTTGGGCTTTATATTAAGAGTAATGCAATATTTTTTCCATTAGTTGTCATTGGGTTAATGTATAGAAATAAATATATAAAAGGTGAGCTCTCCACATGATGCACTTCTCACAATGGGAAACTCATTGAGTTAAAAATTTCCTAAAAATTCTTTTAAGGGTCACAGCACATATAACTTTCAATGTCCATAATTAGTAACTTTCTATCTTTCTCTTTCATAGAATTAGCAATTTTCATTGGTAGAATGCCAAGTAGTTGTGCTGAAAATTAAAAGTCATAAGAAAAGAGGCTAAAATATCTGAAGCTCTTCAGCCATGCAGCTGTCAAAACTGAAAATCTGGTGGAAAGTATTGTAGAATTCCTGCATTTAAAAGAAATAAATAGAACAATGTTGTTTTCATTGTCATTTTTATTGCTATCCAGATGAACAGATGGTATTTCAGTTATAAATCCATTGCAACAACAATAGCTATTCATTTTTATTCATTAAAATAAAAAGGCCTAAATAACGTATGATGTGACACTTGTGTTTTTCTATAATTGCATATTTATTCATGAGGGACAATGCATATGCCAGATGTACAAAATAATAGGACTTTTTTTTTTTGCATGGGATTGAAAAAATATTTATATAAATATAATGCATGCCTATGTGTTTTGTTTTTCACCTGTGTGTGTATAAATACAGAGTGTGTGAGAGTATTCTAAACACATTTGTGTGTGCCTGCTGTCTGTTCATGTGTTTTCAAACTATTGTGGTAATAGAGCCTAGTATGTATTTAAGGCTTTATAAATACAGCTTTGAAAGAAGTTAGCTGGACAGGTGGCATAACAGCTGAAAGGTATTATTATAGGATGTGAACAAACAACTTGAAGAACAAGTTCTTCAAGCTGATACTTAAAATCATACTCTAATGATCTATTGTATTAACTGTCCAGAAAAAACTGTGGTAGCTATTATTTTATAGTTCTTCCTTAGTGCTTCAGCCTTCTCATCAGTGATTCAGAACTTTAGGTTGCATGCCAGATATGTAGAGGTACAGCAATGAGTTTAAAAATCTGAGCTCACATTATCTATGTAGTGGCTAGTCTTCCAGTATACAGAACCTCTGCCCTAAGACAAACCCCACAAGAACTATAAAAAGCTGTATCATTCATGCCTTAATGGACTGTTAGGTATCAGAATAACAACATTTAACCCAGTATGCTTCCTGAGCAAATGGCTTAAGTCTTCACTGGTGGAATTAGATCCTTTCACTGGCAGAGGAAGCTGCCCATAAACTGTGAATTTCTCCTTACCTCTTATAACAGATTTGTGGTTGTGATAGATTGATGGAAGAAATATTACAGCAGTATATGGCTACCTTTTCCATCACTTTCACAGCAAGAAATTGGAATTCTGAATTCTGAACTTCTTTTCAGAATAGACTGCAGCAAGCCATCTTTGCTTCTTTCTCACACATTTGGTTTTGAGTGTGCCACTCACAGACTGCTCAGATTTGATATTTGTCCTTTAGCCTGAAAAGATAAGCTACAGAAATATACTAATATGGGATAACACTGAACAAGCTGTAAAATGAATGCATTATGCTTTAAGAGCATATTCATATTTGAAATTATTACTGTTCCTGTTCATCTGTGTTGTTTTACCCACAGATAATGGTAGCAGGCATTTGGACATTTCTAAGAAGTACAAAAGCTCAACAACTAAACTAACATCAATCTTCCATTTCACTGGGTAAGAATCTAAACATTGTTTTGATTTTTTTTGGGAGTGGTCTAGACGCTATTTTACATATTCTATAAGAAGAAGAGATAATCTCTGACATAATATAAACTCGCTCTTTCTTGTTCCAAATAGCTCTAAAATGCTGCTTCAGGAGTCTCCTAAGACTTCAGTTGTTTCTTTCAGCCCTGGCTGTTAGCAACTCAGACGGATGTGGAAAATGTAATTGCAATATTTGCAATCCTAAATGCATTTTTTCTTTGTTGAATTTGTTTTGATTACATATTAAATGATTCCCCAGCTTATCAGTAGCAGTATCTTAGCTTCACTACCTACCTCATGTGCTCATTTCAGAAACTCCATAGACAAGTTACTACTGTAGTAACTGTAGAATGTGTCCAAGTGTACCTGTCCTGCACTCCTTCAGTGCACTTATTTCTCACCACATATTTGCAGAGCTGAAGCTGCTCTGTTCTCAAATGGGGAATTCTTTGTGAGGTACAGTCTCTGACTTTCCCTGGAACATTATTGTCATGTTACTCATTAGGTTCCTGGCAGTCCCTGTAGCACACACACACACCATATCTCTAGTGAACTGACCTACACTGGAATGACACATGCCTTGTTCAAGTTCAGCTGAGTCTCTCATAGCATTGCAAACAGCTCCACCTAATTTGCTTCACTTTGTGTGCAGTTAAAGCACTGAGTGCAGCTGTAAGCACTCTCTGGACCATAAATCTGGAGAGCACAGCACATCCTGAGTTATAACATGCCTGCTTTCAACAGCAACATCCTTACCTGACTATTTTCCATATCTTTTGCCAGCTGAGAAAGGGCAAAATTGTCTTGTAATAATGGTTTGTTTACTTTATCCACATATTAATCTACCTTCTGCAATCAAAAGAGTAGATGAAGTGACAGACGGACAGGGAAGGCTCGTAACTCCAAAGGTACAGAATAGCTCTGGGCATTTGTGATCTTTAAAGTAGAGACAATATTTTCCTCTGCAAATTTCTTCAGAGTCCCTGAGCTGTAACACCTTGCTTCACTGGAACCTCTGCTGCCAACCTGCCTTCAGCAAGTGCAAAAAATGTTATGGTAAAGCATGGCTAATTGCCACAGAATGAATACTTACAGCTTGCTTGTTTTAATTCTTATCTTGCAATTCCTATCTTGGATGTGAAGGTGCATTAGTACCTTGTTAAAGACAGGAAATATTACCAGGCACATATTTCCAGGTTGTAAGGAAGAAGGGCAATTAGATATTTTTCTGTCTCTGCAAAGTTCAGCATCAATAAAAGCTTTATCTGTGGTACTTTACTGATATGATCACATAAATGCTTTGCAGGCTTATTACATTATTGTGTTCTAGCTGCTTGCACAGCCTTTTTCCTGGTAGGTGTAGAGTGAAAAGGCAATGGGATTTTTCTCATGCATTTTGTTCCATAATCTGGAAGTTTACTTTGAGTTGTCACAAAGCCATTGCTTTCTCTAACAGAAAATTGCAGACTTCATACTAAGATGTTAGAAGGTAAAATAGATACTAGTTAATTTTAACTTAAAGCCTAAGAGTTGATGTTAGCAGCAATAAAATCCACCAGAAAGCCAGGATATGCAGCTATAAGCATCACCATGAGAAAATTTTATGAGTATGGAGGATAGTGCAGCATGAAGCCTGGGGATTTCTGAGCAGGAAAACTCGAGCTGCCTCTGTTGAGTGCTTGTTAGCATTCAGGGAATCATTTCTCTGTGTTTCCTTTACCTCACTCCCCCTTAATACCCCAAATTGCTACTTGCAAAGAGTCCAAAAAGGTTATACCCACTTAATAGTATCTTCTCGTTTATATTATAAGCTATTCCAAGAAGGTGTCAAATATTGCCTAACTTCTTGGTTCCAGGAGTAGCAATACTAACAGTGGATCTTAACTAGCCAGGCAGAAAAAGACAGGAGATTGGCTTGCAAATAATGAAAAAATGGGGGGATTTGTTTGTTTCCAAAAATATGACTGATGATGCCTTCTTGTCATCAAACCTATCCATGTAACTCCTCTCATCTTGAGTTATTCAGATTTATGGTTTTTTCTCTAGAAAAATATATTTTTCTGTTTCATTGTTCCATTGTTATTTCATATCAAATGGAAAACTTTATGTAATTACTTAATCTAAAAAAAAGATCATTCAGATGCTCACCTTTAGTTTTTACTACACACTTGCTATATGAACATAGCAATACAAGGAGATCTCATTGACATGAGTGCTTAGATTTTATTATATTGTGAAGAAAACACAATCACAAACTTATTCTTGACTCGTAAGTTTAGGTAGTTGTTAACACCCAGTATTATTAATACAGTGCCACACATCTAGTTTGTCCCTCACATTATTTCCACCACTGTATTTATCACTCTTAAGGGACTTAAATTGTTTTTCCTTCCTGTGTCATCTTATCTGTCGGGGCAATTATTGTTTATTTCTCTATTTGGACTTATTACAAATTTTCATCAAAAGAGCCTTTAAATGCTTTCACCATTCAGATATTTTTCTGTGAGTTAAAATATTTTATACAAGTTTGTACTGAATTAAGCATGTTTTGATGTTAAAGCTGCAGCCATCTGTATGTATTTTTTTAATAGATCTTCTCAACAATAAAGACTGAGCGTAAAATGTAAAACATATGCTAAAATATACACGATGCCATTCCTAAATGAATAGTAAACTTTTATTTTGCTAGTCTCTGATTTATTAATTGATATTCCATGTTGTCTTTTGTAAAGCCAAAGAGAAAAAATTTAAGCAACAAGCTTAAGAAAATTATTTTCAGAGCTTTGTTTTATCTTTTGTTAACTAATAAAACAATTCAAACAGCCATGAAGCAGAATTTTTTTTAAATACTATTCCATGGAGTCAAAACTTCTTTATAATGTATTCTTATGTTCCTTATTGATATTTTTAGGTCATAAAATAAGCAAGAGGGATAAAACAGAGTGAGAAAGGTAAAAACAAAGCCACCATATTTTTTTCTATGTATTCTATGTGTTCATTCTATTTGAGTTTTCTTGTTCCAGATATACTGGTGATTTTATTAAATTTGACAATGTAAAAATAAATAATATTACTGCATTTTTGTGTTTGTGGATCAGATCACAGGATCAGAGAGTCTTATGACCTTTTGTTAGGTCTCATGGCTCTCAGAAGAAGTTTCTCCAGATCCAGATGTTGTATGATAGTCATGTTACTTGAAGAAGAGAGGAAAGAGTAACGTTATCACTGACTGTTTTACATGTAGAATGAGAGACAGAATAGTATTTATCCAGGTTCACTTGAGAATCTTATGTAACCAAATCTATATACTTCGTGGCATCTTTCTTGATAGGTGATGTATAAACAAGAAACTGATTTATTCATCTAATTCCAGTAAAGTTGGTGCATTAATTTTTTTTTTTCTTCTGGAAAGGTTATACATTCAAGAAAACGTCAGTAATCCTGTCTTGCAGAAATATGTTATTCAGTTTTGCCTCTAAAGTAATCCTTTCTTATAATTCTTCCTCCAGGATGCACAGACAATTAGTTCAGGTGATTTTGAATTGTTAAGTGATGAAGGACTAGAAGGTGTCATGGAGCTCCTTTGTCTGCTAGCTATAAAAATTCACCTTATATTGAGATTCAGTGGGAAAGATGAGTGCAGAAGGAAGACTTGAGGATATTTGTAGATGAAAAATTAGACATCAGCTGGCAATGTGCACTTGCAGCCCAGAAAACCAAATGTATCCTGGGTTGCATCAAAAAAATTTGCCAGCAGGTCAAGGGAGGTGATTCTCCCCCTTTGTTCTCATATCAGACCCCACCTGGAGTACTGACTCTAGCTCTGGGGTCCTCAGTACAGGAAAGACATGGACCTGATGGAATGGGCCCAGAGGAAGGCCACAAAAATAGTCAGAAGGATGGAACACCTCATTATGAAGAAAAGCTGAGAAAGTTGCAGTTGTTCAGCCTGAAGAAGTGAAGGCTCCAGGGAGGCCTTATTGCAGCCCTTCAGTACTTGAAGGAGCCTTATAAGAAAGATTAAGAGGGACTTTTTACCAAGGTCTGTAGTAATAGGACAAGGCACAACTGCAAGAGGGTAGATTTGGATTGAATATAATGAAGAATTTTTTTGCTATGAGTGGTGACACACTGGAAGAGATTGCCCAGAGATATTGCAGATAGTCTCAGTTTGGAGGTGTTCTGAGCCAGGCTGGATGGAGCTGTAAACACTCTGATTAGTGAAAGATATCCCTGGCCATGGCAAGGGGTTTGGAATAATTGGGGCACTACAGTTTTGTCAGTGTGACCTTGGTGTTGGGGAAGGTCATGTGGCAGATGATCTTCAGTGCCATCACATGGCACATACAGGATAACCAGGTGATCATGTCCGTTCAGCACGGGTTTATGACTATCCTGACCTATATCTATCACAGAATCACAGAATCATCAAGGTTGCAAGAGACCTGCAAGATCATCCAGTCTGACCAACCTAGCACTACCACAGTCACCCCTAGATGATCTACATCTCCCACATAGTGGATGAAAGAAAGGCTGCGAATGTCATCTACTCAGACTTTACTGAAGTGTTCTTCCAGGATAAGCATTATTCTTCAAGAGTAAGTATTTTAAGGTACAAAACTGTTGGAAAGGAACCACCCATATTAATATTTTTTCTCTATTCTTCTGCAGATTATAAGCAAAAAGGCACATTTCCCTCACTACAGTATCAAATTCACATTTCAAACCTTGAGTTTTTCTTTCCTGTGATGACTTTCACAGGAAACGTGCACTTTATAAATAAGAAATAAGGCAGGGTGTATTATATGAGCCATGTATATAATATGCTCCTTAGTAGATGTCATTTTATTTCACTGCAGTAGAAGGGAAAGAAATTGACATTTTCTTGTAAATTAGGATCTGAATTAAGACATCATGGGTTTCATTTTTGTTGTATTTCAGGCTCATTTTTAAGTTACCTACTATTTCCTTTTTTTGCATTTATGCTGGTTTTCCCTTTGGTTACCAAGTTAGATACCACAGACACCACAATATGAATTTACTTTGGAACCTCATCCCCACTCTGGGAAGGTCCCAGCCAAAGCTAACTATACCAGCTCTGAGGTAGGGTGAGAGACAGCAGGAAAATGTGGAGTGGAAATGTGGACTTTCTATTCAAGTTGAAGAGGTGGCCCATGTGGCCATGTACACAAAATATTCAGACCTA
>NW_008238983.1:6537393-6551229 GCF_000691975.1 Corvus brachyrhynchos | reverse complement strand
GGCTATATTCTGTTGATATTTTTTAGTAAGAAACAGCTTTCTTGAACTGTGTGTTGAGTTGGTCTTTGACAAAGATTTGAGTACTTTCCAGCATTTGGTTTCCTGCCAGTAAAATAAAGCAATATTTACTTCCTGCTGGCCTCAGTGCTATATTTTTGGATGCACAGGGCTGAGTCATAAGCCAAATTTCATGTTTCTCTGGTACTACTTCAAAATGATAGTGCTCTCAATGACATGTACCCACCCTCCTAGATAGCTTGGCATCTTCCATTTTCCACTCACTCAACACATGTCCTCCGGTTACTTTTTTACAATTTTCAGTTTATTCCTTCTTGTGCAGAAACTTTCACTCCCAGGGAGAGTTCAACGGTATTTGACAGCTGTGAATATGTCTCCCTGCTGATGACAGAAAATTACAGTTCACCCAGTTAGAGATGCGTTTCATTGACCTGAGCAATGCTAGCAACCAGGCTGGCATGAAGCTTCATGTTCCAGAACATTTCAGAAACCTTATATTTTTGACCACAGATAAAGCAGAGCAAGGACAGACATCACCAGTATCAGCAAGAGTAACAACTATGTTAAATGAGACAGACCCAAGAAGAAATACTGAGCAGCTCCAGCATGATCTTTCAGTGAAACAGGCTTACAAGTAGGCTGGATATGGACTTTCCACAAGTGCATGTAGTGATAAGACAAGAGGTAAAGGCCTTTAGCTGAAGTAGGGTGGATTGAGATTAGATATCAGGAAGAAGTTTTTTCTGTGAGGGTGGTGAGGCACTGGAACAGGTTTTCTAGAGAAGTTGTGGACTCCCCATCTCTGGAAGTGTTCAAGGTCAGGCTGGATGGGGCTCTGAGCAGCTGGATGAAGTGGAAGCTGTCCCTGCCCACAGCAGAGGGTGTTGGAATTAAATGATCTTTGAAGTCTGTTCCAACCCAGACCATTCTATGATTCTGTGAAAGCTGAAAAGTCTCCACGCCTCTGACTGATTTAGGTTTAAGCTGAAGAAAAATTCTTCCCTCACCCCAAAGCTATTGATCAGGCTCTCATTGAGAAGGACACTTGAGAGGTATTACTACAAGTCTTATGCCTCAGAACTATTCATGCATCAGAGCACCTGCATGTCATTTCCTGGTCCTTTATCCAACCATGCTAAACACCTTTTCCTTCACAAGAAGATGAGGACTGATTAATCTTCCCCTACTTTTTTGAGTAAGTCAACATGAAAACTTTAAATGTAGATAACTACAAGAAAAATACCCTTCCTTGTCCTCGTAGAAGCAGCTGAAGTCTTGAATTGTGACATAAAAATACCATTTCCTTTCATATACCAGGAGGTTCAGTTTTATTTTTCTGGACTGGAATGGATGGGTGAACAAAAGAAATAGCACAGGTTCCATCTTTGTCATTACTTTCCTTTGGTAAAAATATTAAGCTATCACAGTATCAAAGAGCATTCTTTATTTTGCTAGAACTTCATGAGTTATCATGGGATCATTTGGTTCTTAACAGCCCAAGTAGAGGTTAATAAGATTCTTAACTCAGTGCCAGACTTGGGTACCTTAGGTATTGTATTGCCCAGAGCATTTGGCAAAAAATAGCTAAAAATTGTACCCTCTGCTCATGAGGTAAGGGACCTAGGGACAAAGGAAATGGAAAAGGCTTAGCTGCTGATTGACTTCTTTGCCTTCGTTTTCACAGGAAAGCTGTACTCTCACAGGCAGGCTGTGTTAGAGCCTTCTGACACAGTCTGTGGGAATGAAACACTCCCAGAGCAGCAGGATAAAGGGGTAAAGCACCAAGCAAGTTGAACATACACGTATGGGAGCAAATGAGGTGCTGGCAGAGCTCACCAAGGTTGATGTGAGGTTACTGGCACTTAAAAGACACCATGTAATGAAGGGAGGTTTGTGATGGCTAGTCAAAAGCAGACATCGCATCCTCTTCAAGGCAGGCCCAGAGGGTGGGCAAAGAGACTGCAAGACAGGAAATTTTTACAGTGGTTTCTTTCCAGTTCATATATTACCTGATGCAGGACTTGGGTTTTCATACAGTGGAAACAGGTTTCCAGATGGTGGTACTCCTGCTGCTTAGGAGGTAGGCATGTGTGTGAGAATTAACATGCATGAATTCTGTTTTGCTCAAACACCAACTCAAGTAAACTAAGCCTTGTGTGGTCTTCTGAAAATGTACTTATTCTAAGCAAGACAAAGAGCACTGTTTTCTGGGTTGTATTCCTAGCATGCCTCTACTCGTCTTTTGGGAGCAGGGGAGATAGCAGGGTTGTTGCTAAGCAGCAGCTGTCACCAGGAAGGTCTATGTATAATACTGTGGTAGTGGATTAAGTGCCACTGAGGTACATCTCTTCTGAAGCCTTTCTGTCTGTTAACTGTTGCAATAATTTATAGCCACAGTATTCAGCCCAATGTGTATATCCATTTTTCCCCTTTCCACACATCCATATTGACTGTGATGTCTGGTGACTATAAGGCTGTCTGTATTTTTGATGTTAGTATTCTGAGGAAGTCTGGCCCTAGAGCCAGGCTGGATAGTGCTGGAGTAAAAGTCTACCTGTACTGACTTGCTGCTCTCTAATACGATCCCCAGTTCTACCATTATGTTATCTGTATGAATAGCTCCTTAATCCTTGTCTTCTTTTCCCATATGAAATCTCTTTTCTTCCTCACAGACAGAGTTGTTATGGCCAACTCCCAAAATAGTGGTTGCAGAAAATACTTTTTTTCTGCTCTTGAGAAAGCTATTTCAACAAATTAGATTTTCATTTCCATTTCTATGGGCATAACTAAACACTGATGCAAAATATTTTGGTACTTAACCTGCTTTCAAAACTGCAGTTTCTTGAAAACAGTGAGAGAAAAGTCTGGTAGCTGTTTTGCTAATACTGTATGAACACAAAATGCCATTAACTTTCAGTGAGACTGAAGAAATCAGGTTCAGATGAGGGAGAACGCTTCTGTCTGCTCTTTATGCTGGCTGGGCAGCAGGCAATTGAGATCCAAAAGCTTTTCACGGAAATTGGAATGACATTGTCCACAAACAAATCAGTCCTCCTTTTTAGTAAATCCATTAGACACACAGTCCAGGCAGAATAGTGTTGGCTGCATCTGCACATGTCAATAAGTTTTTCAAACTCTTTTTAGGTGTTAGGAAAGTTTAATTTCTTTTCTTTTCTTTTCTTTTTTTTTTCAAAAAACAAATTATTATTTTCTTTTTACTTATTTTTTTGTGCTTCTTGTGTCTTGGACAGGTAAACTTTTGTTAAGTTGGGTTATCTGTGCATTTGTACAGCAACTATTGTGTTTGGATGCTAATCTGACTTTTGTCTCTTACTATTCTAGCAGTGCAACTGATACTTAGGGCTAAGAAATAAGCAAAATTTGTGGCTTTGGAAGTGGGAAAAAGCAAAAAAAATTCCAAAAGGGTGTAAAAACATTTCTCTACCCCAACTTTGATGCTACAGTTCTTTCAGTCAGCTCTTTGTCTATAAATAGGTCCAATCATAATTTTACAGTGCTGCTCAGTCACTTGTATTTATAAAGTAATTATTGCTTCCTAAAATGATGGTCATTAAACCCACAAATACTCAGATTGCCATACTGTGGGAAAAGAAAATTGCAACACGCAGTTGGGTGATGTTACATTGTTTTCCAGTCTTCTGAAGCCTGGTAGATATGGGTGCAATCACCTCTGATGGCTATTGCTAACACAGAAATTTGGCTGGCAGCTCCCACCATGGACAATCTCCTCATGTTTTTATTCATATACACCCATTTGTGAGCATAACTGAAGGGAAAAAAAAAAAAACCATAAAAATGAGGCTGAAATGTCCCATGTACATGTTTCTGATCCAGCTGTTTATTTAGGTCTTACATTTTAGTGTAAGGTCAAATGAACATTGAGTGGTCTTCATAAATGTCAGAGTGAAGATGAATAGACACAAAAAAACCCCCCTAAAAGTTAGCTGGCATGAAAAAAGTCAGCAGGTTGTAGCTGACAAAAGAATATATGCTAAGGCAATAAATTAGCCAGAGTCCTTTGCAGAGTCCTTTCATATTTCATATTGAGTACTTGTTTCCATTTGACTTGGTGAAGAAGGTCAGCCTGTAAGTAGCACCCTGTGAAATTGCCACGGATCTACAGCACAAACTGATGGAACACTAGTGGTGTTAACAGAAATAGAGAGACATTGTGATGACTACTTATTTTCCAAGTTTATTGATTTGCATTCTATCTCTGTTGGTTTGATGTCTTTGCTGACGCTCTTGTGTCTTTCTGTGAATGTGTGCTTTCACCTTGTGTAGCTTCCCAGTATTTGAATGTGTTGGTGAATTGAAGCTCTACATTTAAGCTGTATGTTCTTAATTGTAAGGTAAAAAAAGAAAGCAAAAAATATATTAGCAAATGCATTATACAGAAATCAGCTTGCTATATTTGTAATACTAGTTGAACCACAGTCTGTCACCTTTGACATGTGTAGCGCCCAGCTATAAGCTCTGGAAAGTAAATGAATATTGATGCAACTATAGTGACAGTAAGAGAAAGAATAACAGGAGAAAAAAGGAAAAAACTGATAATAACATCCTCTTCTGCACAGACCCTAGCACAGCACTTGCACTTCTGTAATGTGAGATTGCTGTGCAAGCACTGTTGTGTCCCACATGTTTAGATAAGGATAGTCTCTGCTCTCTATTCTCTGCCTAGCCTAAATCTGTGTCTTTGTGGATATGATCATACTGTCCAGGTAGCACACCTAATTACTGAGAAAGTAGCTGATTATCTGAACGGCATTTTCCAATGGAGCTGTGTAACTTTTGTTCCCAAGATTCTGATAAGACAGTGAAGCATAATAGAAGTCTCTGATGATATTTTTTTGAATGAAGCTGGATCTCCTTACTTTCCAGCCCCCTCCCCCCACTCTTGTCTTTTGTGATTAGAGTGATGAATCACTTATTTTAAACATACCAGAGTTCTGCAAGAGTGTAGTCTAAATGGTACTTCTTCCAACTTCTGATGTCAGTGGTCTAGAAACAAAACTTGCAAATGCAATTTCTATCACCTTAGTTCCTATTAAATTTGAAAATTAGCCTCTGTCATCTCCAAAGGTGTTAAAAAATGAAGTAATGTTAGTATGCATTTCTACTTTGTCTCACCCTTGCAGTGAACCAATCAAACCAGCACAAAGAATTCAGGTCACTAACAGGACATGCAAGTGGCAATAGATATGAATGCCAAACAAGGATCAAACAGAGTTTTCACTTAAGTAATTATATGTAAGTGCTATATTAAAAAATAATTGATGCAGTTCCTATTTCTGTATCAAACCAGAAATATTGAATTGCATGCAGCCTATAATTATGCAAAAGAAGGGAAAACTAAAAAATGTATTATTTCTTGGAATAAGGATATGTTGGTGACTGTGGTGTGGATGCTACCTGGTTTGGAAACATACTAGTAATAAGCCAAATATTATTTTCCTGTATCCTAGCATGGGATATTTGTGCTCAGGTGTAAAAAGTCTGAGTCAAGATTGTAGGACCTAATCTACTACATGACTTTTGCATTTCCTTAAGAATGGGATGCAATCACTTTGATGTGCACCAAGAAAATGATCTTTTTTAGATGGGAGTTTCTGAGATTAACATGCAGAAAGGTTTTGGGGGTTCTGAGTTTTATTTGTTGTGGTGTTATTTTGGGGTTTTGGAGTGTTTTTATGGCATTTGCTTGAGGCCAACATCTTATTTACAAGTCAAATTAAAGAGCTTAAAACATTGGTTGGTATATAGGGAATCCCAATGTTCAGTGGGACAGGACGTGTTCACTGGAGAAAAAGAAAACTGTTCATTATTTGCATTTTAGGAGTGATGGGATCAGGAAAGTGAAGGAACAGTTGGAGCTGAATTTGGCAAGAAATGTGAAGAATGATGAGAAGGGCTTATACAAGTATAAGGAAGACAGAAAAGGAAGAGAAATGAAATTGCACCTCCATGATAAATATGAGAGGATAGCTAGCAGCAATGAGGAAAGCTGAGGTACTCAACAGTTTTTTCCTCGGTTTTCACTGGCAATCCCTCTTCCCATGCATCTTAAGTCCCTAAACCTCAAGCCAAGGACTGGGGAAACAAAGTCCTTCACATTGTAAGAAAGGATCAGGTTCAAGACCACCTAAGGAACCTGAACATATACAGGATTGTGGGACTCAATGAGACGCATGCGTCCCTAGGTCCTGAGAGAACTTGTAGATGTAGTTGCCAAGCCATACTCCATCATACTTGAAAAGGCATGGCAGTCAGGGGAAGCACCCAGTGACTGGAGAAAAGGAAATATTGCACCTTGGGAACTAACAGCCTGGCAGCCTCAGCACCGTGCCTGGTAGCATCATGGAACAAAAGCTCCTGGAAGATATCTTGAAACATATGGAAGACAAGGAGATGTTTAGAGACAGCCAAGATAGTTTCACCAAAGAAAAATCATTCCAGACTGTTAGAGAGGATGAAAGTTTGGTAAGAAAGTTTCACAGGTATGTAGGCTTGGCTGAAAGATCTCTGAATGTAGAAACTGAGGATGACATAGAAATGAAAGCAAGTTTTGATAGAGAGTAAAAGATGTTTTGCTGAAACACTGATCACTGAATAACTGAGAAGGCAAAGGTTGGAGATGAGTTGGAAGGAGATTTTTATGATTAGGACAAAGGTATGTGACTACAAAGAAAGACATGTTTTTCACCAAGTAAATAAGTCTCAAGAAGAGCATAAGTAAATAGAAAACATGTTTTTACCAAAAAGAGAGATATCACAGGCAAACAAGAAATGTCGATGTAGCAAGAAGAAGAGAGGTCTGAGAATTTTCCACTGTAAGCTTAAATTGTAACTTACTTACTCTTGTGATTGGATAATAATGACTATAATATGGTAATGGTAGTAGCTATGACAGGCTATAGGCAAATGTAAAGGTATTGTGTTGGCTCTGGATACCCACTCCCTGAAATGCTGTAACTTCACCTATGCAATAAACAGCTTTCAAGAGAGCTGCCTGAAATCCAGACATCCTTCATGAACCTTTCTCCTATACCAGACTAATACAGTATCATTCTACAGTGGATTGAATACATCCCTGGACAAGGGAAGAGTTATGAATGTCAACTACCTGGGCTTCTGTAATAGGCTGATGATAAAGTCCCGCACAAGGTTCACATTGCTCAGCTGGAGAGATATGGCCGACTGCATCCTGGGCTGCATCAAAAGGAGCATGGCTCCATGGAGCTGGTTGAAGGAGGTGATTCTCCTCCTCTACTCTACCCTTGTGCAACCCTGCCTGGAGTGCTGCATCCAGTTCTGAGGTCTTCAGCACAAGAAAGATGTGGACCTGTTAGAGAGGGCCATGAAGATGACCAGAGGAATGTTGCACCCTTCCTATAGACTGAGAGCTGTGGTTATGCAGCCTGGAGAAAAAAAGGCTTCAGGGAGATTTCATTGGGGCTTTCCAGTACCTTAAGGGGGCTTTTAAAAAGGGGAGAAAGACTTTTTATATGAAGAGTCATGAGTAAACAACCTCCACAAATTTATGAATATTTTAGCATTCCTATTTATTGTACAAGTTATATTGTTATGTGTATATTTCTTTAGTAGTATCTTACATGGGTGTTTCTGTAATTTCTACCCATCAGAATGTCATAAAACCTCTGAATTTCTTGTAGTCAGTAATTCCAAACCAGAACAAAGGTTATGCAAGAAATTGCATCATACTTTTAAAAATATGTTTTAATGATGTTTGTGCAGCAGTAGCATGTCTGTACAGTTGTAGTCCTCAAAGTCAGTTTAACAGAAGTGGGTGGTGCCCAGTCAGGGTTAATTTTCCTGTGGAAAAGATGGCACTTGTTCTGATTTGAGTTTTCATTAAAGGTGCTTTGGAAAGACAAACAAATAACACCTTCTCATGCATATGGATAGGTGTAAGTAAGGAAAACTCTTCCCATTTGGAGAATCTTGGAGAGAAATTAAAAGTAGAAAAAAAATCACATCAATAGAGGTAGTAGTTTCCTGATATTTACCTGGGGATGTGGTCCAGGTGGCTGCGGCAGTGATACTGTCCTCTGACATGCAAAAGCTTGTCTTGCATTCACTGATATTGGGTGGTAGAGTGCAAATGTGGGTCTGCTTTCTAGATACCCGCATATGATATACATTCTTTTAGCTCTCAATAGCTCCAACTATTGTTGAATTGCAAAAGCCTCCTTATGGACAATTTAATGAGGACTGATTTTTGCATGCTTCTTCTTCAGAGAACTTCTAACCTGATCAGATTTATCCTGGGATACCTTAAATTGCAGTACAAATTCCTCTGGGGTATGTCTGGCCTCTGAAAAAAACCCACAACATGTGAATATAACCAAAACCAGGCTCTGAAATCTAAATTGATTTTACAGTGTAGTGTCCAGCTGCCAGTTCATAAAAACCTTGACATGAAGTGATTATAGTAATTTAAACCTTTTACGACTCTGGTCTGCTGATTTATTTTGTCAGAACTTGGGTGAACTGTTCCTCAGCAGGTTTCTGAAGGAAAACAGGAAGTAAGATATGTGTATTCAGTTCTGTTCCTGAGACACTAATACAAAAGCAGCAGTACTTCAGTCAAAGCATACATACTAACATGAGTACAAAATATGTGTAAACTCTCTCATTTTTAGTGTCAGGGCAGTGAGAAATGCAGAAGCTGCACAGGGCCCAAATTGAATAAAATATATGTTGTAGTGTCTATCCTTAGTTAAGTAATCAGTTATATTGTCCTGAGGAAAACTTAACCTGACTGAAGGCAATTATAGCTGTACATATGTCTGGAAAAGGGGAAAGAGGTAAGGAAATCTGATGTGTGGAAAATATGCGTTAAATTACAGTGTGTTAGATTCTGTAGTCCCCCGAAGTTTTCTTTCCTTTTGTAAACCAGTGCTTATTAATCAAAGTCCACATAAACACGTTGCTGATTATAAGACCTTGTTACAGCCTGTCTGTGATCCCACACATCGATCACCTTGACAGCCATTAAGAAAATGTTGCAGTAAGGACACTGAACAAATGTATGGACAACCAGTATCTTCCTCACAGATTACTGGGGCAGCTCAGACGGTGCTGAAGTGCACAACAATAAGATCGGGGGGGACTGATACTCAGTTCTATTGGAAGTGTCTATTCCAAAGCATGCCTTCTGTTTTAGTTTGCAATCCATTGTGCTTTGGTACAAAGGTTTGCTCAGGATGAGGTATTATGGCTGCTTTTAACACTTTCTATATTGGTATATCCACATTTTCTTAAATGTGGGAAATTGTGCTTTAGTCCATTTTTAGACCACAGGGACTCACAGGCTATGAAAGCTGATCTTTCTTTATCTAACTTTTTATTGAAAAGAACTTACACAGTTTTTTAATTTAAACTGTAACTGGTATTGGGATCAACACATCATTTAAATTTGAATTAAATATTTAAACAATTTCTCAAGCTGGCCAATTTTATTTTTGCCGTAGGGATTGGGGGTTAAGCAATTGTTTAGAACTTAAAATGGAGAAAAAAATTGAACTAAGCTCATGCAAAGTAAGCTGAAGTGTTTACTTAAGACTTAACTTTTGTATTTAAAAGAGTATAGTTTTAGCAAAAATGGCTACAGGTTTCTAATACTACTTTTAGGGATTGCAGCAAGACAGGACTAGCATATGAAAGACTGGCAGATTAAGATACTTTGAAATTACAACTATGTTAGTGTGATTATTATTTATTATTATTTATTTTAGCCATTTATTAAATGCATTATGCAGGTATATAGTTATCTTACATTTTACTCCTTTTTTCTTGGTTTGATATTTAGCTATTTAATTCTGAAGTTATATAATAGCAATATTTTGGTGTAGAAGAAACACATCTCAAAGAGGAAAATTATTGACCAAAATAGGAAACCAAAGTACTCCTTTTCTCCTTTTCAACAACCGATTATTCTCTTTTTCCTTTCATGAATTTCAATAAAAATAAAATCTTGCATCGTTAAACTTCCTGTGATTTTCTTTCTTCAAATTTGGAGGCAAAAACTTTCTACTTCCATTAGAGTGTGAATAAAAAGCTTTCAATAAAATTAATTTCATTCTTTCAGAAGCTTTGTTTGTCAGATCGACCAATTTATTATTTACTTGTTCTTGATTATTGGATATTCAGGCTTGGATGTCTGAATCTTTGAGACTTGGAGCTCTCATACTGAGTATGTGATGGGGCTGTGAAATGTCCTGGAGTATAAATCTTCTTTTGGTAGGGAAGGTGGGTTCCTTGAGGCTAGATGTTACTAAGGTTTTGAGATCTTCTGTTGCAAAAGTATTGAAAACCCACTAATAAACCCAAAACAATTATAAAATAAAAAGTGGTTTGTAGAAAAAATTAAATTCTTTAGCTGTTACCAGTGATCATTCGTGACAATTTCCTCCTGTATATTTTGATGCACATGATGAGGACAAGACCCTTGACTGTCCTGTAGTGTCTTGAATGCTGTGGTAAATCAGAGACATTGAAAGTTATTCTGTGAGAAAGCTTAAACAGTACTTAACAAAACCCTTCCTGATGGAGATGTGGGAGGGATGTGGGTGTGGGTGTGTGTGGGTGTTACTAATAACTCTGCAATATCTCTATCTTTGCTTTAATTTCTCTGGAACTAGTGCAGCTTCTGGTAGCTCTGTGGAGATTTTTTATTGCTGCTGCTTTTGAGAGAAAACCTAAGATAAAAAAGCCTTACTGCACAACTCTTTTCAAAGAGATAATTTGGTTTGTTGCCAAACCAAAGTGGAAAATGACACAGTCACAACACCATGCTGAGCTCATCAGAGTGATATAGAGTGTGTTCCAGATTCAGACACATGTATTTGCCAATAAATGCTATTGAAAGCAGGAAAATAAAGGAAATAATGCTAGATGTAATTTGAAAAATAATAAAAATTTTTCTTCTGGTGTTTTTACACTATCCAAGACATAATTTTAAGATGCCGTATGCTAGCATTCAACATTACCACAGGATTCTAACAAAGCACCACAGATATTCATTGCTTCATTTCAGAAAGGTGGTTTAAAATAAGGTAGACAAAACAGCTTCCTTGCTCTGCTAAATTTCAACTATGGTTGTTATGCTCCTCTGTTTTTTTCCCAGGTCTAAAATCTATTCCAGTGCTCCTGGAAGCCCCTGTGTGCTCTTGTTTGGTGCAACAGGATCTCTGCTTTAGCACTGTATCTCTCTCTTCTGGGAGGGGCACTTGTTTCTCCCGTGAAACCTATTGTTCAGGAGAAGTCAGACAAAATTCACTGGACCAGAATTATTAATATTTTCACCTTCATCTGCTATTCATGGAAATCTTTGGAAAGACTATTGACTACCTCATGTGAAGTAATGGTATATAGACTGTGGTAGTTCGACAACAGTGCATGGCACTGAGATTTGTAATGCTCTCAGAACTATGGTGGTTCATCCATTGAAAAGATGTATCTGTTTTTTTGCAAAGATTAAGGAACTGAAACTCCTCAGATAGCAAGAACTTGCCTTAAATAAAGGTAATATAATCATTATGGACTGAGAAGATGATCAGAAGATATAACAAAAGTTAATCCACTTGATCTCATAGAAGAGGTCTGTGTACAGTTCATGATACTTTCACATTCGGAAAAAATATGAATTCAACTGTTCAGCTCAACTCCAAATAAACAAGTATGTATGGCCACTTGCACTTAGATAAGATGCTACAGCCCTCTCTTCTGATCCCTGGCATATTGCATAGTTAAATTCTCTCTTGCAACATTGTGGAACTGTAATGCAACCTCTGTGATCCATGTGTTGATTTGCAACAATGAAATATTATACCTCTGCAATTACATTTTCCACAGATAAAACTTTAAAGCTATCCTGCAAGTTGTGTGCTACCTATTCATTCATTATCTAGATATCTGAAGATGATGGTCAGAAAAATTCCTCATATAACAGATATTCAGCAGTACCTTGGATGTTTCTATAAGAGTCTGTGAACTGGAGCGTGAATTTAAAAATCAGCATGACTGGGCAACAGATGAGGGTTAGTGAAAATCCCTTTTTAAACTCTTTGTGGTCATGGTCTTTCCCCAGGTGTTATAACAATTCTGTTCAAAGGTGTTATTTTTTAAGCTTGTATTCCCACAATGTGCTGTGTAGTGGAAGTTGCTGAAGGTGTGTTTTTAAGTTTAATCCCTCACCACGGAAAGCATTGTCATTCTTACATCTGGCATTCAGAACAGATTAGGAGGTCTGCTTTTCAAAAAGCTTCCCAAAAAGAGGGAAATTACCAAGGGTGGAATTTGCAGGATTAAGGAAGAATATAAAGGAAACCTGACAAGGATTAACAGACTTTATAATGTAACACTGGATCATTTCATGTGCTTTGTGTTTGCAAGTGTAAATATAATGAGGACATCTTTTAAAGAACAAATTGTAGATATAAATAAAAAAAGGAGAAGAGAAAGAAAAGAAAGAGAAGGGAAGGGAAGGGAAGAGATTTGGTCACTGCTCTACTGAATTGGAAAAATAGCAATACAAAATGTAGCAAGGTGTTTGTATTCAACAAGACCATGAAAAATTGGAAGGGAAAAAAAAGAAAACAATTTATGCAACTGTCAGAAAAAGAGGATGGAGCTTGAAATAAATCTTTGCAAATGGAATCGCTCTTGAACATATGATTGAAGAGAATACTTGGAAAGGTAGAATTCAAATATAGCAGTATTGTTTAGAAGAGAGGTCATGCTTAGCAAATACAATTAGTGTTATAAAGAAGAGCTAATGAAACTCGATGGTGTAGAAATAGAACGCAAAGTATTACGAACCCCTGAAAACCTAGGACTCAAATTACAGGAGCACTGTAATTTGGAATTAAAATAAAATAAGAATTAAATCTATAATTCCCTTCCTGGAGAATGGGGAAGCAATAAATGAATACAGTATTGCTCATCAAGGAAGTTGTAAGTGCTACATCAAGATCTGTGATCTGGGTTTGAATTTGTCATCTGTAATTGTACATATTTCCATTACATGAAGGGTGGGGATTTATTCTGGTCAGTCTTTGAGAAGTGGACTGGGACAAAAGAAGACAAAAATTAGTAACATAAGGATTATAGAATGTAACAAACTACATGGTAACCTGGAGCAGTGTCATAATAATTTTTAGATTATTGTGTGACAAAAATCCTTCATTGATTTATTACTATTGTGTAAAGAAATGGAAATGCAAAGAAATAAGGATTTCTCAGTGCATATTTGTATACTATTTTTTACAGAGAATAAAGTTTATGGAAAATAACATGCAGTTCTTGACCTTGTTTGATTCATTCTGCCAGGGAAATCAGACCCCTTAGTTGCTGTAAGGCTGATAATATGAAGTTAAAATTCCTCAAATAATGTCTAAAATATCATATGCATGTATCATTATTACTTATTATAAGAACTTTCACCTCTAGAAGAACTTATAATGTGTTCCTGTTGCATTGGGGATACTGCAACACGCATATATCAAACCACGAGTCCCGTGGAAAGGAAATATATATGGACAGACAGATTCTTGATAGCTGTTTCAGAGATGTTTATTTCTCCAGCCGCATGGCCGGAGCTCTGCCCAGGAACTGTTCCAGTCACGGGACCAAGGGTCCTTCTGCCCGCGCAGGGAACACAAACCAACCAATGGGAACGAGGCTGAGCAGGGGCAGGGAAACCCCGTGTCTGTGCCCTCAGGGCCACTCTCCCAGGGCTACACGGCAGGGGAGGGACCCCAACACCTCACC
>NW_008238983.1:6498812-6535438 GCF_000691975.1 Corvus brachyrhynchos | reverse complement strand
GTTTCAGAGATGTTTATTTCTCCAGCCGCAGGGGCGGAGCTCTGCCGAGGAACTGTTCCAGTCACCGGACCAAGGGTCCTTCTGCCCGCGCAGGGAACACAAACCAACCCATGGGAACGAGGCTGAGCAGGGACAGGGAAACCCCGTGTCTGTGCCCTCAGGGCCCCTCTCCCAGGGCTACACGGCAGGGGAGGGACCCCAACATGTTCCATTGAAAGTTTCATCTCTTTTCTATGAAGTGATGTAATCTGCATATTTTCTGAAAGACGGGGAGGCCATGAAATGTAAAGGAATGGTGGCATAATATCTAGAAACACTAATTCTTATGGAGAGCTTGATCTTTGCAGTTTCCTTCAATTATGAAGGGAAAACTCTAAGTTTGAGGCAATAGTAAGAAAGTAATTTTGGACTTAATGTCCTCCAAGCAATACATATGAATGTGGTGAAATAACTTGTATCTTCAAGTGTGTACCATAACTGTAGGATCACGAAAGAAAAAAAAAAGAAACATCCACTATCATAGTAAAAAAAACCTCCAACCCTTTAGGTAGCTGTAAACTTCTGAAACTTGCAAAATTAACTAACTTTAGTAGTGTAGTATGAAGAAATTTTATATATCAAAGTGACATACAGAAATATAGAATAATGTGGGCTAGTCATGTAACATGACTTGATTAAGCTTTGACCTGCAGCTATAGTGCTGATGCCAGCCTGAAATACATAGTCAGAAAAAAATTTCAATACTTTATGTTCTAGGTATAATAAAAACAGTGGTGTGTTTATTTTTTCAGGTTTGTAGATTTTTAAAGGAATGGAGTGGAATCAGCAAATGGATCTTTAAATTAATGTTTAGTACACACAGAATACATCTGGAGACTTTGTAAGCCTCATCCAAAGTAATTTTGAGCACTTACAGAGAAAATAAAACCCTCCAGGATTTTCTGTGTTGTCTATGTTTAGAAAATAAAATTATGAAGAAATGAGAAGACAATATGGCACAGTGGATATGTAACTTACATTTATATTTTTTATAAAAGCATTTACCAAAGTAGGCTGGTAACAAAAAAACACATAAAATTTTGATTATGTGTCAAGTGATTTTCAAATTAAAAATAGATGACAAACTTGAAGTTGTTGACAGGAATTGTTAAGGTAAATACAATACTAAATAACTGAAGATTAATGTCCCCACAGCCTTCTGATAACACTTTTTTTTTTTTTAAACTAGGTAAAATATTCTTTCTTTTCATTTTCTTAAAATACTTAAATTTTTTATCACAGGAACAGGATAAAATGGAATTACTTAAGGGGTAATAAAAAGCAAGATAATTACAGTTTAGAGGAAGCAAAAATGTATTAATGTGATTCTTGTAGTAGAATTACTTGCTTTGGCAGAAAATGTACTGTTTCCATTAGTATGAATATTAATAGTGTCACTGACATGAATGACAGTGACAACAGACAGTAGAGTAGATATTGGATGCTAGACATTAGTTTCGACCTATTCTCATGTGTTGCTTTCATTGGTGCACTCTGATGGTTCAGGACAGACACCAGTAATTGTAGCATCAGAGCTGGAAAGGGGGGAACTCCTGCACCTCTTAGGTGTAGAACGATGATACATCAGTGCATTGGGTCTGGCTGATCTGGAGTTCATTTCCCCACAGCAGCCCTCACAGTGCTGTGCTCTGCATTGGTGGCTGGAAAGGTGTTGATAATACACCGGTGTTTTGGGTACTGCTGAGCAGTTCCGGCACAGCATCAGTGCTGTCTCTCCAACATTCCCTGCATCAAGGGTCTGGGGGTGAGTAAGATCCTGTGAGGGGACACAACCAGGCCAGCTTACACAAATTAACTAAAGGGATATTCCTTACCATAAATCAGCTCGGATATAAAAGCTAACAAAAGGAGGAGGAAAGGCAGGTGTTCTTTATTTACAGTGTTTGCTTTCCAGAGCAACTTCTACGTGTGCTGAAGCCGGCTTCCTGGGAAGTGGCTGAACATCACTTGCTGATGAAAAATGCAGAATAAACCTATTCTTTTCCTCATTGATTGTACATGCACAAATGTTTACTTTTTCTTTCATAAACTGGCTTATCTCAATGTACAATTTGTTTTTCATCTAATTTTCTCTCTTCCCTCTGGGATGGGCATTGATAGAGTGGCTTTGTGGGCACCAGGAATCCAGCTGAAGTCAACACACCACAACATGGCAGAAACGACAATCCTAAGTCTCCTATTTCTTTTCATATTCCAAAGAGTGCAATATGAGAACATAAAAGAGCAAGCTGAAATTTGGAGGAAAACACCTGGAAAAATAATTTTCAAGTGAAGCATACTCAAAATGTGTCCAATTCATTAATTTGAGCTGATGAAATGTAATGATTAAGAACAGTAATAAATCTAAAAGTCAAAACTATCCTGCAACAAAGGCAGTTAGGACTTTCTTCTGTTTAAACAGAAACAGTGCTCATATAAGAGAAGCACAAGAAGATGTTATTAAAAGTCAACTGTAAGAAAATTGTATCAGTATTGACATATACGAAGGATAAAGAAATTACAGAAAACAAATTTTAAAAAGCGTTTCATTAACACTTCGGAGTCATCAGTTTATGTGGAATACCACTCAATTACTTAAAGGACAAGATAAAGCAAAATAGTCCACACAGATCTTTCATGAAAAATAATGAAATTAAGTTAAATTAATTTAACATAAAATAAAATTTCTTCATAAAGAGAGAGATTAACTTATTTGTAAAAATAAAACACAGATATTTTTCTGAAAACATTAGCACAAACTTTACAAAAATCTGGTAGATCTTGTGTCATTATCAGAAAATGGAACACATTACATTGGTCTGCTAAATTCTGTGAAATTATGACTATTTATCTGTCCTTCAGTGATAAGAAAAGGCAAAATAATTACTAAAAATTTAAAAAAATTGAAGTTCTTGAACTAGATATTAGCATCTTTTACTACTTTAATGTATTGGAACCCAAGAGATTGACATTTATAAATGTCATGAAAAGGAGGTGGATTTTAGGCTGTGATTTCTGAAAGCATAAATTTAACAATGCTAGGCACAAAGATCGACCTGCAGGCATTCCCACAGAAGTGTAAGCACTGTATTTCAGCCAGAGAGATTACTTATTTTTTCCCCATGAAGACATGCACATCAGTGAAAATGCAGAACACAAGGTTGGCTGAGTAGTTGTGATACCTAGTGTTCTTAACAAAGATTAAAAAAAAAAATAAATAAAAAATAAACTCTTTACTTTCCCTCCTTCAGCTTTAGGATCACTTGAGTACTGCTCAGTGTGCATAGTCTCCAGGATCCTCCTCATGAACAGGCTGGTTTTGCTCACCCTCCTTCTCTAAACTGATTAGGATGACGGTTTTCTTCTATAAAATTCCAGTTTACTCTTACGTCTGATGGAGGATTTCCTTCAGTGATTTCAAACACTTTCTAGGCAGGACATGGCTTAACTGAAAGCTCCCTTAGGACATCTGGCTCGTCCAGCACTCTAAGCTCACTCATTGATCTGTTTTTCTCAAACTGTTGCCTGTCCTCTCTTTGGGGACCATGTCCAGTTTCCCTAGGGGATCTCAAAAACTTTAGGTTTTCTGTACCACAGTCTGAATTGCTTTAAATGTTTACAAGCTGAAAATAGTTGAAGACTGATGGAGGACTTTGACTCAAATAAGCAAAAAGGTAATAATGCAGGTGTTAGCTTGATTTAGCTTTCCACCATCATGCATTGCTGTGTTTACAGCCCTGAAATGACACTGACATATGCTATTCTGAAAATCAACTTCCTAACCAATTATGTAATACAGTTCTGAATTGTATTCAAGTAAGATGTTTTGGTTTTTTTTCAGTGGAAGTTGACGCTTGTTTTGCTTATTTCCTCAGACCAGAAGGAAACATACACGTGCTAAAATCATGTTAAAGTCTATCAAATTTGCATCATAAAAAGGCACGTATTTCAATAGCTTGTCAGAAACGAAAAAGTTCCATGCAATCTCTTGATTGTAATATTAAACAGAATTAAATACAGTTCTGTTAAAAACAGATTCAGTCATTCTAATCGTAAATGGATGTTTGCATTAAAAAAAAAAAGAATATGTATTTGGTACATATTTTACTGCCTATGACATTCCAGAAGTACAGGCAGTCTCTCGTAAGTCGAAATCCTGTCACCTTAAGGGCTTTCAACTGACATTTCAGAATTCCTACCCCAACTAATTTCCAAAATTAAAGGGTTTTTTTCTTTTTTTTCTTTCCTGAGATCACATTTAGAAATCCACTTCCTCACTTGAATCTTAGAAAGTTTACAGCTTTTGCATGTCAATATTTTTATTTGATTAGTATAGGTTTTAATAAAAATGCCAGATGAACACAGTTCCTTGGTTCATTCTTGTCTTGAATAGTATTTTCTTCACTTTGAGAAAACTTTGTTTTCCTCATCTGTCGGTAATAGAATTGCAATAGAATAACATTGAACTGTCTTTCTTTTTTGCCCATTGAATAGCCAATGTGAGATAAAAGTTCACCTCATAGATTTTTCTCTTCCTTTGGACCATGTCTCCCTATTGCCTTTCACTGTTGAATTTTTATGAATGAAAACAAGTCCCTGAACCTTTCTATGAGGTATTGACCCTGTGAGGTTTTGTTTCCTTTCTTTCATGTAACCACGAATGCTATCTTCTCTGTCCAGTCCAAAAAAAAAGAAAAAAAAGGCAATAATCCCTTGGTAAAAACCACAATAAAAAATTAACTATACATCTAATTTTCAAATCCTTTTGACTAAGAATCCATTCAGACATGATCTTGACTCTCAGCAGCACAAAAATTTGGACAAAACCATACCAGCCTCCTGCTGCTTTGTGTTCTGGGATCTGTTATGGCTGCACTTGCTAAGGTCTCATTCAAAAAACTATCATTATAAGAAACTATTGGGTTTTGAGTCTGAGATACAGCTACTCTTGCTTTGAATTCTGGAAATTCCTAATGTAGTATGTTAGCCAAGACAGTAGCTGTTGCATTAGCTCCTTAGTATTACTTTTGGTTTCCAAAAAATTTCCTGTAATACCAAGGAAAGAATAGCTATTAAAGCACAAACTCACTTGTATTTTGAACATGACATTACAGTAAATCATTATGCTTTCAAAGTGTGGAAGGAGAAATATTACTCCTATCCTATTTTTACTCCTTGTTTACAACATTAGTTTTTTTATTAAAAATCATGGCTTCAATCCTTAGTTTTTTGAAAGTCAAATAACCACACAGAGGAAACATTTACAGCAATAAGCTTCTTGCCTCTACACAAAAACTTTGTCTGAAATGCAAAGGTCTATGTTTGTCACATTAAAATACATTTTATGACTATCATCCTGACACAGCAAATGACAGCTTCTATTCAGAGGTCTAAAGCTGACTGACCAAATCAGCTGTCTGAACAAATTCTATTCACAGGAAAATCGTTCCATTACTGCACATGACAACTCTATTCACATAATCAGCCTCTATGAGGCCAAACAATCCATAGGTAGAGGTGATGGACAGCAGAAAAACATAATTATATGGAAGAACTGAAAAGATAACAGTAGCTTTTGAAAGAAAAGGAAAATTATTAGTTGAACACATTTGTTTGAAAAGGTTTTCTGCATTCTTGAGGGACTTGCACAAAAGAACAATCAATAGAGAAGCTGCAGCAACTAGAGGATTAAGGTCACAAATAGATATATGCTTCAAGCCTACTCTTAGTCAAGTACATCTTATAAATATATAAAGGACATCTTCTAGTGAGAGAATGTATATATTATAATAGGGCACCTCTCCTGTCAGTTTTTGTTCAATAGCATTGAACAATTAAGTAAATTAAGCAATTTCTGCTTTGTAAATTTCATAACATACTTGGTGCTGATGACTGCTACTGGAAATTACATCTGAATATGTGAAAACCTGAATGACAACAGATGCCTGTTTATAAGAGTTCTTGACATTTTTTCCTTGCCAATTTCTCTTGTCTGTTTCTGAGGCTATGTTTATATTTCTGAACTGTGTCTGTAAATTAATGCTCTGTATGCAAATCAGCATCTGACAGATTTGCCTTCCATTTTGGTGAGATTAATATCTTTACTGCAGAGTAACTTACTTTATCAAGTTTAGAAATGCACTTGTTATATATCAGATGTAGAAAGCAACATTTATACAGAGTAAAAACATGATAAAGAACATTTCTTCTTCTTCTTCTTCTTCTTCTTCTTCTTCTTCTTCTTCTTCTTCTTCTTCTTCTTCTTCTTCTTTCATCTTCTTTCTTCTTCTTCTTTCTTCTTCTTCTTTCTTCTTCTTCTTCTTCTTCTTCTTCTTTCATCTTCTTTCTTCTTCTTCTTTCTTCTTCTTCTTTCTTCTTCTTCTTCTTCTTCTTCTTCTTCTTCTTCTTTCTTCTTCTTCTTTCTTCTTCTTCTTCTTCATACTAAATTCGCTTACATCATTTGCAGAATCCCCTCCTAAACTATGTATAAAAATATTAGAAACTCTAAGTTAGTTGTTTTCTCTGACGAGTCATCCTTTTTGCAGCTGGGACAGGGTTAATTTTTGCACTATCCAGTAAAGGGGCATGACCAGGACCCTGAGATTATTCTATTCTACCTTGCATCATTTTCTGGGGACAGGGAAATGTTAAGTTCCCTTCTGGGTGGGGTAGCGTAGAGGAGGGAGCAGTCAGCCATCACATGTGAATCACCGCTGTTCTTGTACACCGTGCCATTAGTATGGTTGCTGTTACTGTTCATTTTCTTAACTCGTTGCTCTTTCCAGTAAATTTTTGTTATCTCGCCCCATGATCTTTTCCTTTTGTGATTCCAATCCTCCTTTCAAGCCCACTACAGGGAGAGAGGGACGAGGGATCGGGGAATGGGGAGTGAGAAAATGATGCATGGTTTGGAGTGTTTCAGAGGGAATGCTAAACTGGGGAATACCATTCCTAAACTGTGACATAAGTGGAAACAGTTAAGGACACTCAGATTGCATCTTTCTTGCCTAACAGAGCAATTTTTCTACAAAACAAGTCCAGTAAGGTCAGTTCAGTAGTGCATTTCTGAGATGCTTTTCATTCTCACAAAAGAGAACAGGCATTGTCGTTACTGTGGTCAGGGGTGGGTGAACAATTTTCTAAGAAAACTCTCTTTCTAAGGTCTTTAAAAAAATGAACTGTTCATGTGAGACAGAATAACAGCACATACATGCACACAAAAAAAACCACCAAAACCCCAAAATAACATTTTTTTGTGTTTGGAAGTCAGTTTCTCATTGAGGTCTTTCAGACTTAATTGCATCAAAAAAGTATTTGCCTTGCATGCTTGAGAAAGCTTGTCCAAATCAATTGAGTGTGGAAATAAGAGGGCCATACCCAACATGTCAAAGTAAGATATGAATAAATGACCAGCATGTCCCATCTCATTGCAAGACAAAGATACCTTACATTGAATCATGGATGGAGAAAGTGTGTGAGTACAGGCAGCTGTTACAAAGTAAGTAATTCACTGTAGGGGTTTTTTACAGTTTCTGCAGTCCCTTGTGTGTTAAATGTTAAATGTGTTAAAATGCGTTAATCCCAATGTAGACACATATTCAGAATTAAAATGTCCCTAATTTAATTTAGCTTAATTCACTTTGAAGTCTGAAGTAGACTACATTGAATTAAAGGCATTGAAAATTTGAATAAAAGGATCAATATGTGGTTTTAATTTGTTTAATTAATCCACTTTAAAAGTTACTTCAGATTAACTTTCTTAAGTGTTTCTGCATTGACAAATTCAATAGGTCTTGAGTCTTTAGATGGGACCTTATCATTAATTATGAAATTATCTGTTCCTTCCTTTGAAACCTAAAGAGCTCATGGCATAAGTTGTAGCTGTTCTGAAACAAACACAAAGCATACAGAATGAAAGCACAGAATTTTTTAGACCCTGGCACTTTTTTTCCCTGAAGCCTTGTTAATCATTGAAAAGACAGTAAGTTTATTTGACAATTAAAAGTAATCTATTATTAGCTAAAATGATGCAAGTCATTCAAATTGTTTATTCTATCATCTTTTAAAATGGACTGTGTTTCACATGAGTAAAAGGCAATATATGATATTTTTTATAATTATTCTATTTCAGCAGATTATGCTGTTTCTTAATTTAGGGTGAGAAGGAATAATTGATTAATTAAATGTAGTGTCAATATTTATACCTGGGGCACAAAGGATCCTTAAAATTATTTGTTTTTTAAGTACACAAGGAGTTATTGTAACATTCCACATGACTAAATTGGAATAAAATTTGTGTTACTGAAGTAGTGCCACCTGAGTAGCAGAAGAATCCAGGATCATACCTCTTTTCAGGCTTTTGTTCAACCACAATTTCAAGGAAACACATTTTCCCCTCATCTGAATATATTTGAAAGCCCTCATAATTCAGTTAGCTGAAAGAGTTAAACATTGCAGCAAGTTATATATAAAATCATTATTGTAAGCATCTGTTTCCCTTATGCCATGGTAAGTGTCCAAAGCAATGGTTTCATGGAATTCAGAGAGATATTCACCAGTTTCTCTTGAAGGATCTCCTTTTCTCTTCTTTACACCATCATAAAGCTATCAAATCTTGACCTTAAATAGTGCTTCTGAAAGTGTCTCAGAGGAAGTTCTTAAAGAAAGGGCATTTTCTATTGGTTGGCTTTACAGCATGGAGGGAACACTTGTTGGAAAAAGTCATTTCCAGAGAGTTAATAGGCTTCACTGTCAAAAGAGAAGGCTATGTCAAATTCATTCTCTGCACATGTATTGTTCCTCATTAGTATTAATGGCCAGGTTGAAATAGAAATGAAATATAAAATATGCTTACTACATTTGAAGTTGAAACAAACCTGGAAAAAGCTGCAGGTGTGAAGGAGAACAAGATTAGAATTCAAAGTGATCTGTATAGTTTGGGAACTGGCCTGAGAAACCGGATGAATGTACAAAGTACTTCACACAGAAATAATTAATAGCACGGACACAGAAATGGGAACAGCAGCTTGAGGAATAGTTATTTACAAAAACATCAGGAAATTAAAACATCACAAAGAGGTGAATGAATGTCAGCTATATTGAAAGAGGGACAAAGACTGTATTATGAAAAAAATAAACAGAAAGATACTCTACAAGAAATTTGGAATAATGCTCCTGTAAAAAGAGATGTATGTAGAGCCTTTGTACAGACACTGTCTCTCTTCAGAAAGGCCTACAAAGTCTCCCCTTTGCAGCTCTCCTCTGATCCTGACTTGACTGCGCATGAGGGCTTTACATAGCAGAGCAATGGTTACTGCTGAGTACGTTGTCATTTGGCCTGCTCTGCGTTAGTAAGGCTTTCCTGCAAACACTGCTGAAAGTTCTGGCCACTGCCCTTTGAGAAAGAAGAGACTTGGACATTCCTTGGAAAATGTCAAATGACCTCACTAAAAAGCATCAGGGCTTGAGAGCACATGAAGGAGAATTAAATTTGTTATAAGATTAAAAGGACTACAGAGGGGATTAAACAGCCTTCAAGCATGTTAGAAGCTGATGCAAAAGGGAAGGGAAAGGTCTATCCTCCACATCTGCCATAGCTAGAAGCATAAAATAATGGACTATTACGGGATCCCACAACGGTAGGGAGGATAGGAGAGATCCAACAGGCAGGAATTGTGCAGCAAGATTCATTTATTTAATTATTTTACAACTCTTTTATAGACTTTTTTCTTCATAGTCTGATTGGTCAAAGGATCAGCCACCCCTTGGGGGTAATTGGCTAAAATCCTAAAACATCCATTGTCAAAATATTTTCCTACTGTACCATAAACAAGGCTCTGCAAGGTTGCAGGTGTTTATAGTTTACAGAACTCTGCAAACATCTTAGTGAGAGAGAAAAGTATCTCACGGCACTGGAAAGAAGCAAGAGAAACTCTTGATAGCTGTATTTTTGTATCCACAATGGACTTCTGCTGCAACAAAACGAAGTCAAGTAAAATATTACGGAAAAAAACATTAGTGAAACACTGAAAATACCTGGTGAAAGGGCAGTGGCATCTCTGCCACTACTCATCTTAAGAACAGGCTAGAAAAGCATCTGCAAGTACTGATGCTGCCTCATCCAGTATGGTGCATGGAGTAATGCTGTCTCATGAGAACGGGAGGAGGGAGTAATGCAGTCCAGTTACAATTTTCCATGCCATTTACTGGAACTTGCTGACACTTGCTTTAAGCATACAGCAAAAAAGTTTAGGTTATTAAGTTTTCTAAAAGAATTTTTGCTTCATTCAGGAATAGTTCTCAGTATTTTCTTAATTTTCTTTTACTCCTTTTCTGTATGTTGTAGATAATTGGGACATATTCTCCACTGTTTTTTTCTTTTCTATCAGATGAAAATATTGGTGTAACATAAAAGGATTTTCCTTCAGTAGAGCCTTAAATTATAAACATGAGGTTTTTTCTAGGGTGTCTTTTGAAATTTTTAGAAGCATTCAACAGAAAGACACATAATTGTAAATTAAAACACAACATTGAGAGACCTTATGCTTCAGAAGTAGGGATGTTCTGCAGTTTTCTTACTAGTTTTTTCCATCTTCATTTAGATAATTTAGATAATACATTGTCAGCTTTATTTACAAAATCCTGAAGCCATTGAAACAATTTTTCATTTGTAAAGTGTCAGTGTTTGGAATGATTTTGTTATGGATGAAGTTTTTGAAAGTATATTACTGTTATTTTCTTGTGTTTGGATTCTATTCTTAGACTGTCTTCTTTTAAATTAATTTCTAAAAGTAGCAGGAACCTTTTTTACACTAACGCCCATTTTGTTCAAATAATTTAAATGCTTATACCTCAAGATTATATTTTATTGAGAAATTGGGTTTTATGAAGAGACAGATAAATGATTTTAAATACCTTTGCCTGAATTTACTTTATGTCATAATTTGAAAGATGATTTACTTTTATTAAAAATATTATGATAGAGGAAATAAAAACTTGTAGAAAATTAACACATGCAGCTATAGATCACCTGAAATGAGTATAGTTTCCTAGAAGGTATAAAACACTGAAGCTGTGTCTGGTGGCTCTAAAGAAAGTAACTTCTATTTCCTCTGATGTCACCCACAAGGTGCTTATTTCATATGAAGCTCTAATGACAGATGGAGCACTATTTCTTTTGAAATTTATTCCGTAATTTGAGATTACATTGTCTTCTACTGAAAAGGTATATTGGATCAGAAGATCAGAAATACACAGTTACAAGGCAATCCTTCTCCACAATACTTTTAGTTTCAGTTTAATGTTAATGCAGATAAGTTTAAGTACCAATCTGAGTCATAGAATCTTTAATCTTGTCTATGTCCTTTGTTTTCATCCAACCCAAGACGCTATCTGTCCATGAAAGAGACAATGGGTCTCCAACAGAAACCACAGATGTGATTATATGCATCATTTTTGGTGTTAGTTTTCCAGAAAAGAGCAAACCCGAATCCCAGACACATCTCCATAAAGTAAATATTCTTCACAGGAATCTATTATACACACAAAGCAACGGAAGAACTATGGCACGCAACCTTTTAAACCGTAGATCATGCATGCAGTTCCAGTGGAGCCATAACTCTGTCACCTTCTAAATGACATTTCTTTTGAATGTTTGCTTTACGTCCCTATTCCTCTGCAATGTTTTTTGTTCTGAACTTTTTTACTGTCATATATAAGCTGAATGTCTGCATCAATCCTTCTGTTCAGAGGGAAAGGGCCAGCCAAATCTGGTGAATTAACAACTCGTTCAAAAAAACACAGTGAGGAGTCTGATTAACTAGACCTTAGGACTTGTTTTGAGAAACCTGGTCTACAGCAGGCTCATGGGCTTCATCTGCAAAGGAGAAGATCATCTTCAGCCACAGGTTTGCAAAGTTGGTGAAGAGGACTCTATCTATCCCACTCCTACCAGTTGGATGCTAGTGCCAGAAAAAGATGCCCTGAGCCTGGAAAGGGATCACAGGTCAGCAAGAGAACACCTGAAGGGCAGCACCAAAGGAATTCCAGCCACCCCATCCAATAAGTCATTTCATTGGAAGCTCAACTTAAATTCCTCTATGCCAACATGTAGCATGTGGAAAAAACAAGGTGAGTTAGAGATGTGTTCATGCCTGTAGGGATATGATAGGCATCATAGAGACACCGTGGAATGGTTCTTATGACTGGAGTGCTGGGTTGGAAGGATACAGGCTCTTTAGGAAGGACAGGCAGGAAGATGAGGAGGCAGTGTTGCCCCCTTTGCCCATGACCAACTGGAGTGAAAGGAGCTCTGCCTGAGGATAGATGAGGACCTGACCAAGAGCTTATGAGTCAGGATTAAAGGGAGGACACGGATAGGTGACATTATGGTAGGCATCTGACACAGGCCATCTGACCAGGAATATTAAGTGGATAAAGCCCTCTATAGAGAGATAGAATCAACCTCACACTCACAAGCCCTGGTCCTCACGGGGGACTCCAAACACTACAATATCTATTGGAGGGACAACACAGCAGGGCATAAGAAATCCAGGAGTTCTTGCAATGCACGGAGGATAAATTCCTTCTCCAAGCAACAGAGGAGCCAGCAAGGACAGGTGCTATGATGGACCTTGTTCTGACCAACAAGGATGTGCTGGTGAGGAATGTGGAACTCAATGGCAGCTGACCACAAGATGCCTTAGGATTTTCCAGATTCTGTACTGCTTTAGTGTGTAACTCTAAAACTCCACATAGCCTGTTAGCTACTGTTCTCCCATTCTGATTAGACATAGCAAATCCTCTCTAGGCCTGAGACTCAATGACACCTTACTGTCACAGGCCCCAAAATACGTAAACAAAGCCTCTAAAAAGGGGGAACAAACTTGGGGTAATGACATCATTACCTGAAATTGTAATTGGAAGATTGACCCCAATATGCAAATGGACCAAACTTATAAAAGTATGGAAAACTCATGACCCGTGGTCCATTTTGGATGTAGCCCTAGGGCTCTGTCTACCCATAGTGTACCTCATTGAAGGCACTTCAATAAATATCCACTTTTATCTTCTTAATTTTGTCTAGCCTCTGTTTTTAGGTAGCCACAAGAAGGCAACACATGGAATGGTGGCATTCAAGATTCTTTGGACAGGGAGGAAGGTGCACAGCAAGCTCACTACTCCAGACTTCAAGAGAGCAGACGTTTGCCTCTTTGGGATCTGTTTGGTAGAGTACAAAGGACTGAAACCCTGCAAGGAAGAGGGGTCCAAGGAATCTGGTTATTATTCAAGGATCACCTCCTCTAAGCTCAGGAGTGATGAATTCCAGGAAAGAGGAATAAAGGCAAAAACACCAGGAGGCCTGCATGGATTAACATGGACAAATATAAACACTAAAAGGAAGCCTGCAATGGAAGCAAGGACAGGTGGCCTGGGAGGAATACAGGGAGATTGTATGAGCCATAAGGGGTCAGGTTAGGAAAGCTAAAGCCCTGACAGAATTAAACCTGGCCATCCAGGTCAAGGACAAAAGGAAAAGCTTCTATAGGTAAATTGGTGATTTAAGGAAGACTGGGGAAAACACGGGCCCTCTTTGGAAGAAAACGTGACACATCGTGACCTGGGACATAGGCAAGGCTGAGGTACTCAATGACCTTCTTGCCTTGATCTTCACCAGCAAGTTCTCCAGCTACACTATCCAAATCACAGAAAGCAAAGGCAGGGACTGGAAGAATGAAAAACCACATGTTGCAGAAGATCAGGTTCTCTACCATCTAAGGAACTCAAAGGTGCACAAGTCCATTGCACCTGCTGAGATGCAGCCATAGGTGCAATGAGATGCAACTCACAGTCCTGAGGGAACAAACTGAAGAAGTTGTTAAAGCAGTAGCCTTGATATTTGAAAAGTTGTTGTTTGAAAAGTTGATATTTGAAAAGTCCACCAGAAAGGACTTTTCTTCCCTTTGTCTCTTGCTCTGCCATTGCGGAGGTGCACAAAAGAAACTGGAAGGGACCATAGCTGCAACAGGTGACCTGAACTTACCAAAGGGGTATTCCACACCACAGAACACCACAATGAACATTTTTCTGTCCAGTAGTCTATTTTCGTAAAAAATGTGAGGTGTTATTTTTGAATTTTCTATGTGTTCCTCCAGTATTATTAAAATCAGCAGACATGAATATTATGGGAAATGGATGGCAGGCATGGTTTGTTAAACAGCACATACAGAGAAACACAAGCTTAACCTCCATCCCTTGACAGACAGGAACTATCAGTTTAAGCAAAGTGGATTAAATTAAAGAAGTGCATGAGAATTTTAAAACAAAATTAAATACGTTATAGCACACCATGCAATGCATGCTTTGCTGCAGCAAAGGATATCACAATGATTTCTGTCTTAGTCTACACAAGTCATACAATTCAGTATGTTTTACTTGTGAGCAATACAGACCATTCCAAGAGAATTGTAATGAAAACTTAACATGCCATAACAGATTTTTTTATTAATACTTACTGTTTAAGTTTTGGAGGGAATATTTAATCTCACTTTATTCTATACCTGTATTGAACTTCTGTGCAAAGACCATAGGAGGCTTTGGAGCACTTAAAATAGCTATTTCTGTATACTTGCTACTGTTTGATACGTATAAGTGAAATATTTGGAGGTCTGGAAGGAAATCTTTTATGAATTATTCAAAAGCTGAGATACCTCTCCTTTTTCTATAGGAAAAGTATACTGTACCAAGCAAAGAGATAATATATCTCTGGCTCAGAACAGAAACTTTGGTGTCTTAGGAATACCTTCTATTTTTTCTGGATGGTTGGTTGGTTGGTTGGCTGGCTGGTTGGGTTTTAAATGAACAAAGGAAGATAATAGATGCTCTTCTTGATTTAACCTACTCTGGTAGTTGATTTTCTGTCAACTGAACTGCTGAAAATGACTCAGGATCTCAGCATATCTCAATGTCAGGTGATGTTTTAGTGCAAAGAGAGGGTTTCTGAGCAGCCTTCCACCATATTTATACACAGGTTTAATCCATTTATACATAGACTGTTAGTGTGGTTATATTTTATCACACAGACTTAACCCTCCATAAAAACGTAACAAAAGTGAAACATTGACCAATTCAGGAGATTTTCTGTTGGGTGAATATAAAGTCAGGTAGGCAAATCTGCGCTTCCACCGACACACTCAAATAACCAGTCCCAGGACAGATCTGGCCTGAAACTTGCATAAATAAATTAACATTCCTCTGTCACTGAAACAGTTGTAACTTTTCAACATATTGGGTTTATTAATGCAGCTATAATACCTTCATTTAATGTACATCCTGATGGCATGACATTAACTTCCCAGCTCAGTTTTAACCTTTTAAAGGTGGACTTTTTGTTTTGAGTAAAAGCTTAGCCCAAAACATAGATAAGGATTATCTTTGTTGCACAGGGCATTAAATTAGAGGAGAAATATTCAGGATACAAAAAGGGCGTATTTATAGGACAAGAATTCTACTTGTCAATGAAAAATTACTTTTAGATTTTGCTGAGAGCTTAGCTGCATTTAAGAATATTTATGAGAAATTTCATCTACTAGACATTTCTCAGTTCATTTTTTAATTCCTGAAGACCATCTAAAAATTTTTCCATTTTGAAGACTTTTTCTTAAAATCCTATTTTCCTTAGTGGTATTGATAGCTCTGATTTGTTTTCTGATCAGGTTTCTATGGGAGCTTAGGTGATTTTTGTTTATTCAAAATTTAATGAGAATACTAACACCATTGCCAATTTTAATTGTTAAGCTTTAAAGTGCAAAAATGATTGACATTAATTTTACCCTGGCCATAACTAACTAGAATCTCAGCCTTGTGGCTATGCTTTCAGACATCTTTGCATTTCAATTTGACAGCAAGAGGCTGTTAGTCACTCTCTTCTGTGAAATTTGTTTCTTGTTTATTGACATTATAAGAGGGTGTTATAATCTGAAGACTAATCAACCTTAACTACAGATTTCATACTCTGTATGGCTCAAAGCTTTAATTAAATGGCTTGCTGAAAAATATTGTGCATCACAGAGGTTTTTGTCTATTCCTCCTTTGTATTGGTTCTGTGTTAGGCTAATTACTACTGGTGCATTGGTCAAGAATTTTATATATTAAAACAATACTTGATAAAGATCAGAAGTTTTCTGTTAATATAAATACATGTAGATGATGCCAGACAGCTTAAGTCGCAATTAGCATTTTTTTTCAAATATCTTCAGTTCTCACAGCATTCATGTATATCCTAGCAGAAAGTAAAATTACCATAGTCTTAGTTTCTTCACAATTAACCCATTGAGAATCTGCTACTACTGCTTGCAAAAGAAAAAAAGCAAAACTATTTAGAAAAAATGAACTCACACTATAGGCATGAGTTTAGAAATAATTAAAAGGATGATAGTAGAGACAACTTGTGAGTGGGGATAAAAAGAGATGCCTAATAGGGGAAAGGAGAAGGGTTAGAGCCCTAACTCAAGATGGAACAAACAAGAAAGGAACTATAAGGAAGCTGGAAATAACATGGAGCATCTGTGATAGCACAGCTGATAGTATGGAGAGAAAGACCTTCATTCTGATATGTGCATTTTTGATCCTGTATTTTGGAGGAGCTTTTAGATGAGCCAGATAAAAAATGTTGTTGCAGATCTAATACTTTTTGTACCAATTCCTTCTTTATCCTTTCTCTCCGAAAGAAGGTGGAAACGGGAGATCTCTGCTTCAGTGACTGTGTTTGAGCCCCTTTTCCCTTTTAGTGATACAGTCTGGGAGTTCAGCATCTATGATTCATTCCTCTTCCATGGTCATATTATCAATAGCATCTTACTGACCTATTCCCCAGAAGGTTTCAGGTATGGAGTAAGTATGACTTTACTTAGGTCATATAAGTTTCCTAGAACTTATAGTTTTTGTTATCACTTCCTAAGCAGCAGATGTGACTAGGAATCCTTTCCTTTTACACCTTGCACAGGTAGCTCAGCATAAAAACCATAAAAACTGAGGAAATTACTATGAATGAAGTAGACTCTATTAAATTTGGCATGCAAGCATGAGTAACTGAGGAAAGGCATGGTGGAAAAGGGGAAAAAAGGGAATGAAGTCAGCTGTTAGTCTTTCAGATTTCCAACTGTGCTAGGGAGGGATACACTCAGCTAGTAACTCGATCACTTAATGATCTTCATAGCAGCCTAGTGATCTAAATAATTGGCTCTAGCATTAAATCAATATATCTGCAATTCTACAACATAACCTAGACTACCAAGGCAACTGACACAGCAAGATTTTTGGCGCTTGGTTGGTTGGTTAGTTTTGGTTGTTTCTTAATATTAATAAAAGAAATTCAGTATTTCCCGTATGGTAAATAAATAACTGAAATAGAATGTTACTTTCTTTGATGGGTGACTTTTATGAATATATATTCAACAGAAATAAGGAAATTTTCTGGTGTAAATTCCTACCACAGCTAAACATGTTATGAGGAAGTGGGAATAATGAAGGATAAAGACCTTTAATAGTATACCATTTTATTTTCTATTTCTTTTTATTTGGCACTCATTTTCTTAAATAAGCATTTCTGTCACTGTGCCATTCTCATATCTGACCATTTCTACTGTTTATATTTGTGTACTTACTTATTTCACTAGAAAGAAGATGGCATTAACTCCCCTCATCCTTTCTCAACTTCTCAATGTGAATCCTTATTTGCTTATTATTCCTTAATACTTTATCTTCAGACATTCTCATGACACTGTCTTAAATGACAGAATCTTACTGATGTCACATTTCTGTGGTTTATTTAATCTTTCAGCTGCTCCTTTGTACCTTTGGTCCTGTGTCCTGGCTTCTGTGTTGCTCATGCAATTTCACATCTTCTTCCAACCTTACATTCTCTCTTGTTAGTGCTCCTTTCAGACTCTTTCTTGTCTGCCCTTTCACCCCTCCTATTGCCTTAATTTTGTTGTTTTGCTTTATTATTTTTTCTTAGAAACCGTCCCAAATTTCAAGCACAGTCTTCATAGAAATTATGCATTTAGTAATCTGGGTTTAAAGTTTCAACAGACTAAAAGACTTTTGGAGAATGCTGTAAGATTTCTCTCTCCACTTTTCATTATAATTTTCAGCCAGTGTCCAATTTCCTGAAGGGGACTGTTCTCTGATGCATGGCTTGTATGTTTATGTGTTGTCTGCATATGTCTTGCCAAGTCCACATCACTGATTTCATGAAGAGGTAGAATCATAGAATCACTAGGTTTAGACCATACACTAACTGCCATGTACAGTCATTTCTTGAACACCTGCAGGGATGATGACTCCACCACCTCCCTGGGCAGTGCATTCCAATGCTGAACCATCCTTTCAGTGAAGATGACATCCAACCTGAATCTCCCTTGGTGCAGCTTGAGGTTGTGTTCTCTTTTTCTGTTGCTAGTTGTCTGGGAGAAGATGCCAAAACCCAGCTGGTTACAACCTCCTTTCAGGTAGTTGTAGAGAGAGATAAAGTATCCCCTGAACCTTGGGTTTTCTCCAGGCTAAGTAACCCCAGCTCCCTCAGCTGCTCTTCATAGGAGTTACTGTTATACCCAGATGACTCAAACCTAGGGCTAAACCAAGGTTCTTTTGCTCTGGGTAGATGGAAAGGAGAAAAATCAAACCAAATATTATCAAGAGGTAAAAATACACAAAAGTTTACTGTCAAACTATAGAAAATTAAGGAACTTTGGCAAAAGAGTAAATACTACATAATATCACTTATCACAGCATGGGCTGAGCCCATGGAACATAGAAAACCTTATAACCCATTCGATGTTAATGTTCTCTGAGAAGAGAATTAGAAGAAAAACAAAGGGATAAAAACAGAAAGACAGGAAAGCTATAGAAACACAGACATATAGCTATCAACTTCTGGTTTCCGGTGATGTAAAACTCCAAGATGAAGGTAGGGTTACAGAACAATGTGCTCACCTTGTGGTGACCCTTCTTAAACATTTTTGGCCCATCCTGGGCCTTCCTCCCAGGAGGGACTTCCAGTCTCTAAGCTTCTCAGGGACTGGCTTATGCAAAACTGGAGCTGCCTCCAGTTTGCCATGATTGACAGATGCTGTGGGGCTGAGAAGTATGGGGGGCAGGGAACCACTTCACCAGAGCAAGATCTGACCCACCCTCTGCATTCCAAGCCCCCAAGATGTCTCGAAACAGATCACCTTTTCCAGTCTCTAACGCTTACTCACTAGACCCTTCACCAGCTCTGTTGCCCTTCTCTGGACACTTAAGGTCTGTCTTGCTGTAAGGGGCCCAGAACTGAACACAGGATTCGAGGTGTGGCGCCACCAGCGCCAAGTACAGGGGACAATCACTTCCCTGGTCCTGCTGACCACACTATTGCTGATACAGGCCAGGATGCCATTGGCCTTCTTGGCCACCTGGGCACATGCTGGATCATGTTCAGCTGGCTGTCACCAGCACCCCCAGGTCCTTTTCCACTGGGCCACTTTCCAGCCAGTCTTCCCCCAGCCTGTAGTGCTGAAAGAGTTGTTGTGACCTGTAATGACTAAGGCATGGATTTAGACCAGCAGGGATTCTGAGACATTTATTGAGAGAAACGGGCTGATTTTATACACTTCCTTAAGACACGGTATTTCCTTATGTGGTATTTTTCATGAAGCAACCTATCACACAATGCTATGTCAGCAACACACTTTCTGAATGTCCTTATATGGGGGTGATCACACAGGGTTCAGGTGTCTGGCAGGCTCCTCTCTGCGGGGCATCTGCCACATCAGATCTCCTCCCCCCAAGGTCAGGGGGAGACAAGCTTCTCTGTGCTGCCATGGCATTCTGCAGGTGAATCCCACAGCCTGTAGTTCAATTCTATCTTACCTCTCCCCACAGTGACCCAAGTCCAGGACCCAGCATTTCACCTTGTTGTACCTGATATAGTTGGTCTTGGCTAATTGATCCAACCTGTCCAGATCCCTCTGCAGAGCCTTCCTACCCTCTACCAGATCAACACTCCTGCCTGGCTTATGTCATCTGCGAACTTACTGAGGATACACTTAATCCCCTCATCTAGATCATTGATAAAGGTATTTAACAGGACTGGCCTCAATACTGAGCCCTGGGGAACACTATTGGTGCCCAGCCACCAACTGGATGTAGCTCCATTCACCACCACTCTCTGTGCCAAGCAATCCAGCGAGTTTTTAACCCAGCCAAGGAAAACACAGAATAAAAAGGAAGGGACTTGAAGAAGCCTTAAAGTAAAAGTGTCTTTACAGAGCAGTATAAAAATCTAAATTAAAGATAACATGGGCAGTAATACCATAGTTTTAGTCGTTGCAAAATATCTATTTTTAAAAATAATATGGAAGGGTACATTGACCGACTAAAATTTACAGAAAAGCTCTGTGGGACTGGATTTACATGTGTGTAAAAATTCAGCAAAAATAATAATTCTATAGGGTCCATGTGTCTAACTTTCAATGGAGATACAGTGTTACAATGATCTATACTACTTCAAAGGATTTGCAATGCTTTCTATCATTAAAAGTTTTTTTTTTTAACCTAGGGTGCTGGATTTAATATCTATATACGTCTTGTTATAAATATATCTTAGTATAGGGAATAATTTTCTTAAGCTGTTTCAAGTTGTTCTGATGAATGGTTAGTATCTGGGTAACTTTTATGTGTTCTTAAAGATACCACTTTGATTTATCACTAACTGAAGTGGGCATATGCACACACACCAGAGAAAATGAATTTCTCTTTGACAAGGACATGTAGAACAAATTAAAACATAAGAAAAGCAGGCATATTTTGAAATATATCTGTAAGTATTCTTCAAGAAATATAATTGTAATTATACTTCTGAACCAATTAAAAACAATTTATGTATTTACATACTTGATGAACAGATTGAGGATCTATTTTTCTGTGTCAATGGATTATGAATTTGGCAACAGCTCAGTAGTTATTCTCTTTTGACTGGTGGAACTGTAGCCAGTGCTGCAGAAAACATTTGAATACAAGCAAAAAATATTCTGCTTTAATGGAGTTGTGCCTGTCTAATGAAAGATGCTTCAACATTAACACAGATAGCTCCACATTCAGCTACTTTGTTTGGTGATTAGAATCTATAGCTCTAATTGGTTGTGCAGGACAGTTATCCTCCATTAGCATTAGCCTGTACATTCCTCTGATATCCAGCACAAATGAAAACTACAAGAGCTGCTGTTTCTTATCATCCTGCCTACAGACTCTAAATTGGAATGGGTTGTATTATGAAATGAGTTGCACAAAGAAGTCAACAGTCCTCTTTCTCAAAGCTCAGTATATCTTCCCCAAAGCTTTGAATAATTTGGTTTACCATTTCTGCTTGGATTTTGGATAAGCTGGAAATTTATTTTGAATTTAATTCTTAAGCAGCAGCTGTACTCTAGATTAAAATGAGGAGAAAAATAGAAAAGTATAGCCATCTAAAGGACTAAAGAAAGAACACATTTAATTTATTTTTTTCTCCAACTTGTCACCATCCTACATTGATCCTACAATTGTATACAACTGTAGCGGTCTGCATCCCAGTCATTGAGAAAAACAGTTTTGTTTGTTCCCTTTTGTTTTGCATTTGAAAGGAAAACCTATGCAATTACAGACACAGATGTGTATTCAGTTTTGTCAGTTAAAAAGGAGGCCATCCTGCTGTAAAAGATAGGTTTTTGTTGAAAAAAAATAGCAAAAACAAGTGTTGCCAATTCAGTCCATTCAAGTTATAGAGTAGGTTGTTTGAATTCTCATCAAAATCTTTTAAACAAAAACTGTTTGCACCAATGCAAACACAATAATTTATCATTAAAGTCTTATTAGTATAAAAAAAGAATTATTATTAGTTTGGTTACAGTGATAACTGCACTTCAAGGTCAAATTATATAAAGTTAAAACCAGATGTACATGAACTTTCTAGTGAATTTTCCTTTCTCTGTTGTGCTCGTTTCACTTAGGGGGGAGCCATTAGTTTGGGGGAGTTCTCAGCATCCTATGTCCTTCATGAGATGACTATGATGATGCTGTTTGGTTTCTTGAAACCAAAGAAGAATGGTTTCTTCTACTCACTGCAGGACAATTTGAGGGCATTTTTATTTTTACTACCACAATATGTCTTGGTTTTTCTTCATTGGTGTGCAAGTCCACATTATATTCAAATCTACCATCTGTGATGTGGTGTTTTTATGTGAAACTGGTGCTGCAAATCTCCCAAGGGTGCCTTCATTTTACCATTGATTAGTTCCTGGTGTATTGTTTAAAATCCTGCAGACACTCCATGCCTGTAAATTCAGGTCATCTGCTGTAATCTCATGCTGGTTTTCTTCCATATTGCATTTTATCAGCATCATAGATAGCTGTTCTTCTTAGAATAGCTGCTGACAACAAATAGGCCTGACATCACACAACTGTACAAATCTAGACAAAAGCTGAAGAAAAATAACAGTGAGCTGGTCATTAGATAACTAATACAACCTAAAATAAATCTTCCGACAGACACAGAAAACTCTGGACAAAACTTGACAAGTCCCACGTGCTTTTTGTTAGCCTGTAAGAAAGCCTGTGTGCTGCTACAAGCAATGTCAAAAAACCCCACCAAAACTAAACATAACAATAAAACAAACTACCTAATAAAACCCCCACAGACTTGGGCTCTTTTTTAATTCATTGTCTACTTCAGGGTATGGTGAGATGCAAATTTGCTTGTTCTCTACTCCAGATTTTGCAAGCAGTGTCTAAACATCAAACTGACCATCTTGGTCACCAGAGTGAAGATTGGATAAGTGTTTCATCCCTTTGCAGAAACTGTGATGTGTACCTGAATTCAGAGTCAGAGTAAGCAGGTATATGGGTGATGGGAGAGCAGGGGGTATAATTTCCCTTTACTTTAGCTGGGCTTTCAACTCCTTCTCCCACAATTTTTGTTTTAATCTAAGTTTCACTGTAGGGTCTGGATTGCTAGACAGTAAGAGGGGTAAAAGATGGGATAGATGATTGTCCTCAGAGGGCAGTGGTAAATGGGGAGGTGTTCAAGTAATGCTGGTGACTCATAGAGTACAAAAATGATATATCCAGCTTAACAGTGTTATCAGGAACTTGAAGAAGATTACAGATAGCACAATTATCGAGTAGGTGATAACCCTACTTGGTACTCTGTGGAGCACCAGTGCAACAACACAGACTTGTGCCTGCCTGTCTGGGAGCTGCTCTGTTGGAAGGGACCTGGAGGCCTTGGCCAATAGAAACTGAATATGAGCCAGCAGTGTGCCCTGGCTGCAGAAGTGGACAACAAACAGCATCCTGGATAGTGTTCACACGGGTACATCCAGGACACTGAGCTGGATTTTTCCCCTCTGCTTGGCACCTATGAGATACCATATAGGTACTGCGTCCAGTCTTGCCACCCCAATTTTCACCCCTCCCGGGAAAGACATTGGTAAACTGAATCAGGCTTGGCAGAGAGACCTTAAACCGGCCAGAGCTGGAGAAGTTTCCCTGGGAGAAGAGGCTAAGGGACTGGGACTTGCTCATGCTGAAGAAGAGGTAGCTCCGGGATGAAGCTAACAGCAGCTTCTCAGCAGCTCTCAGGAGTTCATCAGAGATAAAGGCAGGCTCTTTACTGTGGTACATGATGGGAGAATGATAAGAAGTGGGCACAAGAGGAAGAAGGTGAATTTTAGACTGGATAGAAGAGAAAACCTTTTCTCCTCAAGGATATCAAGCAGCAAAATAAGTTTTCCAGAGATTTTGTACTTGAGACTCTGTCCTTGGAGATGTCAATATGAAGTTGGATAAAGTCCTAAGCAACCTGTTCTGACCTCAGAGCTGATGCTGCTATGAGGTTAGACAAGACCCCTCCTGAAGTAATTTCCAACTTGAAATTTCCTGTGACTTCTGTATCTACTGGCTGAAAGAACAGAAGTAGAACAGTATTTACAGAAAACATTGTTATTAAACCTTATATTTTTAGCCAAAATCAAAGTTATATCCTTAAAATTTGCCTATAGAATGATATCTGTTGACATAGATACATTAGTTCCATGGCATTCTAGCAACAGTCTGCAAAATATGTGGTTTAAGACGTGAATAAGACTTCTATATTATCTTCAGTTACTATCTAATGGAGTAATCAAAATCAATGCAAAATACCTGAATGAATATTCATAGATTGATAATAAAGTCATTATATCCACTAGTTCTCAAAAGTGTTTGGCATGTAGTAACACTATGTAATTTTTGTTAATCTGGAATTTTATCCTATTTCTCTGTATACATTTGATCTTTTGCACTGGTTTTGGGTGCTGTTTCAAAGTAAAAACATTCTTTCTTAATGGACTGTTCAGAATCAAGAACAGGTTATTTTTAGACACAGATTTCAGCTTGTAACAATCTTCTGGATTTACAGAACTAGAATTAAATATCCACAACTACTATTAAGATCTGTACCTGGAGAACTATTAAAGGCTAGGTATTCATTTGCCTGTGTGCCATTTTAGTGGAATCAACTGTGCAACAGTAACTAGATTAGTACTGATATAATTGTTGGGAGGAAAGGGTTAAAACCAAAAGATTTGGTGAGGAGGGAATAGTTCCATTCAAAGGGGCCTTGCAGCTGGGAATGCTAAGAATATCAGTGTGGGAAAACACATATTATGCCTTTTGCTGATTATCCTCTCTCTGTTTTGAGAAGTAGAATTTCTGCAGAGATAATGCAAATGTTGTCAGATACTTGAGAGGCATTTTCACAGACAGGCTTGAGTCTCCTGCTGGGAGAGAAAGCTCAAAACCCCAGAGATTGTAAAAAGCACAGAAGCCTTTTGATATACTGGGGCAGGCAGTGAGCCCCCCCCACCTCTACTCCGGGCTAGGATTAACTAAGCCTAAGGGAGCCTGTGTCCCCAAGTGTCTCTGCTGTCCAGCATTGTTAGCAAGGTAATGAAACAAATCTACTCTCCACTTTTCAGTTGTGGCTTGGTGGTCGTGCTGGTTACCTGTATGTGTTGACTCACATAATAACCAAACAATCAGGTGTATGGGAGAAAGGACCTGGTATTACACCCCCACACAGGAGCCTACCTAAATTCATAAAATATCTGTGTATTGAACACAGCTTCACAAATACATTTGTGCATTCTTCAGCATTGGAAAAAGACATTTAGGAGTCGTCAGCCTTCAGTAACCCTCACTAAGTGATGATATTTATGATCTTTCGAGCTGAAAGTTATTGATGGTCAAGAAAATAGAGAAAATAGTTGCTGTTTTGAATTATTCTGTTTAACAGTCCACTTCTAGCAGATACAAAAGACAAGTGCATTAGGCTGAGGTGGAACTCTTGAAATATTTTGCTTGTGAATAGGGTTTGTGTTGATGGATAAATCAGGGTAACATTTACAGTTAAACCTCAGAATAAACAAACAAAATACCTTGCAATAAGAAACCGTCTAGAAGCCACTGTTTTAGAGTTTGTTACTGAGTAAAGAGGTACTGTGAGACATTGTTGAACTTCTAACTGTAGTTGCTAAGGGTACATCTGGTTTGGTGTAAGAAGTCACACCCTTCTCTATAGTTTCCTTTGTTTTAAATATATTAGTTATTCAAAGAGGAGTAGATAGAAGAATAAAAAACTGTGCAAAACTGACTGGTTTATTAAATCTAAACTTCAAAATAGAGGTAATTGAAGATTTTGATCATTACTCAAGAAACTTATTGTCCAGTACTGAAAGGAAGAACTTCGGTTATGACCTCAGTTTTAGCTCTTGGTTTCATAAGTAGATTGATTTTTCCAAAATTATGCCTGCAGCCTACACATAGATGTCACCACTGGCTCCCCTATAATGGGATGAAAATGATATTTCAAGAGAAAGTAACTCATCCTGTCTTGTAATGAGCCCTCTATGATATCATAATTTCCCTGAATTGCATTCCGTGTCCTTGTTGTTTTCTTAGCAAAAATCCTGAACTAATTTTTTTAGTGTTTCCAGTAGTGCAGGTGTTCCCAGATTAGTCCTCTAAATTTGTAGTTTGTTAGTGCCTAGCCACTGTTTAGCCTCGGCTTGTCATACTAAAGGAGTATGTACAGTAGTAGTAGTAACATAATCTGAAAAAGCTCATCTTTGGGTTTCATGGCGGGAAATGTAACCTTTCAGTTCAAATAAAGCCTCTAGGGTTTTCTTTCTAAGATAAGCCTGAAAGAGTAAACAGGTATAAAACAACCACTAGACTTGAAGTGATTAATGAACAAGAGCTGAAGACTCAGTACAGAGGTAAAACACATGCACATTTACTTACAGAGTATCAGTTACTTTTGACAGCTATGCTTGAAAAATCACTGCACCAAACTCTCTGCAGGTACTCAAGGCAGACATGTTCATTGGGGTGCAGTGCTGGTAGACTGATGTTTCTTGAAGGAATGACCAAAAAATTATTAATTCTGAGACTAAATCGAGGTATGCTTTGCTCTTTGAACAGGACTCATGGTACAGTGCTCACTACTTTGCATCAGCTGTTGCCAAGAAAAACCTTCTTGTTAAGAGACAGAGACAGTATATTGTGCTTGATGGGAATACAGCAGGGCTGACCAAGTGTATTTCAGTGAACACATTTCCTAGCATTACATTTCTGTTGTCTGTGTGATAAAGTATGCAAAATGATGCAGCTTGAAAGAAACTAATGAGCAGACACATGAACTGAATTACAAAGCAAATTTCAGGAAATAACTTCTTTCAAACACAGGGAGAATTGGGTAATCAGTCACAGATGACAAAGGCAATATTGCTTTTCAGAGTATGTACTGCATTACAGCACATAATTAACACCTAAGATTACAGAGCTCTGGAGGCAATTTTGCTGCAGTCAGAGGAAAAGAAAAAATCAGCGATTTCAGACCTGGTTTGTGAACCTGAAATCTAATAGTATTTCTTCAGTGGAATAAGAAAAAAATAAAGAGAATGCATAGTCTGTTCTCTTTGTAAGCTTACATAAAGTCATGAAATTGTAATCCCTTCCAATTCCAATTCTATTCTTAGAATTTTATATATGCATTTAAAATGTAATCTGTCTTTCTCTAAAATTATTCTAGGCCATTTAGGTTGCAATCTACAATTTAAGACAAATGCTTCATTTTCTCTTTATTTGGACTCTGAAATTTGCCCAGTTATTTACCATTTTGATGCCTGGTTATGAGATGTCCCTTGGAAGGCTCCTATTTTTAATAGCCAAATTCTTGTGAATTTGTAGGTTTTCCATCCTACTTAAAAGAGAAATTCACGACTTCAGAGAAACTGGAATATCTGACTATAAGTAAAACTGCAACCTAGCAATTAAGAGGTGATTTTCTCTAGTGTACTGTTTCTTTAAATTTTTAATAGAAATTTACATAAATATGTGCCAAATGAGGTTGATACTAAAGTTGTGATGGTTTAGGAGGTCAAAAAATTCAAACTATTTATGGTGTCTTTGACATATGGCGATATTGTAAACTTACAAAAGTATCTATAACCTGAAGTATGGAAAGGTATGATTTCTCCCTTGAAGCAAAAGAACATATTGAATGTCTAAAGTGAGGTTTACTGTGAAATTTAATGACATTACTCACTTGAATTTATACACCAAAACCTCATTCTGAGTAATGAAGACATACAGACAGAATCTTAGATTTTGGTACATTTCTTGCATTTACAAAGATCCTAGAGATAACAGAATTAATGCCTTTTGTTTTTATTTTGTGAGATTTCCAAAATGTTTCTAAAGAAGTTACTTTGTCAAAAATTCTGTATAATATTTAAAGTATTTAAGATAATAATTTGAATATTTTGCATAGTTAGGTTTGTTAAGAGAACCCCTTAGAATTCTACAACATTTACATTTTCATATATTAGAAATTGACCTAGATCTGTCTACTCATGTATCTGAGTTATTTCAAGTTCTTAGAATTTTAGGTGTTCAGATGGCCATCTTTGGGATTCATTCTTGTTTATCTAAATTTTTACCTTTTGTTTATTTCAAGAAAGAAAAGAAAAAGAAGAAAAATGAAAAACAAAAAAAGTTTCTGGCAGAATAAGGGGGTTTCCTGGAGGGCGGGTAACCTCTCTCAAACTACTCTCAACTTTTTGTCATCAATGTGTCATCAAAGTGTTGCCAATTTGTGCCAATAGCACACCTCTGTAGTTAACTTGACCTCTACTGCAGAACTGACTGGAAACATTTTTGTGTGAATGTTTACACAGATATGTATGCATCTGTTTATAAACATATGACTAAATTTACTTAACTTGCACACAGTTAAGAGCTGGGAGACCATTTGAGAGTGTGATCCAAAGGCTACTCCAATCGAAACTCAAGTGTGAATATTGATTAAACATCGTATTTAAGGGTTATTCATCAAGCTACCTTTCTGTTTTAACTGTGGTGTTCACAATGATATATGTACAGAATGCAAAGCAAAGTTCTGGAAAAAAATGAAAGAAAAATTAAATCTATACACATGTTCGTGTTTTATTCATAGGGTGAAGAACATGATGTGAGGGTAATAAGCTGCTTCTTCATTAAGTCTATCCAATCAAGAACATTTTCAGTTCCAAAGGCAGTAAGTAAAGAGGGAGGTGATAACCAAAACCATGGAGAAACTTAAACTTAGTACATCAGGGATAAAGGATACCTGGTCAAAGATTAAAAGTCTCCAGTTACTAACTGATAGGCTATTAACAAACTCAACACACAGGTTTGGAGAGGGCCACCTGATCTTTTAAACTGATAAAAAGGGGGAAACTAAAGGAACATGAGGATTTGGGATATTCAGGTGGCATCTGTGAGACCATGCAAAGCTCAGGAAGAAATTTTTAACTGATGGGTCATGAGGAAGAAAAAAGCTGCAGTAATTTGGTGAAACTTCTTATTTCTAACGCTCTAGCTTTTGAAGAACAGGTCTGTTTCTAACCAAACTACCAAAGACCATACCAAAATTTTCTGGAGGAAGTAACTTTTCTCATAAGAAAAATATTTTTTCTCATTTAATATATTCAGTTGTGAAAAATAATGAAAATAAAATAATGCAGTGTTATGAAGAGAAGCAATGTTTAATTAAGTTCATCAAAACCAAATATTTAATTACTTGCCAGATAACAAATATCCAAAGTCTTCATCTCTTCTTACTCTCTTATTATATGTAAAGACGTACATGAATATCCAAAATAAGTAATTTAAAAAGGTACATGGTATCAGGGAGTTTTGTTCCTGTGTTGAAGAATACATTTCTCTTTGTATTTAAGAGTTTAGTCATTTATTTCCTAGTGCAGGAGCCAATAAGATCTGAAAAATTTACAGTTTTGATATAAAAGAGTGATAGGCCTATTGTAAAATTATATTCCTGAAAATTGAGACAAACATATTGTTGCAATAGTTGGCTTTTTTATTAGGAGTTCTGTGTAGACTTTCCTGGGGCGAACTGAGATAGGTCATGTTTTACATTCTTTCAGACTTTGAGCAGAACATGTTTGTAGTACATCTTTCATTCTTTGATTTTTGCTGTTGAGACTGTACAGTATTCCAGTGGAAAAAATTTACAAAGCATTTACAACATTAAGAAAAGTCCTAGTAGATAGCTTGTAAAAAAAGATGTGTCACATAATATTCAATTAGAATTTTGCAACAATAGCTAGAACTTCAAAAATGTACCATTTTATTCCATCTTCAAACTCCTTTGAATCTGCAATTCTTTCTAAGTTTTCTCTATTTTTCTCATTATCAATAACTTTTTTGATACTGAAAGTCCACTTTCTCAAGTTTTCTTAGCTGTCATGTAACCCAAAACACTTTAGGTTAGAGTAGAATATCCACCTTTTTAGATTTCCACATTGGTAGATGTGTGAGGTTGAACTGTATCTATCTCATGTTCTTTGTCCCAGAGTTTAGATGCAAAATGGAAGTTTAGTTATTAAAAAAAAAAAATTCTCCTCCTACAGCTGTAACTAAATATTTTTCTGGATCTTGTCAAAGTTATTGATGGCTTTATTTCTGAAAATGTTCATGTACTTTATAAAGTCAATTACTTCCTACTTTACTTCTGCTGGTTGAACAAATTTGGAGGCAGTGAACAAATATCTAACATGTAATTCCTGTTGCAAGCACTTTTCTTCCACTATTTTTTTAAATAAAGAAAATATTATTAATCCAATTGTGCAAAATGGAACACCTTAAGAAATCTTGCTGGATGTTTCTTTTTTCTATATATCCTGTTAATCCTGTTTGTGCAGAAAAATGTGAATTATGCCTACAAAACTGATATTGCTTAACCATGAGTAGAATCTATTTCAATATTATGAAAACAAATGCTCCCTTTTGAAAGTCAGAAGTGATCAAAAGTTAGTTTCCCTCGCCCCTCCTGTTCTTTGTTGGGAAGGGGCCTATGCTATAATGATAAATACTAAGAGCAGTAAATCCAGGGACAGAAAAAGGAAGCATAAACGAAAAACACTGATAAGCAATGAAGTATTCGGAGTACGAGTATTTTGTATGTCAGTTATACCAGCTGGAAAGATGAGGTAAATTCTTTACAATAAGCCCTTGCACATTGATTTTAGTATTATAAAAAGTCACTTAAATGTGCTAAAAAAAAAAACCAAAAACTTACTGTAATTAAGTTTTTTCCTCTTTTGTTTATGGTCAGAACTTGTCTGCTGTGAGAAAACTGAGCTACATTAGTCAAAATATTTTGATTCTATTAGTTAATTCAAAAACTACACAGGTGATTGCATGGACAAAGCCATTTTCCTGATTAAACAGATTTGTAAGTTTGCTCATTCTTGCATTTTAAAGAGCATCTAGATCATCCTGAAATAAAAGGTGAAGATGGAATGAGTTGCCTAGTTTGCAGATGAGTATTTTTCACATCCTTGAAAGACCCATGAGATTCTCTCACTCTTTGAAATTGAGCTGCATCTAATTGACAATATTCATGGTTACAGATCTCCAGAAACATATGAATTGCAATTCGCATTTTTGGTACAAATTTCAATGTTTCCATGTTTTAGTATCTCAAGTTGTAATGTGGAGACAAACTTTAAAGAGTTTATTGAGAAAAAGTTCTCTCGGTCATTAATTTGTGTGCTACTGTGAGTTGAAATATATTTTGTTCAAAAGTTCCTATTGTGAATGTTTTAATTGTTCAACTGTGTTGAAAGGCATTTGGTTGTTTAAGGGAGTGAGGGGAAACTAATGAAACAACAGTGAGACTGAAGGAAGAGAAGTTTTAATTGGTACTTTTATTGCCATATTTCAGTATGTCCTGTCATGTTGCTGAATGTGACACTATATCAAAAACTAGAATATTTTTGTTGAGTAAAATGTGAGTGTTCATTTTCATGCACCACTGCATGGCTTTCAACCTTCTGAATAAACTGTACACTGACTGGAGGACATTGATCTTTATGTATGCAGCATTTGCCATTATCACTATTAAGCTTCACTTGCAGTTTGGCAGTGAGCCCATGGAGCAGCAGTTAATAAAATAACTTATTTCTTCAGTGTCACATTCCTAGATTCATTTTCTCTCACACTGAGCAAAAAAGAAAGAATCAACATTTAGTAACTCCCATAATTGTGTTCTTAGTTTTATGTGACGTACCTGCTGCTTACTTTCCAGTTATTGCAAATAGACTCCAGCTGAATTACTCTTCTAAATGTAATACCCTCATAGGTGTTATGCAAGTATAATTTCAAGTCTGTTTATTCACAGAATGAGGTCATTCCACTTTAGTGAAATATTAAGTGGCTGATCATATATTTTCATATCTATTTCAGAACTCAGCAATATGAGTTCTTGTGAACATTTTATACCCAGCCCTCAAAGCTGGTTCCTCACTGACATCCCATTCATGTCCATGTGTTTAGTGTTTACCTTTTCCAAATCTATCTATGCTCTTTAAAGTGCTATTCCATAAGTTTGCAGAGTGTTGTGGATTTCACAACTGCAAGAAAAATGAAGGTAAGGCTCAGGATTCAATTAATTTAAATCTCATTAACTAAAAAAAAAAAAAAATCCTACTGGTATAAAGATAATAAGTATATATAAAAAACTCATTTGGAAGATGGTGGACAGCATAGTGACAGGTCTTTCTGGTTGTTTTGTCTGTTTAACATGTAGACTGATGTTAGAAGATAATACAATTTAGAGTGAATATGTCACTGGAACGATACCTAACATTTTGGAAAATGATCTAGAGCCTCTATAGTGCAGATAGCAATCATCATGTCTTGAGCAAAAATAGGCATTGGTCTCTCATTTGAAGATTCATCACGTTTGACTCAAAAATGCTCAGATTATAGATGAATCACAATATAAAACATAAGAACATATGTTACGCTGAAATCTAACAGACTCTTAAATATTTCAGAGAAACCTATAACCATGAATAGTTTCTGGCATTTATATTTACTATCTCATTCCTTCTGCTCCATTACTTTGAGATACAGCCCTATAATAGATGTTCTAGAAAGCAGAGCTTTAAGAATCTAGTATGAGTTGCTTGCATCAGGTTATTACATTTTTTCAGTGGCTCATTCCTTACCAGACTAATGATCCCAGATTCAGACATATCAGCTATGCCTGAACCATAGAAAGCAGGGCTAACACACTGGTGGGTACTACTTTGCATGTCCATCTATGGCTGCTCTCCTCACAGTCGTGCTGGGGTGGTTTCAGTCTCTGTCAAGTTGGTGTGCTCTGAAATGGTGCCCAGGCATGATTTCAGTGAAGAGCATAGGGCAGGGACAGTCCCCAGCTGGCAACATGGATTCGTTATGTCTGTCGGTTGTAGGAGAGGAAGGTCTGTTGTAACCATGTGAAGACAAGCTCAATTTCACTATTTGGCTTTATGGACAGAGAGCAATTTCTGGCCTGTTGTACTTAGTAGAATAATTTGTAGCCTTAGTGGGGACATGTTGATAAACTCCTTTGAGCAATATGTTTTGCAATTTACCTTTTTTGTCCAACAATAGATTTTAATCTGTTTGAAAAGATAATGCCCTGTCCATTCCATCCTTCTCAAGTTAAAAAAGAGGTTCACCGTTTAGAGAAGATGGTTTGCTTGCTTCTCTCTTCTCACTGTTTTCAAGGATGGCACATCTGCAACCTCTCTGGGCTACCTGTTCCAATAATTCACCACCCTCACCATAAAAATATCTTCCTTATATCTAATCTGAATCTACCCTCTTCTAGCTTAAAGCCATTACCCTTTATCATATCATAACAGGTCCTGCTAATAGAATTAATCTTTCTTATAGGGCCCCTTAAAACATTGAAAGGCCACAATAAGGTCTACCCAGAGGCTTCTCTTCTCCTTCCCTCTGCACTGACAGACAGGCCTAGGCTGCATGAAAAGATAGAAAGACCTGCTTCTTCCCTTGCAGTGTGAACAGCCACTCATAGAACTTTGCAGTTGAGATAAAGAAAGCATGGTCATGTTGGAAGATCTTTGAAAGAATCTCCTACTTGGAGGTCTCCATTCTACTAAGACCTTGCACTGCAGAACTATTGAAATGCTCACTGCCATTAGTATTCAAGAAAGAAGTGTTTATAACCTGTTAAAGTTAAAACCTTTCTTTGCAAAATCTGATATGGATAATTTTATGTATGGTCTTGCCATAGATGCACAAATGTAAACCTCCTATCTGTAGAGATTTGATCAAAGGAAACGTTCTTAGGTAAAACTCTTTTTTTTTTTTTTTTTCATTGTTTTAACTGATTCTCATGGGTTATTGGTGATATCAATGCCCAAGGAAAACAAACATATTTTGTTAGGGCCTTAAAGAAGAAGTAGTAAAATGTTGATATTTATTGAACAGAAGCAACTAAGGAATGAATGAATGAATATTATGAGATAAAAATTTGGAGAGGTGAAGCAAATTAGCACAGAAAGAGGCAAGTTAGAGAAATCTGATTATATATTGCCTGAGGAATATATAGGCTTGAAAGATGTCAGGATGAAAAAAAAACTTTAAGAAATAAATACAACAATGTCTGGGCAAGAGAAGCCACAGAATATAAAGTAAATTTGATGTAGGAAAGTTCTTGAATTTAATTTGCCCACTTGGGTGAACAACGGATGAAATCTGAGAGGAAAAAAATAGCCGAATTACAATGTGCTATGGAAAGAAGCAAAACTAAAGCAACTTCAAGAAGTGAAACAGAACCCTCAACTTGATAGTAGTGTCCAACCACATCAACTGGGAATTGATGCCAGCATTTCTGAGGTGAAAATGTTCAGTAGTAGGTGTGAATGAAAAAGACAATCACAAATCCAGATTTACACACTTACATATTAGCAAATTAACCCATAACACGGGCTATGAGTTTAAACATAAATAGATTATGCTCAGATTTAAAATATACTACCTTGACTTCCACTGGAAATCAACCAACAAAGTATTTAGTGAATGGAAACTTTCTTAACATCTTCAATAATTTTTTTTATATTACAAAAATTGCCTTCATATGTCTAATGTTTCTCTCCCGAACAGTGGGTATGAAGAACACTGTAAAAGTAAAAGGTTTAAAATGTCTGACTGTGGTGAGGTGATTCTGCTAGGATGTATTTAGCTTCATGAACCACAAGCACATCCAAAACCCAGGTGCACACTCTGCATACCAGTCTTTGTCAGGATGGAAACTGAACATATTCTTCTCTATGATGTAGAGAAATAAAACAGAGCCTGCTGGGTGCAGATTCCCAAAGATGGACTCCTGGGAACGTTAGAGATTTATGTGTCCTGTATTTGAGCATAATATATAGGTTCCCTATTCTTTGGTAGCAGTAACATCCAAAACTCTAGTACCTTAAAGGCCACTTTATTAAAAGTACCTGGGAACTCATTTCAAAATTAAGAGAAAACAGGTTGAGAATTCCTCAGCAGCTGGATCATCATGTGCTAATCTGCATATTCTCTTTTAAGTGACCCAGGTCACTTAAGAATTTTTAAGTGACCCTGGTCAGGTTTTGTCTAACAAAGAGATTTCTTTTATAACTTTCAAAATGACAAAAGAATTTTACAATATTTCCACTTTTACTTTGAAGTGTTTGAAGTTCTCTTGTTACTTTTTTCTCTATCCAATCACTTTTAGAGTTCATGGACTTTCAAGATTGTTATCATGTAGACACAATGACTCCAGAAATTTAGGAAGAATTTTCCAGTATTCTTATCTCTGTTCAATGAATCGGATTGCAAAACCTGCCATACTGTGTAGTTCACCTATGCAAGGAGCCATATTATTTATAAGACTAAAACTTTATTTCAGTGTGAAGTATGACCATTAATTTTTACCAGTTACCTTACAGGAAGTAATTTTAACAGGTCAGAAGTTTGGAAAATCAAAATGCAACAGAAGAAATCATTATCTTCTCACAGACACACTGCAGGCTGAAGATGATCTTTGAGTAAATTATTCACTGTGATTTTTTTGTTCAGTTCTAATTAATGTTTTCTGTTAGCAGGATATGTTCGCTATATTATAAAGTCATAGATTACACAGAATTGTACTTTCAGTTAGATTTGATAGAAGTTTTGGTTTATCGAATTTACACTCTGACAGAAGTTTATTCTTCTTTGGTTTTCACAGTAAAGTGTTTTAGTTTAATTGCAGTGGAAGAAAGCCAAATGCTTAGGAAGATATTTTTTCTTTCTACTGTTTCTTATGGCTCATATAAAAAAATATGACCGTATGGTGCATTACATATCTAACAGCTGTTTCATTTTATTCTTCGTATAGAGCTACATAGCTGTTTTATTGAAGTATGGAAGGTGATGCAACCTCGTTTTGTGGTTTGGGTAATAAGTTGCCATTAGTACAGCAGTATGAAGCAAGATTTATTTATCCACGTGTCCAAAGACATATCTTCAATGTGAACTAGCATAAGAAACGTGCTGGAAAATTGTAAATTGATACTTCTTCAAATATTAGTCTATTTCTTTCCTTCTTTTGGCTGTTGTTGTTAGGCTTCCTGTTCATATAGACCAGTGATAAAGATGTTGAAAAACTGGTGTAATGGGCTTTAGTTTCTGAGTGCAATATTTTCCACCTTCAATAAATAGCTGTTTTAATTAGCACCTTCTTGAAATGAAAGCAGTTTCTCCATGTTGCCTGCATAAGGAAATAAAAACATACATAAAAATTACCCCAAGAAAATTGCAGAGAAGGGTGAATTCTGAGTACTGTTAGAAGAAGAGTAAAATTCTCTGTGGTGACTAGATGAAACATAGAGCTTACTTGGTTTTTTTTGCAGAGGAACCAGTTGCAGAGAATGAAAGGAGATAGAGTAATATCTTAATGAGGTAATAAGACTTAGTAATTATTCTCATTATACTAGATTAGTATTTAATTATTCTGAAAAAAATTCTGTCTTGCGTAAGCACACATGTACACACTCTCCTTTAAAAGAAAGCAATATGTGGCCTAATTCTATTCCATCAATCTGCTTTGTGCAACTGCATCTAAGAAGAAAAACCTTCAAAAAGCAACACATCTTCCT
>NW_008238983.1:6485094-6498802 GCF_000691975.1 Corvus brachyrhynchos | reverse complement strand
TGCCTGCTGAGTTGCTGAAGGATTCATTTTAAAATAGAATCTTCAAATATTTTTTACAATTGTTGTATCCTGTTAATTCTCCTGTTCAGTTGTCTACTTTGTGGTAGGTTGCAACAAGATAAACCACTTTTTGGTTAATGAGGTAAAGCCAATTTTCAAACACGGAAAAGTACTTGCATAAATATTTAAAAGAGGGAAATGTTGATTAAATAGGAGTTTGGTAATCTACTCCATTAACTCCCCTTGGAAACTGTGATCCTAACATACCCTTTGCCTTTCTTTGAAGACCTTTCAGTTAGAGTTCATTTAGTGACTTCAGTACTCAGGCTCTGCTGTCTTTCTGTTGAATTAGGCAGTGCATGAAGTCAGAGTATATTCTAGCCACCTAACAACAAATATAGTGACAGTTGAGTGATAAATTTTTTTCTTTGTTGTAAAAAATGTCACATGAATCTAGAATAAGGAATCAACGAGATATTTAAGATAAAGTGTTCAAATATAATTAGAAAATAAATTTAATTTCATAGAATCATAGAACTGACAGTGTTTGAAGGGGCCTTAAAATCATTTCATTCCAACCCCCTTCCCCCCATGGGCAGGGATGCGACTCACTAGATCAGGTTACTCAGGGCTCCATCCAAGACTGCCTTGAACACTTCCAAGGATGGGCCATCCACAGCTTCTCTGGACAAACTGTTCTGGTGTTTCATCACCCTTTGAGTAAAAAATTTCTACTAAAATATAAAAAGGCAAGAAATCTATCTCCACTGTGTAAGTCCAGTGATGGTTACTGATGTGGGATAGAAATTTGAGTTTAAAGCAATTCAACTTGGAACATATATAGGTACACTATATTAAATATTATACCATGTCTAAAAGACTCCTCCTAATCATATATTGCCATTCAAACTGTGTACTAGTTTGTGCACTAGTTTTCTGTAAATGAATACTGTTCCTCCTAAAACTGTTCCTATTTTATTCTCATTGTCTGACACAACCAAAAAACACACACATCCCCTCCATGTGTATCTGGCTATTTTGTCTATACGTAACTAGGAAATATCCAGAACTAAAAGCACCCTTAATTAAAATTAAAGTTTTAAAACTAATTTCACTATATGATTGATAGTTGCTACAGCTACATTTATGCTAAAAGAATTATTTGAAATTACAGGAATAAAAACTTGCCTTTTAACAGCTGTCTCAAAGAAAGCATATCAGTGTTCAAACTCTAAATAACATTAGCTTATTCAATTACTTAAAGCCTGATTTAAAGATTGCCTGAAAAAATTTTTAAAAGTCTCAGTTAATTTACTTTGGATTAATGTTTGGGGTTTTTTTTGTTTGGTTGGGGTTTTTTTTTTTTTTTTTTGTAATTGGGGTTTTTTTGGTTGGGGGATTTTTTTGATTTTTTTTAATAAAGCAAGTTGAACATAAGTCCAGTTGGCACAGTTGCAGTTTTAATTTTTTAAGTGAGTACACTTTAAGTCAGGTCAAAATCTGAACTCTCAAGCATAGTATTGTGTGTTAAGAATTATCTTGCTCATGAATCTTATTAAAATATAAGGTTTATTTGAATGTTTGTCTGCTGTGTGATAACACTTGTATTTTCTTCTTTCTTGAGGTGTTCTGGTACAGATAATTTTGTTGTAATTAAATAGATGGGCTTATATGTTTTGGAAAAAAATTGATCTATATTGTTTATATATAATGAAACATAGAAACATGGAAAAAAAATTAGAATTAATAAAGGTATATTCAACTGTGATCTTTGTGCAATTGTGTCAAATGTAAAACATTTAAAATTGCACTGTGTATAAAAAAAAAGAAAATTCATAGCCTTTTGGAAAGGTCTATGATGAGTAAATAAAGCTTACTTAGTGTTTTAAAATTGCATTTCTTCTGAAATAAGCTTAAATAGCTAGTGTGTCGGTCACTGACTGCTAGTTAGATACTAAATTTGTAATTAGAACTGTTTCAATATTAGTATTCTGTGCTTTCAGTAGTTACATGCACATTTAAATGAGCATTTGTAAATACATCTGATATATTAACAGTATCTGAAATAAGTCTCTGTATTTTTATAGCTACTAATTCTTAAAAGAACAGTGTGTGTCTGTCCAGGGAATGACAGAGTCCTCGTGATATCTTGAAAATCATTAATATTTTTTGCAATTGAAGCAGTTTTTTCTCATCTCCAAATACCTATTTTTCTGACTCCAGAGTTGCACTGCATTAGCCAAGACAGATAGAAGCCAGATAGTCACCAGCTTTATTTATATAATGATACCCCTTTTTTCAGCTGTAACTGCTGGTGAGATTGCTCCACTCTGCCAAAAGCCATTTCTCTTCCCACAGCTTGAAAATCACCCCTCTGATTTTCAAGTAGTCCCATTTCCCAGTTCCAAAGTGATAGGAACAGAGAAACATGTAGGAATGGCCATGATTAAAAGCTTATTTTTCAGGTGGACTTGCTAGCACTGGGTCTGCTTTGACGAATGCAGCTGCAGGACTCATATCAGAAATGGTTTGTGTCCCACTTGCTCAGAACACAGGTGAAATTGGTGCTTCCACATAATTGTACAGCTTCCACATAATTGTACATCAAGGTCTTTTCTCTTTTCCCATGTCTGGTTGTAAATCTTTCTCCTCATTTCAGTGATTTTTTTCAAGTCCACAGCATCTATTGTCTTCCACTGAATTTGTTTGTGCAGATAGCACAACACATTTTAGAAATAATATTTACCAATTTGACATGAACATACAATGGACAAGGGAAATGTGAGAACTCTTAAACCTTGAAAATCACAATTCTTTCTCACTTTTGATTAGAGAGTCCCTAGTGAAAAAGTTGCACAAAGTTAATACCGACTTTCTAACAGCTCTGTGCTGAAATCCAGTGCGTAGGCACTGCAGGCACCAACCACTTAATTGCAGTCATCATCCACTGAAACATCTTGTGGTGTACAGAATTTGGAAATATTTTTGTTGAGTTAATACACAATTTTTTTGATCAAAGAAACTTAAAGACATGGCATACCTCCTTTTTCTTCCCAGAAATTTTTCCTTGCATTCAGAAGTCAAAGGTATTTAGAAAAGCATAGTTACTCTGGATGCCTGAATAGATCTCAGTGATGAAGTAATCAATCTTTGTGTATATTTTCCCTAATACCCAAGAAGAAGTATCATAACTGTTTTCTTGAGCTATGACCTTAACTGTGACAGCATCTAAATTGCATCGCAGGTAGTAATTATCCTGAGATTTTATTATTTTTAACCACTTATCTTCTATATTAAAAATGATAAGTAGACAATTGCAACTGTATGCTGGCACCTCGTTTTGTTCTTTTCTTTTTTTTTTTTTAATATTTAATTTCAAAGCTTCTTTCACTGCAGCATCTTAATGCAATTCATTTTTTTGACACAAATCTGCATTATTGGAAGGTCACATTTTAAATTTTGGATAAATTTTTCTGGCCATTAAATGTAATCTGCTATTTTAAAGAAAGATCATGACAGATGGTACCGTGTAATTTTTCTTTTTCACTTCATTATCAGTTAGTTTTCTGAATTTCAGAGGATTATATCAGGTTCTAATGGTCGTAATTCAATATTTATCACAGCAGAAAAGGTGCACTGAAGTTCCTGATACATGAGAAGAATTCATCATAACTGATTTCTGCTCTAATGAAAATGTTATCTGGTATTAGTATCCTTATATTTTGGGTTTAAGGAGTCTAAAAATGCTTCTCGTGTGTTCTCCAAAAGCAAAATGAAATAAAATAAGTCAGTGGTTTTCTACATTTGTTCAGAATTTCCTGAGTTCTTCATCACATCACCTTTAATTCTGTAATTACACTTGAGTATTTAAATTTTCAGTACTGAGGCATTTACTGGACCAAAATCATGTTCTGACTTACACCTGAAGAAGTGCAGTGTCTTTGCTCATTTCAACCAACACCAGCTTTCTCTCAATGAAAGATCAGTCTACAGAGAGATAAAAAGACCTTTTTTCTGCCTTGCCTTTTTCACCTGCCCTATGAAAATGCAGTGTCTGCAGAGGCTATGGGGGATTATGACAGAGATCTTTGTAAATAGCACAATCTCCATTTTAATAACTTCTTGAAGCAGGCCCTGCTTGTTCTCCCATGCAAGGCACTCTCTTTTTGAATTTATTTTTTATGTCCTACTCATCTGAAGCTAAACTAACTTCAGATTTCAGTTAGTGATTTTTGGGAAACTGGAAGGATAACAATAGTTGTAATACTCAGACCTGATTTTAAACTGTGTAGGAAGGTCATGGTAGGAAAGAGTCAAGGGGAATGAAATTTGATGGCTCTGAAAAAACAAAGGGAAGGAGGAAATAAGGAGGAAATTCTGCCCTATGGCTGTTCTAGGTTATTTAATCAAAGCTGAAAAAAAGGTAAAACTGCTTCTTAAATATTTAGGTGTAAAATGCTCAACTAAGAAGTTTTTAAGGTGCTGTATCTCAAGAGAAAGACTCTGGAAATCTTAATATCTAATAAAAATAACATTTGTTTTTTTAAACTTTTTTTATTAATTTCTAAATAAATGTGTACACCATTCTTATGTAATCAGGACATAGCAGACTGTCAAGGGACTAGAGGGATCTTCATCTGATTGCATTTAGAGACAGCAGAAAGAGGAAGGCATTACTAGTAATATTTAAATGTATATATTCAAATCCACAAAGGATTTAGGATGGATGCAGGCACCTAGTTGAAATATCAGACACAGTCCTCAAAACCACAAAGTCTTAGGCATCTAATATCTCCCCAGAGGCCCTTGAAATTTTACCAGTGAATTGCTACTAGTACAGACAATTTGCTTCCAAATCTTTCCCTGTTTGGTAGCACTGAGTGGCCTAATGCACCCTGACCATTTGCCTTCAGCTGGAAACATCTGCTTAGGCATTTCACACAGATCAATCCAGAAAGTGTATTCAGAGTGAGAGAAGCAACGTGCATACCTCCTTTTACTAAAACCAGCAAGTGGTGCTGCTTTTGCCTCCAGAATATCTGCTGCAACCTATACAAAATATACAAATGGACATTTAAAAACAGAAATAGTTCTTGTCTGCTGGTTTTTGGTGTTCAGATGTACTCTTGTCTGGACATTTTTGAACAATTTTTTTTAATTCTTAAATTTACTCCCAAGTGGCTTGCAGCCAAATTGAACTCTGACTAATGTTAATTAGTCTAACAATATAAAAAAACTTTTTACTGTAAACATTTGCTATCGTATGCTTTGTAATCACAAGAAAAAACTAATTTAGCTTCAGAACAACTGCCTAGAAACAGTACACTGTGGTGGTCCACATGCAAAATTATGATGTGATATGAGGATGGTTGAGAAACATGCATGGATGTTATTTATCTGAGATCGCATCAAGCACAAAATGATTTTACAGCATGAATGATCACTCTGACTCTGAATTACTGTTATTTACTGCAATATTCTTTATAAGATTTTGTGGAGTTCAAAGGAACATAGAGCCCTTTAGAAAGGGCATGGAAATGGAGAGTGATTTGTTATATAAGTGCAGGCATTTACAACAGAATGAACAATTTTTTTAGCTGTGTTTTGACGTATGTGATTGGAGCTTATGAGAGTATATAGGTTTTCTAACTTTCCTGGTAGGTTAAGAAGCAGTTTTCACATAATTATTATCAAAATATTTCTACCTAAATATTATATTACTGTTGAAAATTGTTGTTACTTAGATGGATCTTGGGAATGGTCCTAGGCTAGGCAGGCTATCTCTAGATCTTGTTGTTCACCTTTTGTACTCTGTTGATTTATTCCATCAGGTGATTCCCCAGTTAGTTATGTCTTCCAGTTACCCACTGTGAACATTTCTGTCAGTTTGATATACAAAGCTACAGGTGTACTCACTGAAAAATCCCATGAAATTTGTAAATTTTTGCTCTACTTTTGGCTAATGAAGAGCATTATTTAGAGGGCAGATGTTGTTGCTGGTAATGTCACTGTGATTTTGCAGAACTAATCTAATCAAACTTACTATTCTAAAGTTGAAACAACTTTTTAATGTGAAAGTAGAGCAATATGATTAGGAATTTCTGGTCATTTTCACATTCTTCTTCTTTACTGCATTTAATCAAATTATGTCAAAGTTTTCTGCTTACGAACATTGGGAAAATCTCAGCTTCCCCCTCCCATATGAATCTTGAAGGAAATAAGATACAAACAAAAGTGAGAGGAGTTCTCATGCTATTTTAAACTAAGAAGAACTTAATTATCACAGATGAATAACATTTTTCTAATTGCTTCCTTAGATATTTTTAATTTGTTCCTATAATTTTTTTGAAAATATGATTAAATATTTAAATGCTGATTTAGCTTGCTTCATTTTTAGTGTTTCTTTATTAAAATAAGTGCAGCTTTACCAACCCTGACAATTCTGCTAGAGTGCCTTAGTGGTTTTAATATTGAGTGTCCCTGATGCAGTCCAAAGTAATAACACTTAAATGTATAAAATTGCATAGCTCATTGAGATAGTTGACTGCAACAGCAGAAGTTTTTACTTGTATGTGTCTTAAGTACTTTTAAATTCTTTGAATTATTGTATCATGATAGAAAGAAAAAGAAGCAAGTGAAAAAATTACATTGGTCGTGGTACCCTTATTTCATGTGCTATGTATTAAAAATGTGTTTTGTGGTTTTGCAAAGAAATAATGGCATGACAAAAAATTATATTCATTCTATTTTTAAAGTTCCATTCATTTCAACAGCTGTGTCTGTCAATATATATTTCTGGTTTTCCTTTCCTCTGAATTTCTCTTTCAAACTCTTCCATTCCACAGATCTGAACAGTTACGGTCATTTCCTTTTTCCCTGATGTTGCAAGCAAAGATGTTATTGCAGTTGTTGTATGAATAATATCTCTTTGTGGTCACTCTCAATGATCATTTTCTGCTCATGAGACAATGCTGCCACTCAGCAATGAACTGTTTGAGCAACACAGGATTTGGGAGAACAAATGCATCATGTATGAGAGGTGGGAAACAAACTGAAAATTACCTGCCTAAGAACTATTCCCCAGATCCATCTGAATAATTACAGTCTTCCAGAGCGATATAACCATTGGCTAGAAATATTTTTATAATAATTATGTGAAGGACTTACTATTAATCTGTCAGGAAATTTAGGACAGCTATGTATTTCTGCTTACTATCACAATGATTTCCGAAATTATATTGCTTGTGCAGTAGCATATGTCCATCTTGTTACCTGGGTGTGCAGCTGCTGATTTTTATGAAGGACCCCACCTTAATAAAGTCTGAAATTAAATGTGGAAAGTGTGTTTAGAAAATCAAAGGCTTGGTTCAGTATGAATTCTGGGTCAAGACTGACATGTTAACACTTGAGTTTGCTTTACATTGAACATAAAATTAGCAATAGCTCTTCTCTCAAATGCTAATAAAATTTACAGATTAACTGCTTTCTACTTATTTTTCTTAAGAAATATGTGTTCTGGATTGCAAGGGTAAAATGTCATAGATGAGTAGCAACATGGGCTTTGTCCGATTTCAAGAAAAAAAGAAGCATCTTGCCCTTTCAATGGTAAGACTTTTACTCTGTCTTAATGTCAGTGTCTAAAAGCACAGGCACCCAGATACTATTTATATTTTTATTATTTGGAATTATTTTACAGTAACTTTGTTTGGAGAATTCTGCACAGCTCATATTTGGTTTTTATTGCTTCTTTGGGTGTACTACTGTTCTCTTTTTGAGAAGTAATTTATACCACATCACATCAGTAGTATTTTCATAAACATAGAAACTATACAAACCACAATTTTCTTTGCTTTTAATAAAGAAATCTGTCATCTCATTGTAGTGAGAACTCAATATGAAAGGGAAAGCCAGATTTTTGTAGATAGAAATCATTTTTCTTTGTTCTGGTATTTATCAAGCCAAGATTTAACTTTAATGGTATTCACTTTATGTTTTTAAACATTTCTATGCATGTAGAAAGAGATACTTGTACAGAAATATTCTTTCTTTCATTGTGAAAAAGCTATTGCAATAAACCTTGAGCTGGCATCAGTAAAGATTTTCTAATATTCATACCTCTTACCCATTGCTGCATATTTTATCATTGAACTTCAGACCAATCAAACAGTGGTGATATTTTTGCTGTTTCTAGAATTACTCACACAGTGGAATTTTGTTGGAAAATACTAACACTGGGAAATTGATCTCAATCATCACTGAGGAGGAAAAATTAATTTTTTTCAGTAGTTTGATGAACTCAAATACTTTCTTTGAGTTTGGAGTGTTTTTGCAACATTTGAGCATGGTATTTTGGAGTTATTTTACTGTATCTGAAATTTAAACCAATAGAGAATAATTGCAAACTTAATAAAATTTCCAATTATTCTGTTAATATAATAGAAGTTAAAAAAAAAAAGAATAATATGGTTGAAACAATAACAATTAAGTTGTAAGTAATTACAATTCAATTTCTTAAATTTTAGAACTATATTTATTTTATTTTCATTTATTTTTGGAATGCAGATATTAAAGTGATCCAAAGTGTCTAACTGCAAAATGAAGTTTGTCTGTGTATCAGACTCAGACATGTTTGCAGTGACTGTTCAGGGTTGCAAGGAGGTTGATTTCTCTGCTTAACATAAGACATGTTAACATGAAAAATTTTCGAGCATTCATGAGGATGTAATCAATAATAAGACATGAACTCTGATGCCCATGTAAAAGCAATCAGCAAATCAGTTTTGGGGAAAGCCATTTCTAAAGAGGAGTGAAATTCTGCCAACAAATCCCAATTTACATTCTAAAAGTGTTAAAATCGGATTTTTACCTAAATTTTCAGAACTGACTGATTTAATTTTCTTGGTCGTGGATATACATGTATTAAGGAGAGGTAAGTAGAATAATTTTTAAAATTACTTTAAAGTTTGAATTCATGCAAAGACTGAAATACAAAATTTATTCCAATAACAGTACAAGGATAGATAGTGTAATGTAGAGTAAAACAGAGTTTTGAAAGAAAAAACAAATCTGTCAGCCTAGGTCTCCTGGAGCTGTCTTTCTTCTTTATTTTACTATGTAAGGTATAAAAAAGTAGCTTTAAATTTTTTTTTGTATTTATTTTCTTATTCAGCAAGACATTCTTGTCATTTTCCTCAGGAAAGTAATATTGCTGCTTTAATAGAACTTGGGATGTGTTTGAAATAGCCAGTTCAACTTTCTTTATTGTTATTCAACATCATAACAGCACTATTTCTTGTTACACTATCTTGCATTCTTTAAAATAACAATTTTGTCTTTTGGGTTTTCATCCTTCAAATGCTTATTGATTTCTTGTTCCACTCCAGGCATTAGACAAGCCAGAGATGTGTAATTTTCTAGAATTGTCATGGTTGTCTCTGAAGTCCCTACAGTTTACAAATGTTTATCTGGAAGATAGTTTCTTGAACTGAATCCCATATTTCAAGCATTACTCCATCAGAGATGCCCAGAGACAAGTGTTGCCTGTTTGCTTTCTCTCAAGATATCTCTGTATAAACTGGAAATAAATTTTCCTAAATTGGAAAGATTTGGCCTTCCTTTTCTGTCATCTCACATTGAAAACATACAGTTTGTTATCACATGAACAAATTCTTTCCATTTCTGAGGCTGTCCATCAGGGAGGTCTTCCTATCACATTAAGAATTTGTTCTTCACATGGTTGCCTCCTCTTACCCTTTCAGCTCTCTGTTTCCAAAGTTGCATCTCAAAATTTAAAACATAAAATACATCAAGAAATAACAATTGTCAGGAATCCCAGTACTCTGCATCACATATTGTCTTACTGTAGCCATCAGATTTACTCATTCACATACTACATTGTGAATAGCCTTGAACAAAATATGTCTTGGGAAAAACTCTGACCTACGTGCTAGAGAAAGAGATATTGAGCACCATGGAGCTGGCTCACTAAATCTGGAAATTTCCCTTTCTAATCTACAAGGTAAATAAAATTGCCTTCTGATTTCTTCAGACTGTGAAACTGGGAAAACACATCCATTACAGAAACACATGATCTACTACGTGAATTTCTCTCTCACAGATGTTTTGGCAAGCTAAAGTGGATAAGTAAAGTTAACATATTTTATCGTATCAGCTACTGGATCTATCACAAGTTAGAAAGGATCCGTAAGTTCCAAAAGCATGCAAGCAGAAAGCAGGGATGGAAGCAGGATCGTGCATGTATTAAGGAAGAGTACAGGTATTTTGCAGCTCTGAGTTTCTGTAAAGCAACAGAAACATAAACTTAACAGCAAACCCCCACAAAACATTTAGGAGCCTTTCACAGAAAAGAGAAGTTTTAATAAATTGCAGGACTAAAAGAGAGCCTGCCCTGGTTCGATTTCTTGTGATGTATAGTTTAACTGTGTTGATTACTGAGCACAGCCTAAACCCAGAGAAGTGGTTTGTAGCTGTAGTTGTGGCACAGAATGAAATTATGATAGAAAAGTGGTGATTTTCTGGGAAACTGAATTTAATAAATAAAATGTATGAACATAGATATCTCCTGTGCAAAAAGATACTTTTTATCTATTGACAGTCCTGGGGAGTACAGATAAAATGATCCTAAATACCAGAGATTTGACAGACTTTGCTGCTTTTTAACATTGCCAGTTGAAAGGAAATGCCAAGCAGAGTTTCAGGCCTGTCTGAAAACACCAAAACAACAATGTGTTATTTTCTACTTACATGCTTAACAAACTATTAGCACCCTGGTCCACCCTAAATATATCTGTTACATGACATGTCTACTGAAGTTTTCCAAATTAATATTTCACTCTGCCTATTTAACATGGAGAAATTTTATTTGCATAGATCATTTTGGAAGTTAAAAGCAAATGTTTCTGTCAGTGGCCTCAATAAAAGGGTTATTTTTGATGTTAAAGTTTTTGTTAGATTTTAATTTACATGAAATAATAGCCTAAGGGGTGACAAGATACAGACTTATTTTGAGATGTTAACGAGATTTTATCATGTCGCATAGCACAATCCAAAGGCATCTTACTACCAAGCAAAGATGAGAACTTAAAGATAGATTTTTGTTCAATTTGGAAAGAAGATGTCACTTATCGACTGGAACACTGGGTGTGGGATATCAATACTAAGGGTCTAGTATAAGACTCTCCCATGGACTTGAGGTGAAATTTTCTTTGTGCTTTTTGTTTCATCAGTTTCAAAATGAATGTAGTGTAATAATCACATGTAAAAGTAACGGTGAGACTTAATGCATATTTAATGAAATGTTTCCCCAGACAAATAAGAATTTCACATTTGTCTGGATTTGAATTAGTTTTGGGTTAGAATGCATAGCTTAACAAATATGTGCAAAAGCTCTGAATAAATTGCCTCTTGAAATAAGGACAAAATAAAGATGACTCTTAAATTGCTTATTGTAAGATCCTGTACTCTCAAGAATATGGTTGTAACTTTTATACAAAGAAAATATTCTCCTCTTGACAAATATGTACAAATCTGAATTTTCTATTTCCTTACATGTTAATGAGAAAGATTAATTTAATACACATGAGGAGTTGAGTAGCTCTGTGCTTATCTCAAGACTCATGGAAGCTCTTTCACATTATGCAGTTGGTGATCTGGCAGCTTTTGTGATTGGTAGATCCCTCGCAAAAGCAACTAACTGTATGGTAGATAGAAAGGTTTTAACACCCTTCTGACAAATAAGCAGCTGACAGAGTCCCTTGATGGTGTTGTTTGTGACACAGATACACCAAACACTGTCTCATTTACTTGAAAATGTCAGCAGCTGGAACGCGGAACAAGATGGTGACTAATAAGTCTGAATTAATTGCAGCCATTAATTTTAATTGGGATTCAAAATGTTCCAATTTGATGTACATTTAAATTACTAATTAAGTTTCACTCTGTGTATCTCTCATATGAAGCAATTACTGATATTTCTCTCTGAGATAAATACCTCAAAAGGAAACTGAAGAAAGATTTTGATTTTGATTTTCATCAAACTGCGTGCATTTAAACTTGGCATTCTCCTTATTAGTCATATTTTAGTAAGATTCTCTAAGGACTGGAAAGATTTTTTAAAAAAACCCATTTTTTTTTAATAAAATACACACCTTTATGGAGAAAAAAGTAAATTACTTATAAATTTCGGTACACTATACAACAATGCTCAGATTTTTAGGATTTTTGGGTTTGGTTTTTTCATTAGTTTTTTTGTAAAATTATGTTGCACAAAGGGATGTGTCCTAAGCTGCCTGAATTCACATATTTTTCATCATTTTGGACAAGTCAACCATCCAACCATGGAGAATTCTCCGTTATCTAGATGCTTACTCCACACACTTTGAACAAAATAGGATGTTGTTAAAAAGTAACTGTGAACTGGTTGAATAATGCCCAGAAATAATAAAATACTTAATTACTGATAAAAATACTCACATAATAAGTAAAGAAATAATAATTAAATAAAAATAACAAATAATAGAAATAAATAAATAAAAATAGCAAGAACTGACACTATCTAAAGACTCTAGAGGCCTTAATAACGTTTTTCCAAAAACTGCTCATGTATAAGTAATAATACAATTTAACACTGTAAGCAGCTCATCATATCATGCTGTTGTCTCAGAAATACAAAGAAATGGATCACCCTCTGAAAAGAACTAAGAGTAAAAAGATTAATGTCAAAATGCACAAGGTTATCTGTAGATATTGAGTAGAAATAGAAAACTAAAAAGTCTTCCTTTCAGATCTTAGTAATCTAGTAGCAAAATCAAAATAACAATCAGATATTCTGTATGAGACAGCACACCATATAACTTGCATATAGGATTTTTAATTTATAGTAATATATGTTAGTCAATCAGTTAGTCCTTCTCTTCAGATGACCACCTACTCATTTTATTATATTAAAAACATTTTTTTTCTTTGTATTTAAAAATTCTACTTTTTGCTAGGACCTCAAATAAAAAAAAATTGGGAGTCAAGTCATGCTATATATCCAGGAAAGTAAACAATAAAAGTTATTTGCTAGAGGCCAGTTCACTTCAGATTTTTGGGGATTTTTTGTTTAAAAAGCAAGAATGAACTCTGTATGTACTCCCAAGTTTCCTATTCATTTTTTTCCCCTTTATTTCTGAATTTACTAGAAACAAAGTTGCAAAAAACTCACCGTTTATCTTCTAATCCTGAATTACTTACATCTAGCAACGTATTTTTGTTGTGCTGGTTTTAGCTTGGGTGGAGCAAATTCTCTTCACAGTAGCTCTTATGGGACCATGTTTTGTGCTGAAAACAGCACGGATAACACAGGGATGTTTCAGTTACTGCTGAGCACTTGTCAAGGCCTTTTTGGCTCCTCACAGAACCCAATCAGCCAGGAAGCTGGGGCTGCAGGGGAGCTGGGAGGGGACACAGCCAGGACAGCTGACCCCAGCTGACCAAAGGCATATTCCAGACCATATGGCACCATTCTCGGCATACAAAGGTCGGGGAAGAAGGAGGAAGGGAGGGGAAGTTCCGTGTGATGATGTTTGCCTTCTCAAGTCGCCATTTTGTGTGATGGAGCCCTGCTTTCCTGGGAGTGGCAGAACACCCGCCTGCCCACAGGAATCAGTGAATGGATTTCTTGTTTCGCTTTGCTAGTGCATGGGTT
>NW_008238983.1:6439828-6485084 GCF_000691975.1 Corvus brachyrhynchos | reverse complement strand
TGTCTTTATCTGAACCCATCAGTTTTCCCACTTTTACTCCTCTGATTCTCTCCCCCATGTCACTGAAGGGGACAGTGAACGAGCAGTCACACGGGGTTTAGTTACTTACTGGAGTTAAACCACTACAAACATTTAATACAGACTTATGCAGTTATGTTAAGCTGTATATATCTTGTTCAATTTTATTTTATTTTATTTTATTTTATTTTATTTTATTTTATTTTATTTTATTAATTTTTTAATTATTTTTGATGAAGTTGTGATTATTTAATTCTGTACTGGGAGTTAATGTTCCTTATTTTTCATGCTGTAAGTTTGGCCAACCAGATAGGAATATCATTGTCAACAGCTGAATTCACCTAAGAGCTTGTTACGCAAATCATGAATAAGAGCATACTGTCATGTTTAGCTTCAATTAAAAAAATAATATTTTCTTTTCTTTCCATCTTAGGGTGGAAGTAGAAAAATATGGATATATAGTAAGTGGGAAATGACAACCCAGCTCTACCCCTGATAAATAGAAAAAGTATTTTAAGAGACTGTGAGATTAATACTGTAGGCATTAAGGAGTATATATGTACATGGCATTACCAATAGCATAGAGGATTTTGTGATCTCAGAGGAAAATCTGATTTCTCTTTGCTTGCAACATAGATTGATAGGGGTTTTTTTTGTTTGTTTACTTGTGGTTTTAATAAAGGCAATAAGTGTGATGCTGACATAATGCTGAAATAGTAGGAATTTACGTATTGCTGGGCATCTCATTAATAGGAATAAAAGAAAGGAAGAAAAGATTAATTCTGTTGGGAGAATGTGAAGTGTCCAGAAAAATACAGAGAGCACTTGCTGATCCTAAAAGACAAGAAATGTAATAAGCTTATTTCTCTGTGAAGTTGAGTGGGTAATGACAGAATCAAATATAATAACCCTGTCATGCTACTGTAGATGAACCATGTGCTCCAGGCAAAACTAATACAAGAAGAAGGGTAGGTTTGACAAGGCAGAAGAGATCACAGATCTCTCCTTCAAACTGCTGTGTCATTAAAAAAAAACCCCATGCAAGTGAATCTGAATTTCAAAGAAGAAAATCAAGGAAATACAAGTGTTGAATTAGAACATATACGGGAATAGCACAACCTAAATACCAAATGTTGCATTAATAATATCTTAAACCACAAGTGAATAAATATTTCTCATTTTATGATTGTGATTTGTGTAATTTTGATTTTTGTCTTCTACACAGATTGTAGGGCTCAGCTTATTATTATAAACATTATCATTATCATTGCCATTATCATTATCATTATTCGGTCCTTTTCTGATGGGCACCAAATAACAAAGCTCTTTTTCTGAGGATGACATTAAATTATGAATGAATCAATATTTTATAAATAATATTTTGCACTGAGAGACATTAGGACCCAAATAAATGTCTTCCATAATTCTGTATTTTATAGACATTTTTGTATCACCAAAATATTATACAATTTCTATTTTAAATTAATAATTTTAGTTTATGGATTGCCTTGGCTGAGCAGTCTCTTTTGTGGAATAGCTTCATTTCATTTATTCTGGAAAATTATAGCAAATATTTCAAAATTAGTTGATTAAAATCTGGAAGAGATTCAATGATCTTTGCCTTTCATTTGATTTTTTTGCAGTAATTAGTTTTCTTTACCCCTCTATAGGATTTCTAACTTCCAAAATATTTTAAGACATTATAGAAATAATTTTTGATGTATGCAGTTTTGATGTGAGCAGTATTCTGATAAATAAATCCTTTTTGTCTGTGGGCCTAAGAGGTCTATTTAGCAATATTTAACAAAAAACCAAAAGAAAAACCCCCAAAAAAACCCACAAAACCAACAAACAAACAAAAAAAACCCCACAAAAAATTTACAAATAAAAGAGGAAAATTATAGCCTTCTTATTATGATTAGAAAAAGTTAGAGGCTGTAAATAGGGTTCTGCAATGATTTAGTTCAAAGAATAAATATCAGTAGCTAGAAAAATGAATAGAAATATGAGTAAGTAAGGAAATTAATAGTTTACAAAGTTTTATCTAAGGAAAGCAAAATTTTCTTGTGATGAAAGGTACAGCAAAGTAAATAGAATTTCTCATAATTTTTTTCTTCTTAGAGCATCCTTGCTAAAGGAGATGCTCTTTAGTTAGAATACATATAATTATTAGTAAGTATGAAAATGGGCATAACAGGACCCATAACAATAACAAAACAGTTTAGATAATTGCAGATTTTTTTTTTTTTTACATAATACCTGTTTGACAAAAACAGAAATTCCCAACTTCAGAAAATTCTGGGAAAAAAATGCATACTATGACAATAATGAGCAGAGGTCACACACACACTCAGAAATAGAAATTTCCATATTTTCCTGGAAAGAGATGTGGACAGAAGTATGGTCTGGAACAAGAGGCTTCACAGAGCCTAGAGCTAGAGAAAGAAATGACTACTTTTATACCTACAGTTGAACTATCCAAAGCTGAAGTAATTGAAATATTTTAGTGAGTGTTTGCACCAAAAAGTGACAGATGTTTCAGCTTTTAAAATTATTTTTGTCTTGAATGAACAATCTAACATAGAACACTGCTAATTATTTCTCTACTATGCTCACCTGTACTAGAAATAAAAATAAATTAAAAATTATGTTGGAAACCAGAGGAAAATGATTTTATCTGAATTAATACTTCATTGCAGCTGCAATAAGATATTCTGACACAGTCATTATGTTAGATCTACTGCTGTTTATGAACTCAGAATAATGATGCAAGAATCAATAAAAAGTTTCTGAATAGATGCAGACCACATTAGAAAAAAACAAACCAAAAGAACCTACTGAGTACAATAGAAACTCCTGCTTGTTACATATTGCAGCTGATTTAGTTGTTGGTTATAATAAACGCAAAATTACTTCTCAGTGATTTGTACCTAAAAAGTTCATCAGAAGATAAATCTTCTAAGGACTTACAATGCCATAAGGTAAATTAGACCAAAATTGTGGTATTGGTACTAATTAATTCAAATAGTGGCAGTGATGACTGAGAATGGATTTTTTCATCGTTCCTTTTATAGAGTTCAATAAATTCCATCTCACTATTGTGTATAAAGCAGGTTTTTTAAGGTTTAATACTCACCATTTTGAGGGTATGTAAATGTTACTTTACTTAGTACTGCAACACCTGAACCACAGTCTATCTAACATTTAATTTTTGATCATGCATAGCGATCTGATCTTTTACGTTGTCACATCAGTTTGAAAATAATAAAGAGAAAGAAAAAAGAAAAGAAATGCAATTACCTTTGATCAAGAATTGCAGTGCTTTAAAACTTAATAAATCTGCACCCAAAAGGTCTTGATTTCTTTATACAGTGGAAATGGGAAGTCATTAAGAAGGTTATGTCAGAATTCTTCCAAGCATTGATAGAGGTAATTGAGAAAAGCTAGGGTCTCAGTGATCCAAAAGATTATTGCTTCAAGTTTGCCACTGGCTGCAATGATCTTGAGAAAGACCTTTAACTACTAAACCACTAAGACTTGATGTTGGCTTTTCTGGTTTACTTCATTGGATGCTGAGAACACTCTTAATTTAACTATGTGATCATTGAATGTGTTAACTAGAAATAGCATTTATTATATTTTATTTCAACATATACATCAAAAAGCAGTCAGAATGCATATGTAGATACTTCTCCTTTTTATGGACAAAACCAAAATATTCTCTCCTGTGCACAAGAGGCCCAAGGAGATGTTCTGCTGAAGATGCTTAAAAAATTTGTGAAGTACTTGGTTTGGTGCTTTCTTGTGTCTTGACAAGATTGTGCCTCCAGCAAAGCAAGGGTATGCCCCCTGGAGGAGGGGGCAGGAGTGGGAGGAAAGGCACACAAAATATGGAGATATTAATATTCTAGTAGTGGGGTATTGCTGTGGAGTTTATGTCTACTTTTGAAAAATATCATATCAAGGTGCCAAAGTAAAGGGTAGAGAGCTTTTATTTACTCAGATAAATATTGGATAACTCATTATTAGACAAGTTATGGACTATAAAAAGCCTTCTGGCAGACCCAGCCCAGCCCAGATTTCAGTAGAAGCATATCATAAAACACTGTCAGTTGCAAGTAGCAGCCGTGTTACTGGGCTGCAAGGTTACGCGCTCATTTAGCTCTGCTGTGGAGAGCCCCGTTATGAAGTTTTGCTTTCCATTTTCTTTGTTTTCCCATTGATTTTTCAACTGTCAGGTTGTCTGTCTTACTTTTCCTTAGTTCATCCCTTTCCCTGAGACTTTGTTCCTCCCAGCTCCTAGCTATGGCATACCTGTGCAAAGATGATCTTCTCAGTTTTGAAACCTGCGGTTGGGATGGGAGGCAAAGTTGGTTGTAGGGATGGTGCCTCTTCTGACATTTCCCTTGCTCACCCTCCAGGTGAGACAATAATTTTCTGCCAAAATTTGATAGAATAGTACTTTTGTTCTTAAATAGTAAAAACAACTTCGCTTCCGTAGAAAAAAATCCCTGGGATTCATCTACGCAGTACCTGGTCTTAATTTCTCAAGGCTTTAAGTATAGTAAAAACAACTTCGCTTCCGTAGAAAAAAAATCCCTGGGATTCATCTACGCATTACCTGGTCTTAATTTCTCAAGGCTTTAAGCACCCTGATGGTCCCTTCCAAAGCTCTGAGAATGTACAAAATTATTTACTTATTTTCTTACTTCCTTTGGTGGTTTTCTAGAGTTTTAATCAACATGTTGAGTGAGAGTTGTTGGATAACAGAATTAACTAATTTCATTGCAATTCATTATTTCTTTTTCCAAAGTTATGGAGAAAATACCACTATGTCACAAATTGAGAATTTAGTTTAAATTTTGAGAATTATTTTCCTATAAGACATCTTTGACATCACTATTATTGATGGAATTTAAAAATAGAGATATAGAATTTTCATTGGAAGTGCACTCATTTTAGAAGTCAGCTCACAACAGATTCATGTATGAAAATATAGTGAGAAGCATAATAATGCATCATTATATTTCATAAATAACTGGCAGCAGGATGGAAAAGATGATAAAAATGCCAGCTGTTCCCAATTAAGCCTTTCATATGGGTTGAATTTCTGTTGATTTATTTATTCTGCAGTTCACTTTTATCCTCAAAGTTTTGCAGTAGCAGGAGCTGTAGTCCAACACGAGGAGCAAGGTCTGATTCTGCAGTGCAAGTTTTCATTTGTGGCTCTGAACCAGGTACACCAATATGTCTCATGATAGCTATCATCCTGATTAAATTTTAATCCTCCAACCAGGGTCGTACCTGAGGGTTTGGAATCCTTTCAAAGTGTAGCGATATATCTGAAGATTTGATATCCTATGGTCCTTTTCCAAGAAGGTCACATTTTTTTCTGAACCTCAAACATTTCAGATAAGGTAATGCTGTAAATTTATTTTTAGTTAATTAAACAATTTAAATTAGTGGTCTCTTCAAAAAATTAGTAAAATTCTGGAGACTACTTTTTTATTTTGATATTTCTGGTGGGTTTTTTTAAATTTATTTTTTGTTTGCTTTGGGAATTTTAAGTTCAGTGGAGATATCTAATTATGTATAGAGTATAAAATTTAAAGTATTCCTAACCTAATTTTTAAGGGAGTTCAATGTAGAAGGCTTGTAGAACAGGCTAGCTGCATATCTCTTAGGACTGAAAAATATATGTAGAAGGCTTGTAGAACAGGCTAGTTGCATATCTCTTGGGACTGAAAAATATATATGGGCATATCTTTGAAACTAAGGGGATGATCGAGGCGTCTTGTGATATTTGGTGGGAAAAAAAACCCCTTCCCCCTCCCCCCCCAAAAAAATAAACATAAAGCAGGAGAAGTTAAGGAGTATATAAAGACATATAACAACAAGAGCTGAGATTCTGCATTTTAAGATTTATTTTACAATTTAGAAAAACAAATTTTATTTTAGAATACTGAAAAATTAATTCTGCTGTTTTGTATCACATCTGCAATTCATTCAAATTCTGCACACAGGAGTTAAATGAAATAAAACTTTAAAATAATTTTAAAAATGCATTTATGGTGTATGCATGCTATGTACCTATGTACACTCAAGATTAGTATAATGGTTATCAAGCATTTTAAAAATGCTTGCCCTTAAGAGTACCTTCTATGGCCTCAATTGGTTTTAAAGCAAAAGGACTTTTGTAATAATAATATCAACTTGACTAAAATTCTACAAGATTTTTATATTGGATTAATGCTAAATGTATAAGCATATTTCATTTATCAGTCAAGTTCCAGGCAGCTAATTAAACATTAGCTTTTTAACTGAATATCATAGGCTGTAACTTTGCAGAGCATTCTGCATTTCTCATAGTGTAAATCATTTATACCTGCCAGCAACAGAATTGGTCAACTAACTGGTGCCCCAGTTCTTATTTTCAGGCAATGTCCTGATGTCTTTGCAGGTTTAACCATCAAGTTTTGAGCACAGCATGTGGCGAGAAACTACTGCCAGTTTGAGTTTTTAACTGCTTAATTTATATGTTTCAGTTTTCTATTCTTGATTATATTAATTTCTCTTCAGAAGCCTCATCAAGGATAAGAAACCTGTATGCTATCCAGTGTTCAGATATATTGCATGCTTGGTGGATAATGCATTTGAATTGAAATCAGAACTGATTAAGTGCAATTCTTCTGAATCCATTTCATCTCACCTTATATCAAAATGACTGAATTTTATCTCTTTTTATAAAGCACACTGAGATCTATGAATAAAAACATTTCCCAAGATTTATAATGACAATTGTCATTCTTTGTTCTTAAGAGAGTAAGAAAGAGTGGAATGGATACAATGTAGTGATGAATGTAAAGTGTCCATACTCACACACTTGCTCACTGGCAGAAGAAAGACAATTTTACCTTGCTCCTGGATTAATTTACAAGAAAGCACACTGTATTTCTCTTATATATAATACCTTCTCAGAGTATGTCAAGAGTTTTACTGTGCATCTTCCAGTAATACTTCTGAAAATAGGTATGTGTACCTAGCTGATTACTTCCCAATGAAGAGGAAGATGGATATTTAGAATGGTGTGCTTTATATTCAGATATGCAATTCTTGTCCTAGAGAGCAGTTTCACATACGGATGTTACACTGAAGTCTATGAGCATTGGAGGCACTCTGTGTCTTATGGAAAGTATTTTTGCATTATTTGACCTTTGTGCTTTCCAGCATGTGTACCTTCTTTCAACGATATTTTCAAGGAGATGTAATATTCAGTCACATTTTCCAGTGTCTTTTTGTTAGGGCATTGCTTCCCTAGCAAGCAGTGAACCAGAACATCTATTGTCCTACAGCTCTGGGTCTGCTCCTTGCACTGTCAAGTCAGGCCACAGATCCTCATAGCTCAGTGTGTCCTTTGTAGCAACAGAACATATTAGCTTTTCCCAAATCCTTTAATAATTCTTAACTCAGAATAGTATCAACTCCAGAAGACTTGTAGGGGTGATGGGGAAGTCTCCAAGTATTCAATTTTTATTTAAAAAGTTGTTTTTCTCTGGAAGGGCATTTTTAACTTTCCTTGGCTAGCATAAGGTTCAGGAGCCTGGTCAATACAAAATCTCGCATACGATGAAATAGCTCTTTATAATTGTCATGTCCAAGCACTTTTCCAGTGCTTTTTAATCTTTACTTTTTTTTTTTTTCTTGCTTACTTACTAAGTTCCTGCTCCCAATTTAAGGTCTTAAGGTGACCTTTTTTCAATAAATAGCTGATCCTTAAACACAAAAAAAAGACCAAATATCCTCCCTTGCTTCCTGAATGGGCAATTCCATTTGAAAGGGATGTTTATGTAGAGGAGTGATACTGAACTATAAATTTCAGGTTAAGTGACTATTTATTTTGTTTTTCCATCTATTTCTCTTCTTTCTTCCATTAAATATAAGGCAGCTGCACTTGTCACATACAATTTATAATTGCAGTTTTGTTTTGTAGAGGCCTTGCTATGATGTACTCTCTTAGGAGTTTTCACTGCATTTCTCTGCAAACTGATTAAAAAATTATAAGGAATATGAAGGTGTAGGAGTTTATTTTCTACTTAAAATTTCAGCTTGGAAATACAGAAGATGCTTGTCATACTTTGCTAAGAAAATAGTCTAAAAGCTACTTTCAAACTCTTGTCCATATATTTTGTCAAACAAAATGTACCATTAAAAATTGTAATTTTATCCTTAATACATATACAGATTTAAGCTAAGCAGATACTAATACAAACATAGAAAGAGTCTATTTAAGGAAGAAATCTGACCCCAAAATTTTTTCTTCTAGTTATATTGCTAAATTTCCAATAAATTAAACCATATTCTATACAAAGTATATTCAAGTACCATTTAGTTTACTCCTAGACTGAAATAAGGTTTATCAAAAAACTTTTTAGTTCAAGAAATTGTAATTGGCCATTTTTTATAAATAATGACACCTTAACGCATCACCAGCTCATTGACTGCATTGTGATTATCTGTGGAATAAGACATTCTAATACAAAGCTTCAGGCTGAGCCAAAATTTCTCATCATAATATAAGCTTTTATAGTCATTATAGAGTGTTAAGTTAGGCTGAGGGTTGGAGAAGAAATTCAGGAAATGACTAAGTGATAGACCATCAAGGAATAATGAGATTAGATTGGAGGGCTTATCAAGCATCTCTTTTTAACTTCATTTTTTATTACAGTGGAGAGCCAGCTGCTTTGCTCTGGTTCTCTCATGCTTCTCTCACATGCTTCTCTCACATGCTTTCTCTGATTCTGTTGCATTTTGAGCAAAGAGATCAGAAAGGACTTTTTGGACAGATGGTGATGTTGTCTCTGAGCTGTAATTCATATGCAATCTCTGTCCAGAATTACTTTTGTGCCATATGCACTGACTTTTACATTCCCTTTGGAAATGGTTTTAAGAGCAGGAACAAGCAAGATATCAAAATATGTCATTTCTCTTCCCCCTATGGTTATACTAAATGCACTTCTGCAAGGTGCTAATGGACAAGGTGTCTCAAACCTCACATCCCATCTCTGTAAGGGGGAGGCCAGCCTCAGCTGTTGAGGACAAGTCTCCTAGGACAACTAGTTGTACAAAGGTGGAAATCAATTTATATTGAGAGATTAAATTGAAATGAATTATTTAAATTTTAGTGAATATTTGAAGCCAGAAACACTACATCGTCTTCCAAAAATCTGTACCTCTAAAAAGTAGAATTGAACCGAAAGCAGGAAATATAAGACCTCTACCTTTAAATAACAAGGAATGTGGTGGTTGTGCTTATAGTAACTCATTATACACAAAAATACAGATGAGAAATAGGCAAATAGTATCCACATAGTGCATGTGTAGTGCAGTTTACATTGAAAGGGTAAATGGTAGGGGTCTAATTTAACAGCAAAATCAACCATAGGTAGGGCAGAAAATTAATTGTTGTAGAGGTAAAAGCAGGCTACAGAATACAAGTCATTCATTAACTAGTGTAATCCGGAAGAAAGTTCCTTTGTGCAGATTATACCATAGTTTACCTCTACAGATGATTTTTCAGTTTCCATGAAGCTTAACTGAAGAAGAAAAACCAGGCAGACAGGACTATCAGGTGAGACCTAACCTTAGTTATATTTTTAAAATAGCACCAGTTGTTTTAGGAGAAAGGTGTTATTTGCTAAATCTCTTACAGTTTATGGGTCAAGTCCTTGACTCTTAAAAGAGGATTAGGTAGTTGACAGTGCCGACAGTTTTACAGGTCATTCAAGGATTTCCCTCATGCATGTTAAGTTTCACATGTTAAAAATTAACTGCTCTGTTTTTCACCACATTTTTCAAAAATGTCTCTCATAGCAGAATTATAGCTACAGGATCTCAGGGAGAATTAGTCAGGGATAACCTGTTGGAATTATATTGTTACAAAAAATATCTTATTCATTTTCCAGTCAGAAAATTGTAATGTTATATTTTTCCTGTTAAGAGAGTTGAAATGATGGCGCCTTGGGTGTCTGCTTTGGAAGTCCTCAGTTTTATTCTGTTTTAGAGAAAAAAAGATAATGCATTGGAGGACAGACAATTTGATCAGTATCCAGGTTGTTCCATAGTATGCAACCTATTATCTGGTAGACCTAGACACACAGAAGTGTTAAGTCTCTTCTTTAAGCTTCCTGTAACTTGCCAACACACCTTAAGCTGCAAAAGATACCAAAGAGGTTGTTTCAGAATGTTAGTATTGACAGTTCATTCTATGCATTTGGAGGCCTTATTGCAGACTTCCAGTACCAAAAGGAGACATCCAGGAAGGGCATGCAGTGATAGGCCAAGGGGAAATGGCTTCAAACTGAAAGATGGTAGATTTAGATGGGATATTAAGAATAAATTAATCATTGTGAGGGTGGGGAGGCACTGAAAGAGGTTGCCCAGAGAAGCTCTGGTTGCCCTATCATGGGAAGTGTTTAAGGCTCGGCTGAATGGAGCTCTGAGCAACCTGGTCTAGTGGAAGATGTCCCTGCCCCCAGCAGGGAAGTTGAAACTAGGTGATCTTCACAATTCCTCCCAACCTAAACCATTCTGGTATTCAAAAGGAAGAAAATGTATATAGTCTATAGAATAAGTATAGTAGTGTAGTGGGATATTAGGTGCTTGAGACAATGAGTTAAATCTTCTAGAAGAAAAATAAATATGATAAGCATGAACAGATGAAGATAAAAAATTGCTTTCCCTTCTTAAAAAAAAGAAAAAACAATTAAGTTATTTTTGTCTTTTGTTTCCCCCACACATGGATTTAATTGCCTCTGAAAACAGCAAAGCAATATAAAGGAATGCCATTTCCTTTCTTTGAATATTGTAGGGTTGAAAAATGCTATTTGCAATGTCTTTCTACCATTTACTTTTTACCACTACAAAACATAAAACAATTTCATTATCATGTGCTAAAACATCAGGGCTGTAAAATATCATCCTGGATTCATATAATAAGATTTCTTTTCTGGTGTTCAGATTAAATGTTTCTTTCAGGGTCTTGTTGAAGGGAAAATTTTCTATATGCATAGCAGGTAAGAAAGAAATGAAATTCATATAAATAAATATGCTCTATGTATACAATAGCAAAAATATTCCATGAAAACTGCCAGACATAGCCTATGCTATATTTTGTTTTCCTTGAGTGCACTGAGAAAGCTAAAACTTTTATTTACTATACACTTTTTGGGTGGCAAGGACTTTCAAAACATCAATGGGCAGTCTCTAAAAAGCACAAATGGTAAAGTTTTATGATATTTTTAATCCTATTGCAGCCATTTTTATTTATTACCTTTTAATAATTATCAGGATCTCTAGGGGTTGGCATTTTTTTCATTTGTGGTCACATGTTTTTCAGGGGGGTTGTGTACTTATCCCTGATTTGTTTTTCTTATTTTTTTGTGGGGTTTTTCCACCAAGCTCAGCACTAAGGACCTTATCTCACCCTGGCCAGCCTTATTGAATCTGATTTTCTCTCTCATTGGGTTGATATGTTTGAACTATTGCCAAGTCAACTTGATCTTTAATTATTCTGGGTAGCAATGCTAGCATTATCCTGATTATGCATTTTGGGAGGAGGGATTGTGTGTATACATTATATTTAGATTCCTTCAATTAAATGAAGAGAAAATGTATTCTTAATAATACAAGCTGCCAAAATCTATAAAGACAGAAACAAAGAAGGGATAAAACAAGATGACATTACCTCCAGCCAGTCATCTTTTGTTATGCAGTTTATTGTAAGTACCATGGACTTTGCAAAGATTTGTTTACATGTGTTCCGACAGCACAGTTTTCCATCCCCCTTCTTCCTTCTTGGAAAGGAAAACGAATTTCATAAACTCTGATCTCTGAAGTGAAAAGATTAAAGCAAATCTATACTTCATTCTTTTATACACAAGACTTTTCAAATTTTTCAGTGGTATTACCTGTAAGAGATCTAAGGAATCAAGGAAAATTAGGCCCTTTCATTAATGAAAAATTATCTCAGGAGACCATTTATTTTCTGCCAAGCTAAAACAATGTGGTCTGCAATTCTAACTATTCTCTAAGTTTGATGAAAATCTCCATATCATGTAACACACTTTCGCGAAAGAGAAAATACAATATAAAATTCATAATTGTATTAACAGTATAGTTCAAACTAATATCTAATACTGTTTCTGCAGATGGAAAAAGAAAATGCACATATTCTGGTGGCCTAACTTTTTTAAAGCCATCTTAGAATTATTTATTAAGAAATAACGGCAAAATCTGTGAAATATTGCAATCGATTAGATTATTACTAGTTGTCAATAGAAAAGAAAACTGATACTAGTATGGCACCTATAAATAAATGGTAGATAATATCACCAGGGACAATACTAGCAATTATTACCAGAGCAATAATCTTACCAGTGTACCACAGCTGAAATAGAATTTCTTATCTTGAGTGTTGAGGTAAATTCCACCTTCATTGTTGGAAGCATGCCATTAGACAAACTCAGAGCAAATACTACGTTGTAACAATGACACATGGAATAATAAATTTGGGAACTGGTGGCAAACAGTAATGAAAAGCTAATGAAGAAACTAAAGCTTAATATACATTTCATAAGTTGTGCTTCTGTGAACAGAAATAACCCACAGAACAGTACTGTAAATGATGCAGAGAATTATGTTTTACAGCATCAGCCAAATTGCCTTTATTTAAATTAGAAGCTTTCTAAATTCAAGGAAATGTAAATAAAGTTATCATTAGCAATGTGCTGCACTAGTCAAGATTAATTGGATAGCTGTTCAATGAACAACAATTCAGACTTAAGATTATGAAGAGCTTGCTGTTTGCTTTCTCTGCAGTGTATTTTTAAGACAGTATACTGGCAGAATTAATGCTACAAATTGAAATGGTAATGCAACAAAGAGACGACAGTTAATATAAATCCATGCATTGTATTTTAGGGAAGTTGAAAGGATATTTTTGGTTAGGGATGTAATTGAATAGTCAGTGTCTTGAATGTTAATTTAGATGATTCATAAGCATATTGTAGCTGTATAAATACATAATTGTTGATAGGAATATGTGGATATTCGAGAGGTGAAGTGTGGTTTCTTATTGAATGCACTATTGTTTTTATAGCATTACCATATTGGCAATAATGATGAGCCATAAGCCTTCACAGGTCTTTGTAAAGAAAAGAAGAGTACTTCTAGTACAGAGCTTGCTTTTTTTCTGAAGGAGAAAGAAGAATCTTAGATCCATATTTTTACATATTTAATGTGGGTTTTTTTAAAATCTTGGTAAGAGTACATAGAAATATATCAATACAAAATATGTCCCACTTTGAGAAATGAAAATTTTATTTTCATTTTTCTTTTTCCCCCAATTTGGTTGTATTGTAATGGACACCTGAATAGTTCTGTCAGCTCCAAACAAATGTACAGAGTAAAACTTTTTAGTCCAAATAAAGTTTCTAAAACATACCCTTTCCTTGTATTCAGGGCTAAATATGATACACTGCAGGTAAGCATAAATAATCAGCTTTTGCCCCTAATGACTGGAAATTTATGCTAAGCATGCCAGAGAACATCAAACTCTACAAAGAGAAGAAGCAAGGACAAGAAGACGGCAGATATGTCATAGAATGGGAGAGTAATTTGTCAAAACCTTTTTGTCACGTTCAGAATATATGGGTTTTAAAAGAAGGTCTCAGATGTGGGGTGTTTTGCCAAATAAACAAGCTTTAACTGTGGCACTTTATAGTCTGAATTTCTTCAGCACTGCAGTAAGGCATTCCAATTATGTTTGGATAGAAAATAAACTACAAAGTCTATTATTTCTTTTGCTAATGCATAATAAACTATTGGTTTAAATCTGCACAATTTTTACCCACAAAAAAAGAGAAAATTTTTTGACAAAGACGTGCAGATGATTGGATTATAAAGACAGGAAAAAAAGTAATAAGTGATACAAAACATATGAAATATTCCTCAAATTAATTCTTTTTAGTAATGAATAAATATTTTCTATAAATGGAAGTATTTTAGAACTTGGATGTGGAAATTAGGTGCAAAGAAGAATAGCAATGAATAGGAAAAAAAGGTAGATGGAATTAAGTCAGAAAAGAAAAAATGTTCTGAAGAAATGACCAATTCACTGAAACTAGTCTCATTAAAGCATACATAAATAAGAAGTCTTGAAAAAAACTTTATGGAAGTAAAGCTTATTTTGAATTGTTAGAATTTCAGATCTCATTTGGCTTTGATATATTTTGTTTTTAATTTGTAGAAATAAATTTGTTTCCTTTTTTTTTCCTTCAGTAAGTCTGATATTGAGAGACTTCAAATAGTTCTGGGTGAATTCTTGCCCACTGTGAAAAATTCTGGAGGTTAAAAACACCTTTCAGAACTTTATGTGAAAAAATATTCCCTCTTTGCTATCCCTTTTGCTAAAATTGACCCCTTTCCTCTAAGGACATCAATCCAGACATTCTCCTGATGAACCTGCATCCTTTTTCTCACAGAGGGTTAAGAGGGAAAAAGAGTATTTTTTTCTCACAGTGCTGAACATAAACACTCCTACCTATATGGCCAACCTTCTCACACAACGGTCTTTCACAGATCCACAGGGATGATATCCTGCCCTATTCTAGGAAAAAAAACCAACAACAATCTGAAAAACAGCAACAAACCTGTTTCCAAAAGTGTTTAGGTAGAGATGGGCTGCTTCAACAGGTCAAATGTGTTATGATTTCCTACTGATGCTTCTCTGTCACCAGTGAGATCGTTGCACCTGTGAAATTAATTTCAGTTAAGGTAGCACTGCAGCAGCTTTTCTAAGAAGTCTTTGGTCTGGAGGAGGAGTTGAAATCTGTTGGAGATGGTCACATGATTGGTTTCCTCTCTGAAGTACCCTACAGAAAGGCATATGGCATGGGGAACACATGGGAGAAATTTGAGATCTGCATGCTATGGTTTCTTTGAGGTGAAAGAGGTGCGGTGGGATAGATCACACAACTGGAGTGCTGCACTGAATGGATATAGCATTTTTTAGAAAGAACACAAGAAGTGAGAATGGGGAGTCACCCTTCTGGGAAAGAGAAGCAGGAATTCATGGAGCTCTACCTTGGATTGGATGATGAGCCACCTAAGAGTTCAGGATTAGTGGAGAGACCAAACCAGGTAGTCTTAAGGTGGGTACATCAATGTCAACATCCTGGCACAGCCTGACTAAGGATCGGATGGTAAAAGATGCTCTTCTGAAATTGATATTAAAAAAAAAAGAGTTCTAGTGGGAAATCAAGAGGTTGGGGCAGCCTTGGCTGTGGTGTTTATGAGATGGCGGAGTTCAAAATCCTGGGATAGGGCAGGGAGGTGGGAGTGGAAAACAAAGGTAAAAAACAGGATTACAGTCTTGAACTTTGTACAAGTAGATTTAGGCCTCTTTTGAGAATCTCATGGTATAAATTTGTAGAGAGAAGAAGTGTCCAGGAGAATCAGTGGATTTTCAAGAATCACCTCCTCTAAATTCAAGAATGGTCCATCCTGAGCATAATAAAATCAAGGAAATGTGACACCAGGCTTGCAGGAATGAGCAAAGAGCTCCTGAAAACTCTCACATATGAAAAGGGAAGTGTTGAGAAGCTGGAAGAAGCACCTAGTGACCCAAAAGGAATTTAAAGTCACTCTCAAGGTCTGAGGGATAGGTTTAGAAATTCAAAGCCCATCTGGGGTTCTATCTGGCAAGGGGCATGAAGGGTAAAAGGAGGGCCTTCTACAGGTGTATAAAGAAAAATATCTTCAAGAAATGAACGTAACTTAACTTCAATTTATGTTAATTTTCAGATGGTGTTTGACTCAAGTCATACATATGGCATACATCATATTGTTGTACTTAACTATTCTGAAAATGTTTTAGTAATAGAAAGTGAAACTGTTTTCTAGACATTGAATTAATCATAAGTAATAAGAAGGAAAGAAAACTAAGTTCAAAGATCTGATGATTTTACCTTTTGTTGCTCTTTGGCAGGTTGGTGGATGAATCAGTAGTTCTGACTGAATTTTGTGTAACTTTTATTAGAAAATATGTAGTTAATGCTAGAAACAGAATGCAAGCTGTTTTATAGAAGATGAAAAAATTATAGGCCATAGTTTAAATAAAGTGCTATTTTATTTTGATTATGTGTTCCAAATGTTTGGGGTTTTTCTTAGTCTGTTCTATCACAAACTCACACATGCAAACAAAATATGCTGTGAAATTCAGTTACTCAGAGGTATAACCCAGTCTTGTTTAAGTGTGTCATAGGGTGTGTACATTTGTTGTTTCATAAACAAATCAGAGAACTGCTATTTAAACTTGGTATCTGAAAGAATGACAAAGGGTGAGTTAACTGACCTTTTTTTTATGCACAACAGTTAGACATATAAAATCCAAATGCTTAAAGCAGTTTCCCTGTTGTGATTGCAGACACCCTTGGGGACTGCAGTATTAGCCAAAACAGGAATGTATATTCATAACACAATGAATAGCTGAATGTTACTATGCTATATCACCAGTCTTCCACACAGCAATGTTCTCAGAATGCAGCAGTTCTTTCTTTGCTGTTAAACAGACTGATCATATATGTGTTAATTCTTGCAGTGCTCAAGATTTGCAGAAAATTACGGGTAATTTATTGCATTTTGGATGACATGATTAAGGACAGTACTCAGGAGGAAAGAGATATTTGCCACAGTTGAAACTGACTGTCAGAGGCATCTAGGAGTGCCTGATAAATGCAAGATTATTTCCAGTAATCCCAGGTAGTAGTGATGATGCTGATACAAAAATGGAAAAAGGAAAGTTAACATAAAAAATTAAACAAAATCTCCCCACATAAAGAAAAAAATGATCATTTAAAAATAATTACAGGGCAGCACTTGAAAAAGGAAATTTCATCAAAACTCTTTTGTAATCAAAACTGAGGTCTCGATTTGAGACAACAGTGTTACAACCATGAGAGATGACAGGGAACTCCTGTGACAATGCAAAAAGCAGTGTCTGTCTGACCTGACAGTAAATGAATTAGAAGTAAAAATGATGATATGACTACAGCAAAGGAATTTTCTACAAATTATGTTAGTAATGAATAAAAATGAGAAAAAAATGAACCGAAATGTACAAAGGAAAATATAAAGGGGAGCTGGAACACCTTTGTAAAAGCACTGTTAAAAGCGGTTTGAGCAATGATGAAAATCTTTAGGAGAACACTTATTGCTTAGGAATTGAAAAATTTCTGAATTGCCAAAAAAATTCTAAGGGGTTTTGAGTGGTTTAAGTAGTATCAGAAGTCCTTAAGAAATGGAAGAAAAGTGATCTGCTAAAGGTAACCTAAAAGGTCTATGTTGTGACATTTGGTTTTGCAGACAATCACCAAGGAGCTGAAAAGTAAATAAGTGTCAAAACACACTCACAAAAAACCCCCACCTCTCAACAGCAGGAAAAATATGCTCTTAGCATAATAGGGGGCAAAATTTGGGGCCATCCAAAACCATATGTGTAGTAGAGAACAGCTGAGTAAGTTAGCATAGGTTTCACTAACGTACAAATGTATGAACTTCTTTACAAGGAGAAATCAGAATTTCCAAGCTTTTGCCCTTAGTGATCCAGGCTGGTTTTGCTTTCATTACACTGAAAACAAAGCAGAGCAGGAAAACAATTGTTGAGCGCATCCATGGCATCTTCCAGAATTTAAGTGAGGTGGAACCAATCACAAACAGCACCTGAAGAGCTCATCTCCTAGTATGATAATTGTTTTGGAGTCCTGTTTAATTTTCTTTAAAATTGTCATACTGGATGTCTGACTGTATCACTAAGACCTCTTCTTCAGACCTAAATGAACTGTATGAGTTTACATATAGTGATGAGTCAGAATATTATACCTTTAGTTTGCCTTATATTATCCAAGATGTTGTACTGAGGTAACTTGCTTAGGGTGGTGCAAGAACTGCTATGTCCAGAAAAATACGTAGGCTACAGTTTCAAAGGATGGAATAATTATATTTTTTTTACATTGAGAAGGTTCTCTAAAGGTGCTGAAAAAGATATCAGTTGTTAAAAGTAATGTACTCCAAGTGTCATTTCAGTTATACCCCTGAAGAAAATAATCTATATTTCCTGTCAGAAAAAGAGTTTTCACATTAAATAGAACTGTTTTGTTCAATGGAGCCACAGGGTTTCTATGTTCACAGATAGTATAATCCTTTTTTCAGACTTCTTTGTCAACAGAATTAGTTGGCATACACATCTCCAGCAAGACAAGTTAGTTTCAAGTGCTCTGAGAAGCTGAGTTTTGTACACATCTTTCTTCCCAAATGAAATTTTAGTAGTTTTTTTTTATATGTATTCCCAATGAGCAAAGGAACAGCCAATGGCAGAAGGGCTCCCTTCCCCCCTGGTGTGGCACTGGTCCCGGGGGGCACTGTGACTTTTCACAGTAACAGCACCAGTAGCAGCAGTAGCAGTGGCTGCTCCTTCTTCCATGACTTCAGCAAGGGTAGCAGCAGTTACAGCTTGATGTGTGTTAAAAGGAACAGTCCATCTTTTCCCACAATGGAGGTTAAGACTGGGTCCACTTCTAGAACTTGGCATTTTCTGCTGAAACCATGCCCCCTGCCATGATGGGAGTCGTATGGAATTAAACAGTGCTCCACAAAAAACTCCACAATTTTTTCCTCTCTACCCAGGAAAACAGAGAAGGGCACTAAGGTGTGATTCTGTGATTCAGTTTTTATAGCACTTCCCCCTTAAACTTGTGTAAGAGGACTGTACTGTAGAACAACATATTTCAATAAAACTGTTCAGAAACATAAGGTGAAAGTTAGATACATGTCACCTGTTCTGCGCACTTGAGCATCACCTAGAGAGTCTCTCCAGAAGCCACCGCTTACTGCAGTAAAAAAAGACTAATTGTATTGCTTCCTGGTCTTGTGCAATAGAGAGAATTAAAAAAAATAAGCTCAGTTAATGAAGTATGCTCATATTACATACCGAAATCAAGCCAGTAGACAATTAAAGCTATGAAAAAAGCACCTAAAATTTCATTTTCTTTGTGTAACTACTCTTTTCTTTTAGGAGAAAAAGGGTATGATTCACTATGAAATGTAATATAAAGAAAACACTTTTTCCCATTTTTCTGTAAAAGAAGATTTCCATCTTATACCTGGGAGCCTCTGCCAGTCACAGACACAAGCTGTGAAGGGCCACAGATCACCACAATAATGAAATCGGAGCTCAACAGGATCTGTGCCATTCAGAGAAACAAACTCTTTTCTTGCCCTCAAGAGGAGCAGCTGTTGCTTCACAGCAGCATTTAGGGAGTGCAGAAATCATGAGATGTTCTGTAATCTTAGGGGCTGTAGGCAGAGCCGCAGGCTTATGCTACTCTCACCCATTTACCAGATGAAGATAGCTTTGAACACATTGGTGGTATCTCGAGACCCTGCTGCTGTAACTCTTAACAGTGACTTCGCTCTCTGACCCTTCCAAGGACTCAGCACCTGCTGAGTTACTGAGTGCATTCCCTTTGGAATGCAGACCATCAATCATGAAACAGCCTGTATTCTGGATCATGTCATCTGATAAGGAAACCTAATGGGTTTGTGGCTTCCTCCTGTGCATAAGCTCATTATAGAATACTTTCCTCTTTTTCTAGACTGCCAGTGAGATATGCTGCACTATTTAAACCCAGAATGCATCTCTTCACAAACATAAATACTTGAAAATGTCTGGTCTTTTTGAAGCAAAAGTAGTTAGAACAAAAAGCAGCAAACTTTATGCAAATGTGATGACCACAAATTTTTTACTGCCTAAAGGGGTAAAAAGAGCAGTAAATCTTTTACAGTTTCTCTCAAACTATTAAAACTATCACTTCAAGTGCTTTTTATTGAATGAACACCTTTTGCAGTGTGAGCACCCAGAGCAGTTCATGTGTTTAACTTACTCATTAGGCTGTGCTGGAGGGTCAGAGAAAGTGCCTTGAGAAGAAGCTAAAGGCATTCCATGATCAAGGCATAATGTCAGAATGTCCACACTGTTGTTCTAAATTGAACTAAATTAGATCAAATTATGCTGTCAATGTAAAGTGGGACTCAATCATACTTTTTTCCCCCCCCTTTTTTAACTGTTTTCTTTATACAAAGTAATCATGACTTCAGGAAATTTAGTTAAAATTTTGGATTTACCAGAAAATATAATTTACTGGAAAATGTTTAAAATCTTCAGGGTTAGGAAAGAATGAGCTTTTAAATATTTGGAACCCAATCATTGAAAAGCAGGGACTGAAAGGGAACTTGAAGCAAGAGAGTCCAATCTGCTGCTAAGAGATAATCCAACCTGCTGCTAAAAGCTGGTGAACTTGAACCAGGTTTCTCAAGGCTTTATTTGCCTGGGTGTAGAAAATCTCCTGATTATTTCTATAAATTTTAAAACTTGAAAAGCAATCAGAATTTTAAAGAATTTATTACTCCAACTTGTAGTGTCTTCTAGTGTCATCAAATTTAACTGACTAGCTAAACCTTCGGAGTCCCACGAAAGAAGTGGAATGGTTCCTCTGCAGAATGGACAGCTCTCTTCAACAGATGTTCTCTCCTAAAAAAACCCCACAGAGAGCTGAGCTGTTCCATTAAAACCGTCACAAAAAAAAAAAAAAAAAACCACCAAAAACCCCCCCAAACCCACCAAAAACCAGGCAATAATAGTTCATTTGAAAGAAAGAAAGAACACCAAAACCCACTAAAACATATATGTTTATATAAATAAAAATTAATTTAATTAATTTCTTCATTAACGTGCTAACACTTTTTCTACAGCAGAGCTGAATATGACTGAACATCTATTATAGATGAATACTTACAGGGTTTAACAAAAATATAACTTCTGGCGTGTTGACACCACTCTGTAGACTTACTTCTGACCAGCTAACAATTTGTACATTTCAAAAACTTACAGTAAATTTATTTAGAAAAAAATTAACCAAAACCAAACAATAAGCATAACAAAACCAAACAATGAACATAACAGAACAAAACTAAACATGAACACTGAATTAATTCAATAGTGACCCATTCTAAGAATCTATTTGGGCCACGTAACTGACCCCCTTTTAGAAGTTTCTTCTTCTTTTTTGGTCTAAACTGAAAAATAAATATTTTTTATTTCCTGTAGATCATGCTATGAATGATCTGAAAAGTACACGGTTTCTGATAATGATGTGTGTCTCCAGTTGACAATCAGAGAAGTTCCATGTCATGTAGTGTATTTTGCCCAATTGGATGGAAGTGATTCAGGCATAAAGCGTGGCCACCACCTGGGGAAAATTATGGTTGAGATGTATGGTTGTATGATGTGTGAACAAATGGTAATTCTCAACACAGCAGAAGGCCTGAGATTTTGTTGATCGTCTATTTACTAAAGGTATCTAAAGTCATGTGCCTTCCTGCTATATTTATTGCAATTATCTCTTTATGCCTGTATTAAAAGAGGACAAGAATTCATATAGTAGCTTGCTTGCCTTGATAGTTCATCAGTAAGAAATACACAAATTAAATAGACTGCAATCTTCATTGATATTAAATTAATTTAAATCATGGTCCACATAAATGAATCCACCCTTTAATTTGTCATCTAGCATTCACCATTTTCTTTGATAGTTTCTGAAGTTGTTCCTGAATATCAATTACACCATCTTAAATATAATTTATATCTATGTCAGAATGCTATTGTCAGTAGTATGAACTTGTGTGAAGGGATTTTTTCTTTCATTTTTACTTAATGTCCATTTCCAGTTAACTGTTAGAAAGAAAACACCTTGGGAGAAATAAGAGTTCAAATTGCCATTGTAGATGACTGTAAAAGCATGAGACTTCTTTCCACCTAAAATAAAAATAACAATTTTTTTCCTGGAAAGTTTCAATCATATCACCTCTGCTTCAGCCCTGAATATTTCTTTGGAAAAAACAGTAATTTCCCATTAACTTTTCCTATAGTTCTGATTCAAGTATTTCATAAGCCAGAGGGAGACCACTAGTATCTGCCAACACAGAAGAGGTTTGGTTCTTATTTCAGATAGAGATTAAACCATTTAGAATATAAATATATTTACTATAAAGTAAAACTTTACAAGCATTGTGGTAGACTTTAAAGTTGCATATATTACAAGCTTGATAATTAAAACACTTGAAAACTTTCACTTTTTAAATTTTTGAATTTAGCAGCTTTTTTTTTTTTTTTTTAACTCCATGAAGTATACAGCTTTCTGGTTAGGAAAATATTGTTAGTATTCACAGGGAAAAGAGAAATGCCAGTTTATACCCTTCATGTGTTTCTAACTGAAAGTGTTCTTTTGTGTGAATTTCAGTTAAGAAACTTATCAAATTGTTTTCCTTTTCAATGAAATAATACAAAAGTAATACCGAACTAACTAACTATAATAATTTCAGAGAACATACTGACATCTCTATGTGGTGCCTTTTCATAAAAATGTCAGTCTGTAGTCTATAGTGTGAAAAGAATTGTCAAGTAATACATTTGTTTTAATGAGAAGTTTTGTTGGAAAATGGCAAGGCCAAAGATTAGGATGATTATTTTTCTGTGACACTGTAGTTCTCCAAATGTAACTATGACCACAAATAGCATAATGTCACTTTCATTCCTGTTTCTGCCTGAAATAATTTATCCGTTCTGAGGACAACTGTACAGGCAAGAACTATCCAATATAAGACATAAATATCAGGAAGCTGAACTCTGTGGGGAGCTTCTACAGGCTTACCTTCTACAGCAGTGAGTAAGGTATGGCAAAAACATAAGAAATAGTAATAATTCCACAAATAGTACAAAACTGCTACAAACTGGATAATGTATGATTGTTTTAGAAGGAATATCCAGCTCAATAGTATGAGTCAGCCTCTGCAGATCAAGGGCAGACTTTCCACTAATTTTGACAGGAGTTGAATAAAGTTTATATAGGATGGTTTTCATGCCGATAGAAGTACGAACCATACAAACATAAATGGCAAAACTAAGGAAAAAAGAAGATGAGGCTACTGTGTCTGTAGTGGAAAAGTGTCACACTGAAACAAAAGACTGTATGATGTTAAAATTTGCTCACTTAGTTAAAAGCCACAATAGTTAGGAAATTATGCTTTTTCTGTCCTTTCAATTGAGTAGGAAATGCTGGATGCAGTAATTGAGAGAAAATAATTGACATAATTGTTAAGTTAATGACTGGAAGCCAACAACTTTTAAAGTAATGAATGGAATTTGACAGCTTTTACTGTCTGGACCTTATATGTGAGTGTATATTGCATTACAGATTAGTGCTGTGAGTTCATAGCCTTCTGGGAGTGCTAAGTCTTCCTTTTATGTGTATGGGAGAACATTGGCACTAAACAGAAAACTACTTTGACATTGATTTTTAGACCATTTTTGTATGTCTATGTTTTAATATGTTTATGATAGTTTTATGGGCAAGTAAGACTGGAAAGTGCTAACATTATCTAACTTAAAAAATTATATTCACTGAAGAAGGAAGCATGCAGATAATTTTAAAGTATCCACTGTATAGAACAAAAAAACCAAAGAAACATGGATTATAAATAGAAGTGTTTAAAAAATGGTTATTTTTTTGGTTAGACAAGCTCAGTTTTTGAAACTTGGAATCCTGAATTCCATTTAAGATGTAAATACCTGTAGTAATGTAGGTTAACTACATTACCTTGCAAAATGCTTCTTACTTCAATTGCATCAAGAACAATGAACCTGTTTCTTCAAATGGCATCAGCATTTAGCTATTTAATAGATATTATCAAAGAACTGTAGACACTGATAATACATGAAAGATAGAATTATTTTGACATTTATGGGAATTTCTGTTAAATTTCTGAATAATTAATAGGAGCTTAAATAAGTACAAAAATCTCTAAATATAGGTTTCAGTTTTGTATTGGGATACATACTTTTGCCATGTAGCTTTGAAGTGATTTTGTTATCTAGAATTTGTTTTAAAACCAAACCAGGTCATTAATGACCGAAAATATATGTTGTCAGTGATTTTAGTGAGAGGACTTGAATGTGAGTTTTTCCAAATCCTGACTTTTCCAGGGATTAAACAATACTAAGCTAGTATGATCACTTGTTCTTTAAAGACGATTCCACTAATACCTCAGATGAATTGGCAAGACTTACAATATCCTAACATTCCCTTTTATCTCTTTTGTGAACAGATGTATAGCTTCTTGCCTATGAGACAAGTGTGCAATTTGTCAAGACCACTGGATTCAGTTGAAATACAGAAACAGGGCAGTTCAGAGCATATGCTCTGAACCAAAGATTTTGACTTCAAATATCTTTTAAATGTAGTGTGTTTTCCTAATATTTTAAGAAAGGCATTGTAACATGGAAATAATAGAAAAAACATTAATTGATAACCATATGGTAATTAATATGTTTTGAAACTCATCAGTAATGTGTGTTTTCTCTGTAAAACTTTTGATACTCCAAAGGAAACAGATAATATCTGGATAATGTTAACTTATGGAATATCCATTATAAACACATTGCAGTGGCAGTTCAATGTGGAGGCATGGTTAAAACTGAAACTGTTAATCTTGAACTAAATTTTTGAACACTGGTAGTGTTAAAAGCCACACTGGATAAGTCCTTGAGCAACCTTGTCTGGTGGCAGGTGTCCCTGCATATGGCAACAGGGATTGGGACTAGATGGTCTTAAAGATCCATTCTAGCCCCTAAATATTCTATAATTCTAAGAATCTAGAAATAGTGACAGAAAAATTAATTTTCATAAAATCATAAAATATGCTGAGTTGGAAGGGATCCAAGAGGATCATCAAAGTCCAACACTTGGCCCTGCACAGGACCAAGAGTCATACCATGTGCCTGAGTGTGCTGTCCAGATGTTTCTTGTACTCTGAAAGGATCGGTGCTGTGACTTCTTTCTGGGGAAGCCTGTTCCAGTGCTCAATCATTCCCTGGGGAAAAAACCTTTTCCTAATATCCAACCTAAACCTCACCTGACTCAGTTTCATATTGTTTCCTCGAGTCCTGTCATGGGTCACAAGAGTGAAAAGATTGGTCCTTGCCCCTCCTCTTCCCCTCATGAGGATGTTGAAGGCAGCAATGAGGTCTCCCCTTAGTCTCCTCCAGGCTGAACAGACCAAGTGACCTCAGCCACTACTCATACAACTTCCCCTCAAGACCCTTCACCGTGCTCTTGGCCCTTCTTTGGATGCTCTTTAAGAGCCTAATGTCATTTTTATATCATAGCACCCAGAAGTGGATTAAAGAGTAGCACTAAGAACTTTTTTGGAGAGAGAATCTGAATGGAAGTGTGTATAGTTTTATGAGTAGGACCACCCAGTGTTGAGAGAAACAAACTTGCTGTCTTAGTTCATAAGCAAAGGAAGGTTTCACATCCCACCATGAACTCTTACTGAATTACATCTTTGAATTTCTCACCAGAAAAAAGGTGACTACCACAATAACTATTTTTTTAAATGTGATTACACTTCTTATTATATTTATAAGCCTTTATATCTAGTCTTGCAGTTAAGTCCTTGACATTAAATCTTCTGGAATAAATCCTTTTCTTGTTTTACCAAGATGTGTGATGCTGAAGACATAGTGATGTATGGCACGATGCTGTATGGCCACAAACATAGAGTGGTGTGTTTTCTTAAGGAAAGAAAAGAACCCAGATAAAATATAGTGAAAGGGATCTCCCAAGAGAGCTATAGTTGCTAATATGTTTAACATAGGCAGAAGCTGGGAAATAATTTGTGCCACACTTCAGAGAATCACTGATGGATGGAAGAGAGATGGTACAGACAAGTATATGTATTGGGCAGGAATTCTATTTAAAAAATGCAATAACTCTCACACTTTTCCTGCAAAAGCTGATGGCTGTGTAACATATTGCAGTTCAAAGAGAACTCAGAGTGCCACAGGAGGGTGTTCCCTTGAGTAATGAAGCTGGTTATATAAAATAAAAATAAAATGGGTAGCTTATCATTTGCCTGAAATGAAGCTGAAGGAGTGAGCAATAGGCCCTATTAAAGAGACTGACCAACCTCATGCATTTGATAATGTCTTTATAAATGACATTAAAGATAGTAATGGACTGCAAACCTGCAACCTGGTATTGTAATTTTATCTGTAATTTAACATTACCCTATCTGATGCCTGATGGAAGCTGCATCTTCCCTGAAATGCATTTTCAACCTACATGTAATTTCTTATTGAAGAGATAAATAGAAAATAGCATTTTTTTTTAAAGAAAAAATACGTTCATAAAAATTCCATTAAATTGAATTTAAAAGAGCAGGTGAAATGATGTGAAGTAATTGAATATTTCAAAGCAAGATTAATAAGATGATTTAGATTGACAGCCCTGAAAAAGCCAGAGCTGCCTGTTCACAATGTAAAGGGTCATTGGCTGCATTTATTGCAAACATAATTGTTTTGTTCTACGAAGCAAAGAAGTAGCTTTGTTTATGAGTGTGTCTGCATATTTGGTGGCATTGCCTATGAACATGCCAATAAAGAACACACAACACGTAAATTCTTTTCATATGTAAAAACTTTTTTCACAAGTTTTATTATCTATGAGGTAATAAAAATAATATGAATAACTGAAGATAACATTTTACAGACAACGTAGAAGAACAATGGTTCCCACATTTTCTGCTTCAAAGCATCTATGAGCATCTTTCGAATATATGTGTTTGCAAAACTCCAGGATGCATAGAAGCATGCTGAATGACTTTTAAAAAGTCATGGCAGTCAGGGGGTAACCTCAATGACTGAAGAAAATGGAATATTGCACATATTTTCAAAAAGGATGATAAGGAGAACCCTGGGAACTACTGACCAGCAAGGCTCATCTTTTGACCCAGTAACATCATGAAACAGGTCATCCTGGAAGACATGTTGAAACCTATGGAAAAGGGAGGTGATTAGAGAGAGCCAAGATGGTTTCACCAAGGGCAAATCAGGCCTGAGTAATCATGGCCTTCAATAATGGGGTTACTGCATCCCTGAATAAGGGAGGAACTAGTAATGCCAGGCACATGGACTTCTGTAAGGCCACTCCTATGGTCCCACAAAAAATTCTTGCCTCTAAATTGGCTTTGAAGAACTGTTAGCTGAGAAATTGGCTGGATGGCCCTTTTCAAAATGTTACAGTCAACATCTCAATGTCCACATGCAAACCAGTAGTGAATGGTGTCCCTCAGGGGTGTGTACTGGGATCAATACTATTAAATATTTTCATCAGTGTCATAGATAGTGAAATGGAGTGCACATTCAACAAGTTTGCAGGTGACACAAGTTGAATGGTGCAATTAATTCACTTGAGTAAAAAGATGCTGTCCAGAGGAATCTTGACAGGTTTGAGGAGTGGGCTGATGTAAACCTCATGAAGTTCAACAAGGCCAATTTCAAGGTCCTGAACCTGGGTCAGGCAATCCCCAATATCTATACAGACTGGGTGAATAACTGATTGAGAGTAACCCTACAGGGAAGGACTTGGGGATATTGGGAGATGAAAAATTATGTATGAATCAGCAAAGTGCACTTGAAGCTCAGAAAGCCATCATATCCTGGGCTGCATAAAAGAAGCGTAGCCAGCAGGTCATGGAGGTCAATTCTCACTCTTTACTCCACCTCATGAAATGTCACCTGGAGTAACAAGCCCAGCTCTGGGATCTTCAAAACTAAACAGACATATAACTGTTAGAGTAGTTCCAAAGGAAGGACATAGAAATGATCAGAGGGCTGGAGAAACCCTCCTATGAAGAGAAGCTGAGAGAATTAGGGTTGTTCAGCCTGGAGAAGAGAAGACTCCAGGAAGACCTTATTGTGGTCCTTGAATACTTACAGGGGGATTACAAGAAATACAGATAAAGATAAAGACTTTTTGCCAGGACTTCTAGTGACAAGACAAGGGGAAATGGTTTTAAATGGAAAGAGAGTAGATTTATATAGAATATAAGGAAGAAATCTTTTAATCATGAAAGTGGTGAGCCACTGGAACAGGTTGTCCAGAAAAGAAATTGAAAATTATTTGGTTAAAAATATATAGTATTTTTTTTTCCTCTATCGACAGGGAACTCTCTTTTACCCTCTATAGAATCTAGACAGGTCTTGTCAAAAAAGGTGTCTGTTCACTAAGTGTTTAGCCCACTTAAAATGTTTTCATGGTTGTTTATTAAGTAATTATGCAGAAGTTTTGCTCCTTAGCCATTTATTAACTGTTAATTTAATGCCAATTTCTCCCATAATGTGTCACTATTTGCCACAGGTAAAGTTGTGCATGTGATCATTAATTCTTTATAAAGTGGCCATAATTCTTTATAAAGTGCTTAAAAGTTGTGCTCTGTTTCTCTAGGGTTTAATTGTGTGGGGGTTTTTTTAACTTCATTAACAAATTAGTTTTTCACAGAGTCTATGGTTACTATTGGTTAATATTTGTTCCTGTTCATCATAATTAATACTTCAATAAACTACCCTTTCCTACCTCACTGTCAGGTTTTTGCGTGGTAGCTCAAAGAGCGCCCGGAGGTCGAGCCACAACCCGACTGTACTAGGGCAGGCACAGACACACACAGAAGCGCAGGCAGACGGGGGTGCACTCCTCACCTGAGGGAGCCCTCTCTGAACAGGGTGTGAAGGCACGCAGGCAGAGGCAAAGAAGGGAGAGAGGGGGGACTCTCCATGTAATTTCTATGCTGAAGGTTTATTGAGGGCAGGCAATGGGAGGAGGAGATGGAGAGCCTAGGATCTGACAAGGTCCAGGGATTTTATAGTGGGGATAGGAAAGGTGGGGATAAGGGATACAGCAAATGGGATACTTGACAGGAGGCAGGGTTGAGTGCAAGGGAACCAATGGAAATAACATAAAGGAGGGATTTAGGGAAGGAACTAATGGGGCATTGAAGAACAAAGAACTTTCTAGAACTGATGCATATTAAACTTGGGAAATGAATATACACAACCTCATACATAAAGCAAGGAGGGAAAAACATTAACTAATCGGGGAAAACATGCAAACAGCAGAACAAAGGAAACATGGGTTCTCACCATGACTGAAGTTACATGCTAAACTTGGGTTGCTAACCACTAGAGCAGGTTGTCTGAGTTCTCCTCAGGAGAAAGAGTGGCTGGAGCCACCTGCACTGCCATATCTCACCAGGTATTTGCTGTGTCACCGTGTACATGGATGAAAAGCACTTCAGTCTCACCTCCATGACTTTTACATGAATAGCTGAGACAAAAACCAGTAGTGCGCTCAGTAGGGAATGCCATTCATTGTTTAAAATACAATAAATTATACCAAGTAAGAGGTATGACAGAAATTCACTAATATAGTACAAAAGTCATTAACTCAGACTGAGACCTGGCTTATTTCCAGCAACTTGAGTGGAATTAAGCCAGTGCTAAATTTGGGCCATTAACTTCTGTATAGTTTCTGCTACACATAAGTTTGTTCATTCTGTATTCAAACATTTTATTACCAAGATTAATAGCCTCTCTCCTATTGCATTAATAATCCAATAGCATGACAAGGAATAGCTAGCACAATGCAAAATGCTTAAACTCATTAAAAATAATTACTCTGACACAGTGGGTTGTACTACTCAGGGACTGATTTCAAATCCTGGCTGAAGTATATTGCTGTACTGACAAAATGTCAGAGATTCGTGGGATCTATGACAGACCCTGTAAACTGTCTGAAGACTTTCATAAATAGTATCTGTCTACAGAATATCTTTCTTATTCTAAGAAATTACAATTTTTATTTATGGTGTAAATATTAACATACTAATATGACTGGATAGCTCCAAAATTTTTTGTTTAAGTTATGAAATACTTAGCTTTTGATGCTATTTGGCCTAAATGCCAAGAAGACTTTAATTGTCACTGGATTAGATGAAGAATTACTTGAATTAAATGTAGGCTTTCCTTTCTTCATTATATAATGTTTCTATTAATACTCTTTCACAAAAAGGTATGGCCAGTCTTGAGATAGGGTAACTGTTTAAATAAACCTTCAGGAACATATGGAGTATTTTGCTGGTGTTGATGTTGGTTTTCAGTACTATTAAGTTTGCATTTTATTTTCAAAAAGTGAGTTAACTTCATTTAGTTTTGAAAATGGTTGATCTGCATGCAGATCTTGTATTTCTGAGCAGAACAATGCACAGCTGTAATGGTTATCATGGAAAAAAAACAAACCCACAGGGTTCTGCATAAGATATGCTGCTGAGATAAAGCATAGGATGAAAATTCATGCAACCAAAGCTCGGTTGGAGATGAAGCTGGCCAGAAATGTGGGAGCAATAAAAAGAGTTTTTTCAAATATATTAATTGTAATAGGCAGTGTAGAAAAAACTTCTGCCCATTACGGGAAGAGGATGTGCACCTCACAAATAGGGACATGGACAAGGCAGAGGCGTCTAGGGCTTTCTTTGCTTCTCTTCAACTCAGATGACAGACCAAGGACATCTCAGTGCCCTGAGCTGGAGGACCCATGACTACGAAAATGATCCTGAATTTGTACAGGATCTGCTGCACCAACTCGATCCCTACATATCTATGAGCCCTGATAGGATTCATCCAAAAGCCTCAAAGACTTAGCTGATGTCATTGCAAAGCCTCTCTCAATGATTTTTGGGCAGTCTTGGGAATCTAGAGAGGTCCCAGCTGACTAGAAGATGGAGAATGTTGTCCCGATATTCAAGAAGGGAAAGAAGAAAAATCACAGAAACTACAGGTCTGTCAGTCTCAATTCAGTGCTCAGTAAAATCATGGAAAAGACTGTTCTAGGAAGTATTGAAAAACACCTGGAGGACAATGCAGTCATTGATCACAGCAGGCACAGATACATGAGGGGAAAGGTCCTGTTTGTCAAACTTGATTTCCTTCTCTGACATGGTAACCCCACCTAACTGGTGTAAGAAAGTCAGTAGGTGCAATCTTTTGGGACTTCAGCAAAGCTTTTGATACTGTCTCTCACAGTATCCTTCTGGACCAAATGTCCAGCACACAGCTGGATAAACACCACATCATGTGATGGGTAAGCAACTGGATCGTGGATTGGGCACAAAGGCTAATAGTGAATGGGATGACATCAGCTGGCATCCATTCTCCAGTGGGTTTTCACAGGGCTCCATCCTCAGCCCTGTGCTCTTCAACATCTTCATAAATGACTTGGATGCAGGACTCCAAAGAACACTAATCAAGTTTGCCAATGACACTAAATTGGGAGGAGCTGTCAGCTCCCTCGAGGGCAGAGAGGCCCTGCAGAGAGGCCTCGACAAATTAGAGAGATGGGCAATCATCAACCATATGAAGGTAAATGAGGGTAAGCGACAGATTCCATACATGGAATGAGGCAACCCTGGCTGTGTACAGACTGGGGAATGAGATGCTGGAAATCAATGCTGTGGAAAGGCACCTGGGGGTCCTGATCAATGGCAAGTTGAACATGAGCCAGCAGTTCCTTGGCAGCCAGGAGAGCCAACTGTGTCCTGGGGTAATTCAGGCACAGCATCACCAGCCGGGCAAGGGAGGAGAACATCCCGCTCTGCTCTGCAGTGGGGCGGCCTCACCTTGAGTCCTGTGTGAGGTTTCGGGTGCCACAATATAAAAATGACATTAAGCTCTTAAAAAGCATCCAAAGGACAGCCAAGACCTGGTAAAGGGCCTGGAGGGGAAGTTGTATGGGTTGTAGTTGATGTCACTTGGTCTGTTCAGCCTGGAGGAGACTGAAGGGAGAGACCTCATTGCAATCTTCAACACCCTCATGAGGGGAAACAGAAGGGCAAGTATCAATTTCTTCACTCTTGTGACCCATGATAGGACTTGAGGAAACAATATGAAGCTGAGTCAGGGAAGGTTTAGGTTGGATATTAGGAAAAGGTTTTTTCCTCAGAGTGTGGTTAAGCACTGGAACAGGCTTCCCCAGAAAGTGGTCATAACACCAATCCTTTCAGAGTTCAAGAAATGTTTGGACAACACTCTCAGGCACATGGTGTTATTCTTGGGATGTCCTGCAGAGAGCCTGGAGTTGGACTTTGATGATTCTGATGGATCCCTTCCAACTCAGCATATTTTATGATCACTGTTCCTGTTTTATATTAATTTTTCTTATCTGTATGGAAGACTCAGAACAAGGGCAAATCAGGCCTGTTTAATAATTCCTGATTACATTCTTTTGCCATGGTCATGTCTTTAAACACACATTTTCTAATAGCTTGTTATTTGGCTATGAAGTAACGCAGGTAGTGTTCCCATTTGTGATATTGTAACAAAGGATAGAAATGTATTGGTTCTTTACCTGTTCACCATAGTATAATTTGTGAATGTTTGTTCAGTTGCAATACTGTAATGAATGTGACAATGCAGTTTATCACAGAGTTCTACAATAATTGTTTGCTTCTCATCACTTGAATGGAAGTAGAAATATTAAGACCTCAACTGCCAAAAAGACTGGTATAGATTGCACAAAGCAGTTGACTTGCATGAAATTGCACAGTAATTCATCAAAACCTCTAAAAGACATGGGATTTCTTTTCCAATATCATTTCCCCAGTTGTGTTGGAATAAAATACTTAAAATAGGAAGTCCTAAACCATATACTATAAATGCAGTTCTTTTGCATGTAATCATCACTACTATTGCTTTATCTGACCAATGACTAGAACATCAAAACACAATATGGGTTTGTTTACAGAGAAAAGGGTTCAAGAAAGGAAAAAAACCTTGGCAGACAAAGAAAACAAGGTATAAGTATATAATACCCATGCTTGGTAGTGTTCACTACCACTTAAACTATGAAAATAGTCAGTCATTGGTTTCTAAAAAAATCAAAGAGCTAGAAGACAACCCCCTAGACGACCTGCCAATCTGCATTTCCAACTTCTTTACTGTCATTAAAAGAGCTGAATTTAACATGAATAATTTCAAAGCATTCTAGATGATTGTTAATTAGTTGCAGTATGCATTTTACTCATCTGTCAGTTTTTCCTTTCTTTATGACTAGTATACTGTGATGATAAGTAGCATGTTTTACCCCATGTTTTACCAGCTATGCTTTTCAGAATTTTATTACTTTATTATTGGATTCATTTACATGCCAGACGCACACACATCATCTTGACAATTTTTCAGGATATAGCTGTTGCTTAGTGGGTAGACTTTACATTTTCAAATGTTTGCCCTCTTAAATCCATTTTCTAGATAACATGAAAACTTGAATCTGAACTCTTCTGAAACTGATGGCCCTTCAACTGTGCCTAAAAAAGTATCAAGTGGGGCTTTTGATATCAAAGATATTCCTAAGAAATATATTCATGTAGCATGTGTGTGGGAAGAATACAAGTGTCATATCTAGATTTTTTTGGCATAACTGAAAGCCCAATATTCTGTGTGAATAAACCCAGAGTCCTGCAAAATAGATTCTGACCCAACCATTGCCCTGTCTACTGTTGTTTGTGGGCACAATCAGTCTGCATTAGAAGAGGCTGGCCAAGAGCATGATGAAAGTAAACTAATTGAATAGAACAACAGGAAATGTTCTCAAAAGCAGGTCACAAATGTAGTCTAGGTTGGCAGAAATCATGAGTAACAAACTGCTGAAATGCTCGGACCTACTCTGGAACAGTGATGAGACTTTGGTTTGAAAATGCAGAGTGTAGATGATGGTGGACACAGTGAATGTATCAGTGTTTTGAGGCATAACTGACTGGCTTTGGTTAATATGAAGGACGGTTATTTTATTTAAACAGATTGTGTTAAAATATTTGGATATCAATCAATTTATTTGCTAAGATCAGCTCACTCCTGATTTTGACTTCCATATATCATAGTATAAATATGGGCAGAGTGGAATGATTTTCTTGTATTTCACTGGTCATGTTGCATTATTTTTTTATGACAAGCATTTGCACTTAAAATAGTATTCATCAAGTATGCTAGCTACTCTACATTCAAAGTTCAAGCAGAGTATATGATCCATGGCACAAATGCTATTCTGTTGATGGAACTTTTAACAGTAAGCAGCAAAACTGCATTTAGAAACATGATGGCTCTTGAAAGAAATCTCAGAGATGTAAAGAGCATATCTAATAGTTCACATCTTTCTTACATGACGGTGAAGAAGCATGCAAAGCATAACTAAATTAAGTTGACATAATGAAGAAGTTGACCATTGAAGGTTTTCTGTAGGCAGATGCTTAATTTGATTTTTTTTGTTTTGTTTTCTAAATGTATTACCCTAGTTAGACATCCAAAAATGCATTTCAAAATTGAGTATGAAAGATTTAGGGTTGATAATCAGGGTATTACAATCAGTTAAACTTTGTTTTCATCCATTTTGAAAATATGCATAATTACATCTGTTTCTAGAAAGGGTAAAAAAGGGTAAAAAAAAGTGACTGATAGGTAAACTTTGTAAAGGGAAGGCCTGGTAAAATCATGGCTCCAGCCTGTTACTTAGCCTAAGTAGAAAGGGACCGTGGGAGAGTGGCTCAGCTAGAATAGAGGAAGTGAGGCATGCTGCATAAATGCCTCGTGTCTGCACCGTGGTGTATGGTGGTTGGTTAATTGGGTTTGTTGTGCCTTAAAACTATGTAAACTAAAAACCGACTAACGGCATAAAAAGGCTGGGTTTTTTGTCAATAAAGTTCCTCCTCTGCACCTGGCTGGGGACTCCTTGCTGCTCCGTATTGCTACAAAAAAAAGGGTAAAAAAGGGTAAAAAAAGGAGAAGGACCCTGGGAAACATTGTCCAATCATCCATGCCCAATAACATAATGGAACACATCTTTCTGGAAGACATGTTGAAATGCATGAAAGATCGGGAGATGATTAGAGACAGTCTTTAAACTGAGAGTAGATTCAGATTTCATATAAAGAAGATATTTTTTACAATACTGTTGTTGAGACAGTAGAGAACCTGTGAATACTGTGTCATTGCAAGTGTTCAAAGTCAGGCTGAATGGGGTTTGGGCAACTTGATCTAGTGAATGGTGTTCCTGGCCATAGCAGATGGTTGAACTAGATGATCTTTAAAGGCTGTTTTCAACTCAAACCATTCTATCCTTTTATGACTCTATATTATTCCTAAAAATTACATGTTCACATAGAAATAAATTGAGCAATTTAATGAATCGCCACCATTTTTACTACTTTGGTTCAATCTAACTGCTAAGCACTGTAAAACAGAGTCTTGCTATCACTGGAGATAAAAGGAAATTAATACATTATCTTCTACAACTAGAGAGTGGAATAAAGAATAATTGGAAGTTGTTAAAAAGAAACTCTTTCAGCTGGTCAAAATTAATAGTTTATAATATCATCTTTTCTAATAATGATTGAAGAAGTTACTGAGCAGCAAATAAAATGTAACCTCTGACTACAACAGACAGAAAAAGTAGAAGAATAATGGTCCCCTGATAATCATTTTGACATTGTTATTGTTGCAAATTAGGATTGAACTCACTCTTCCTAGCACACCATAGCAGCTGTACTATAAATCCTTAGATTTCTTACAAAGAGAATCCATTTTTATAGTTTTAAAACTTTATTCAATCTTATGAGGGAATGCCCTGAAAAGAATTCAATGCTGTGGTTTCATAAAGATTAACATTAAATGTCCTTTTTGCAGTATGGCAAAAGAAGACAGACTTTGGCCCTGATTAAAACCATAGAAAGAACACATTAATGTTTACAGACATAAAACAAAACTGAGCAGAATTTCCTAATCTGATGTCATGGCTCAATATCATAGAAATATAGAATCAATAAATGGTTTGTGTTGGAAGCGACCTTAAAGGCCATTTAGTTCCAACCCCACTGCTGTAGGCAGGGACGCCTTCAACTAGAACAGGTTGTTCAATGACCCCTCCAAACTGGCCTTAAACACTTCCAAGGATGGGATATCCACAGCTCCTCTAGGCAACCTAGTCCAGTACTTCACCATCCTTACATACATCCCTACATAAACATTTCCTCACTATATCTAATGTAAGCCTATTCTCTTTCAGTTTGAAGCATTCCCCCTTGTTCTGTCACTATGTGCCCTTGTCAAAACCTTGTCAAAACTCTCCAACTTTCTTTTGGGCACCTTTCAGGTACTGGAAGGCTGCTCTAAGGTCTTTCCAGAGCCTTGTCTTTTCCAAGCTGAACTTCTGCAACACTCTCAGTCTGTCTTCATAGCCCTCTGATCATCTTCATGGCCTTCCTCTGGAGTCATTCCATGAGATCCATGTCCCTCTTATGCTGGTGCCCCCAGAGCTGAACACAGTACTCCGTATGGAGTGTACAGAGGGAGAATCATTTCCCTTGACCTGTTAGTCAGATTTCTTTTGATGATATGGTTGGCTTTCTGGTCTGAAAACCTACATTACCTGGTCATGTTGAGCTTCTTTTCAAATCACACATTCAAGTCTTTCTCTGCAGAACTGCTCTCAATCCATTTTCTGCCCAGTTTGGGATTTGTGATTGGGATTGTCCTGACCCACATGCAGGACATTGTACTTGCCTTGTTGAACTTCATGAGGTTCACACAGGCTTGTCTCTGAAGCCTGTCAAGGTCTCTCTGGATGGCATTCCTTCCTTCCAGCATGTCAATGAACAGATTGGGATTGTCAATAAATCTGCTGAGGGTGCACTCAATCCCACTGTCCATGTCAGCAACATAGATATTAAAGAACTCTGGTTCCAATATGGATCTCTGAGGAACACCACTCATGACTGTTCTCCACTTGGACATTGAGATTTGACTGCAAGTCTTTAAATGTGACCATCCAGCCAATTCCTTATCCACCAAGTCGATAATCCATGTCTCTCCAGTTTACAGACATGGATGTCATGCAGGACAGTGTCAAATGCTATCCACAAGGTCCAGGTAGATGATATCAGTCACTCTGCTGTTATCCACCAACAATTTCACCCTCCTGTACAAGGCCAAATTTCAAGGCTAAAATTTTCAAATACAATGATTGTTGCAGACCAGCTTCTGTCTTCTAGCCCTTTAAATAATATATTTTCCATATGTGTAAAGTCCTTCTCTTTAGATGAAAAAGAAATTCATCAGATGCCTTTGAGTGTCAGATTCCTTTCCTATGCCAAAAATATTCCTTAAGTACTAGAGACATTAGTTCTGTGTAAAATATTTTTATCAGCGTTTGTACTAAATATTGAAACTTCAGGTGTGCATTTATACATTGGCAAATGCTTATAAAAGTGACTCCCCTATAGAAATACAATTTACCTAAACACATACGGTATTATTGTTTTGTTCAGGGAAAAAAACAGTACAGTAACTTGGATTTTGCAATTGAAGTTAAAATTTTGGAAGGAAATTGAATTTCTGTTATAGATATGTCTGCATGTGCTGCCTCACGTCATGTAAGATGTGTGTTCTGAAAGTTTATTTCCTGAATCCTGTACAAAAGCTGTTCTTAGCACTATCTCACTTAATATTTGCCTCAGAACTATATATTAAGTGAAAATTAATTAAATTTCACTTAAATAAGTGAAAATTAGGTCAAAATTGGGGGATAGATTCTGCCTTCTGATATACATTATATGATTTCATTACTACTATGTGGGTCATCTACACACCTCTGAGGAGATTTTACTCAATCAAGTAACTTCATACAATATTCCTGGAAAAGAAAATTTCCAAAATTGCAGGTACCAGAAATCTCTGATTTAACTCAGAAGAAAAGGACCTGGAGGAAAGAACGGAGAGGGGGCATAAAACTGCCAGACCAAGCTAATATGCGAGTGAGAAGTAAATCTGATGAATAAGGGGATGCATTAACTTCTGTAAGCAAAGCTTCAAAGCTGAAAATGAATGGATTGACAGTTTGGCAGTTAAAAAAGAGAAGAAAAAAAATCTTGGTGAACAGACTGCCTGATACATCTATTCTGCACCTTATATAGTGAAAGTCATTAGAAGGAAGTTTGGAATAAAGAGAAATCAATTGCTTGTGATGGAAGCATGGACAAGAGTAGTTTATCTTGATTGAATGGAGTACCGTGAAAATATTTTTTTATTAGAACCTGAGTGATGATACCACTATCTCAAACTGAAAAAAGCTTCATTACTCTTGAGGAAGTGAACAAAATCTATTGGAGACAATCTTCCAAACAAAGAATGACTTTCTGATGGATTTCCCACAAGTTTTTGCAAGGAGTCGCTTACAGATTTTTAATGAACAGACTGATTTTCATAAATTTTGAGTAACTGAAGAGCTGTCTTTTGGCAATATAAATGTACTATAAAATGTCATATTGGAATCTGGAATTACTTTTTCTTGGTGAAATATCAAAAACTTGGTAATATTTCTCCATGCAAAAATTTCAAGGTTTTGCTTTTTGATCAACAATTAAAAACTAAATCGAGTTAATATAGGTAGAAATTCAAAAACTGTAGACAAATACTCATGCATACATTCTATTCTTTTTATGCTTATTGTCAGTAGCATCTTCTGGTTGTTTTTGGTTCTCTTTCAAAACAGAAGCAGTTTTCAGGCTGCTTTGTGCCTACATGCAGTCCTGGGAACTTCATTCAACAACACATGCTTATGGTCTGTGTACTCAGTACTCAGCAAGCTGAAAATCCTATCTCCACTTGCCAAATAGGACTTAATTCCCCAAAAGCAAAGTTATGAAGGGCATATTGCATACTGCTTTATCTTAGAAGAAAGTGTTGCAAATAATGTCTGTTTCAAAGTCTGTTTGACATTTTTCATTATAAAAAATCATTTTCAATTGCTTAGATAAATTAAATATCAAGTGAGTACATAGACAATCACATTTCTCAGAATTTGGTAAATTAATTCACCAAAGCCATGCTCTGTCTAAGCAGGAGCTCCAGATTTACAGAGAAATTGAACACTTCAGGGATGCAAGGACTGCGCAAAACTTCTCCTCTATTGCTACGAATGATTCCATGCTGAACTCTGTGTAAGTTCAGTCTAGCTTTTAGTTGTGTCAACAGAATGTATTGGAGAAGCATCAAAAAATAAACTCATCACAAGTGTGCAGGTGGGAAGGGAATAGAATAATAAATGCAAGAGCTAGAAGTAAAGAGAAGGAAGGCAGAACCATAGAAAAGCCAGGGATGCCACTGGCAGAGACAGGATGAGGAGCAAGAAGAAGGAACTTCAGATGATGTGAAAGGAAAAATTAGTTGTGTGGCTTGATGTACAGAAGTTCAGAAGATAGCTGTGTGTGTTGGTATGACAACAAGAAACAGCCTAGGAATATTCACCAGGAATTACTTTTCTTACAGCATATCTTTCTATCCTCATTCCTAAGTGGCTTTTAGTATAGACTGCTAATGTCTATTTGCAGTCCTGAATGTGAAATGTGTTTGCAGATTTGAATCTATCCTTGTGTGCTATTCTAGTAGCTGGAATACATTTTCATATAATTTTGTTATTGAGGAAATAGCTGTGAAATCCTGTTCTAAAAGCATTCCTCTTGTGCCCCCTTCAAAAGTCCAATTGCTCAGAGTCTTTCAATGCTTGGAGATATTAAGGTTTTGCACCATAAAAGTCTGCATTGTTGCACTTAAATTCTTAACCTTAATGACAACCCAGACAAAAGTCTGGGTTTATGGTTTTTTTTGAAAAGTTATTGAACTTGAGAAATTACATTAAAAATCTGTCATAAATGAATGTTGAGAGGATGAACTTAATCACTCTAAAGATGAGATATAAAGCTATCTGTGCATCATAACTTTTTTTCTTCCCTCTAAAGTGTATTCTACACTGGGAAGTGTCAGGTAGCTATAGATCAGACATGTAAAAAATATCCTCAGTGTGAAAGCCTCACAGTTTTGATGCCTCATAATTACTCTGCAGGAAAGAAATATTATTTCCATTTTACAGGTAGCACATAAAAGCATATAGATGAGTGTCTTGCCCAAAGCTGTAGAGGAAATCTGTGTTACAGCAGATAATTAAATATCCCAGAACAGCTACTGGGCAGATGCATACTCTTCTGTTAAAATTGCACAATATAATATTGGGATAGGTTCAGGTATTTACACACAAACCCTTGTGCACATACAGACAGGACCTCTGGAAAGATTTATGTGCTGTTTAATATCACTAACCAAAAATTCAAAAAGTCAAAAATTAAATATAATAGAGACATTCCATGCTCTGTGTCTGAAAAAACAAAATCTCCTGTCCTATTGTCCTACTTTTGAAACGTGCTTTTTAAACTATGGCACTGCTTAACTGAGTCTCCTGTTGAAACCTCATACGTGAATGGTGAGGGATATAATATTTTTATCTGTTTAGACAATAAAGTCAAAATATGTCCCATGAGAAATATGTCAGGCAGCTACATGGATCCTTCGTTGTCTCAAAGAGAACAACTAAGATAATTTTCTGAATTGCAAAGTTGCAGTAAATGTTACCAAGTTAAACTATAATTTTGTGTTCTCATATTTAAAGAATACACTCGATTTCATTGATACAAGTTTTTTGGGGGCAATATTGCTTGTTTAGGGAACAGCTTAAGCATCTTAGAAAGCAGAACGTACAGGACAATTCTTAGTTTAAGCATTGCTACAGAACAGAAAATAAATTATCAGTTCTTCTTCTGTGTAATAGTCTCTTGCTTATGTCAATAGAACTATACCACCTAAGTGTTCAGGAAACAATTCTGGTCCACACAAAAGAGAAAAAACTTGTCATATTTAAAACATAGAGTGGTTCAATATCTGCTCTGCTCCGCTCCCTAGACTACTCTGCCTGGGAGATAATTAATTTTGTCTTTTTTGTAGGTAGGTGGTGGCCAATATTGACTGAAACAAGGCGGCTGGGATCGAGATTCCATCACCTGTGTTTATGTGACTGCAGTGCAGACAACTGCGTGCAAGCTAGTTGTATGTGTCTAAGCTCCTGCTGCAGTCCAACAGCAATAGAGAGTTACACAGTCAATGAAGTAAAGAGAACTATTCAAATACAGACATCCAAGTTAGGGTGAGATATGGGAACTCCCCATAGTCCATGGTTGACAAGATCTGCATCTGTTACAAGTAGCTAGCCTACTAAAACTTATATTGCATGTACCTAAACTTGTGTGTCTGGATATAGAGCTGAATACCGCTCTAGGAGTTAGTCTCTTAGTTACCAGGGGGCAAAGATTCTTCTAGTGGTTCATGCTTCTGTCTGTTGTGCATTTGTAGCCATCTTAGCCTACTGGACAGATGATTCATTGCTAGAAGAAGAAAAATTCCAGATAATTGTCACTTTTTGAAGGTCTCCATATCAAGCTACTGTTGGAATATTAGAAAAGTAAAGCAAGGCTCTAACAAGTCCAGGCCTAAAGACACAACACTGTCTGATATCAGAAGTTTAGGCCTTGGGTGACTTCTTTTTTCAGACAGTGGTCCAATTTGAGTGCTGTAGACTGTCTTCAGAAGCCCAAGGAAAGAAGAATACTGAATGTACCTGTGTCCCTTCTCATATGCAGTGTTTCTTCCTTGTCTAGGAGACTAAGGCAGCAGACAGCTGCACTTTTCAGCCATTTTCAGCACAGATGTAGTCAGTCAATACTGATGCATCATCTGTTGCCAAAGAACAACTTTTTCTTACAAATTTTCTGCTCCTTCTTCAAAGAAAAGGAGTGTAAATCTTGGCAAAAGTAAGTTGGTACGTAAGTTTTTTGATTATCTAACAGCTTTCACTGCAGTTCATCTAAAAACATGAAAGTGAATACAATCAAGTCCCATTGATATATAAATACTAGGGAGTGGAATAGAAAAAAGAAGAGGCCACATCACTCACAAAAACCTTAAATAGGTATAAAACTACAACAGATTATTCTATTATATATATTATCAATATAGACACAAGAAATATTAAAATGAATTGAAACTATTTAATTGAATCACTTTACACAAGTCAAGGGGTTTTAATCATACTGTTTTTATAACAATATGAGATGTCATTTTACTTTTCACTTTGTTGGAATACTCTAGAGAAAGGCAAACATGCCAATTCGTAGGTAGGCAGTAGTATTTTCAGACAGCTTTGAATATTTTATCTGATTTCCTGGTCTTTATTTTTCTTCAGATACTGCTCGGCATATAGAATTTATACTGAGCACTCTGCTACTCCATCACGGTATCTCTGAAGTTTTTCCAGAGTCACGTCATCATAATTTAGAGCCAAAAATGCTTCACTATGCTCTCACAGAGGTTTTAAAAGGTCAGAATTCTTCATTAATTTATAAGAAATGTGGTCATTCTAATTTGTGCCAATAAAGGTCTTTTTATTTCCATGTCCCAGTCTTATACCATACAATAAGATTCTCTTAGATGTGAATTTACGGAGTAATAATTTATGCCTATATACTGCCATAGCTGTTGACCTTCAGTCTTACACTCAACATATTAAGTCTGAATTACTGGGTAGTATGTTGAGTTTTATAGTGATTCATTCCTCAGCCATGGTGTAGGTGAGGGAAGGAGCCAGATAACATCATCACAGTAAATTATTTCTCTAAAGGTAAAATTACTGCATTGTTCTAGTGAATCCTTACCATTGCCTTATAGAACTTCATGCATATAGAGAATATAAGAAAGACTTGTTGAGCATATAAGAAAAGATTTGTTCTAGTGGTAAATGTAAAATGATACGTTTTTGTTTAAAGCTTATATTCCCATTCTGATCCCATCTGGGTGCTAAATGCTTCTCAGTGCTGATCCCACATGGGAAATGTCTTCCATCTTTATATGCATCAAACCCATTTTCTTTGTAAAAACATGTTATCAGATAGAATTTTTATTTTATATGCAACTTCATTCTCAGAAAACAGTATTTCCACAGGTGCTACAAACATTTGTAAAACATTACTGAGCTTTTAAAAGCATCATCATAGGAATTTCTTTAGCACTAATTCTGGAAAACTATTTTCTGCTATCTTATGTTGAATATTTGTCCTTTAATATATTAAGTTTCCTGAAGTGAGTGATCATTTTTATATATTAACTACATCTCCAAATACAGTTTCCTTCATACCTAAAACTTTTTTGGTCTCATATGTTGAAGTATGAACCAGATTCACCATGGATCACAGTACTTCAGGCAGTACAGGACACAGGATATCTATGTCTGTTTCTGTTCTCCTGCGTGAGATTTGGGAAACTCTCTCCCATCGACTACACTTTCTCTTGCTATTTCCCCAGTAACGTTAGTGGCAGGGCCCTGAGAGTGCCAACAGGCTCTGCAGACATTCTCTACTGTGAATTTAGCCACCCGTGCTTCAGGCTAGCTCTGACCTGGTGCAGCTGTTGGACTCTGAGTCTGACTTCTGGGAAAGAGCTGTGAGAATAAAAGGCTTGCCCTCATCTCATGGGATCTGTATGGAATCAAGAGCTCAGACTTTCTCTTGAACTGAGCTAGGCTGTGATTCTGAGCCTTACTTTTCCAACCTACTGCCCCGATCACCTATACTGCCTCAAGACTTGCCTCACTGCTGTTGTATCTCCTGGCCTGTGGCCACTCTAGGCCCAGCTCAGCAGGACTTTTTGGGACACAATAACACTACACCCAGTTGGGGAAAGGAGGGTAAGGTGGGCATTTGTGTAACCCCTTGCACGAGACAAGTTAGCACAGCTGTTAGCATAAACCTCAGAGCTCTAACCAACATTTTCTTAAGCAGAAGAGACAAAATGCGACCAGCACCTTTTCCCAAATATCAGAATGAACCTTGAACAGTTTTTGTGTATTCAACAAAATAGGAAGCTGAGCTATACAAACAGCCTGCTGATCCTCAAGCCTAAGCATGACCAGAAACATCCTGATCACTTGATGACAGTACCGGCAATGGAAATAGCACATGAGAACCCAACAGCACAAGCTGAAAACACTAGTCATGTGAGAGACTGGACTGCTGGTGCGTAATGACTCAACCAAAATATTCTCAATCCTCCTCCCCCACTCCCCATAACTTGGGAAACTAAAGAAATTTAAAGGCCACTACAAGGAAAGAGAATGTGGAGGGAATCCAGAATTAAGGAGAACCTGAGAAACTTTGGGGGAACACAGGGGCCCCCATTACCTTGCCCAGAATTATTTTTAGAAACAGTTGTGCAATGTCTTTGTTTAGAGACTCATAGCAGATTACCATGGTTAAATATATAGAATTCCTTAGTAGATTTAACTCAACATTACTTTTTCTTGATACTGAGATGATTCTTCCTCTAGAAAAATACAACTTAATTGGTGTTGCAATAAATGTTTTTAGTGAAGTCATTTTTCATAAATATCATGGAACTTACATTTCAACTAATAGCTAGTTTGGAGCTGTGTTTCATTTAGAAATGCATGAAATGAAAGTACAGTTCTCCAAGGAAAGCATACCACTGACTTTAAAGTGGGTTCAGCTGCTATGCTTCACGGCCTTTGAACACTCATTTTAATTCTTTCTACAGTTATTTTTTCATAGCAAAGGATATTGAACTAAGCAATACTTAAAGCAAAAATAGAATTCTATGTGTTAGAACAAGTAAGATATGTTAGTAGTAAAATGACCTTTACATATTTTTAAATTGCTTAAATTTAATCACACATGCATTTGAGAAACCATTTTGCAAATTCTATATTTCATGAGAGTGAAATGCATGTTACTCTGCATTGATTTACTTTTGTCTTCCAGTGACAGCAATGCATTTAATTGTCACAAGAAGTAGCAACCCCTGATTATATTTTTGTTTTAAGTGTAGATGAACTTGTAGAGTTTCCCCAAGGGTCATATTTGCTATGTGAATATCAGCACCTTCTAAAAACTCTGCTTCAATAGTCTTGATAGTATCTTGCAGAAATTGCAGAAATCTTATGCATGCCTAGAACTTCCTTGTTACTCATTTGAGAAGGTTCACAGACTAGATTAGATGATTACAGACCATTAGATGATTAATATCTTTCCAAAATCAGCAGTGTCTCTCCCAGAAATACCTCTGCCGGAACATCTCCGTCCCCGCTCCCGCTGTCCCCTCAGGCTCGCAGGGCTGTTTCCCGCACGGTTCCCCCGCTCAGCCCTGGCTGCCGGGCAGCGTTTTGCCCTCCCTTGGCCAGGCTTTTTCCGGGGCTCTCGCCCGCCCGCCCGTGGACGGTGGGGTCACCCCGGGCCG
>NW_008238983.1:6430712-6439736 GCF_000691975.1 Corvus brachyrhynchos | reverse complement strand
CGCCTGGGCCCGGCCCGGGCAGCCCCGGCACTGCCCCAGCGCCAGAATCTGTGCATTGACCTTTGGTATAGAATCAAATACTGAACTTCACTTGTTTTGAAAGTCCAAGTAGAATGGTTCAGATATCTTCTACCACGGTCACGAAAACACCACCAGCCCAGACTGTCCCTGTTGAGTCTTCTCTCAGGAGTCTTAGTTCTAGTTTTATCATGTAAGTTCAAAAGCTTCCATGGATACATCATCAAAGCTGGAAATGGGACTGTAGGGGATCAAAATGTTACCTGGTGTAACTCCTGTCATTGACACCCAATTATAGATGGGATCAGCTAAATTTCTTCATGAAAATCTGTGTTTTCATTTTCACATTGAAAGACAGATATAGCTATAATTTCAGTCTTTTAATTTTCTTTATCATCCAATACCCAGCTGTGCCTGACACATTTCTGCTTTTTTTTTTTTTTTTTTTTCCCTGAAGGAAGCAATGAGCTATTCAGTGAAATTTCTTGATTTCACAGCAAGGTAGCATAATCTCTGTAGGATTCTTTTTTTTTTCCTTTTTCTTTTTTCTCTTTTTTAATGGGGAAAACCTCCTTCAGTGCTCCCCATGGTATGTTTTGCAACAGAGATGCATTTACTGAACAGTTTTGTAATTATCAATATTTATAAGGCCACGAGAATTATTAAAACTCCATGGGGTACCTAATTTCCAAGTTCTTTAGCTTGCTTTTTTAGAGTATTTCAACAGACTAGTGAGCAAGCTGCTGTAACTGGATCCACTGAAAGATTTTTTCCATGAAACAAAGCTGACATTGAAGTCTAATGTGGGGTGAACTACTTTCCGTTTTAATTTCTCCTGTGTAATAAAAAGGAGTAAAACCAGAAATACTATTAATATGTACAGAAATAATTAAGCTTCAAGGAGGAAAACTCTATCATCCAACATGAAGTAAATGTGGTTTTCTTACCAAGAAACTAATATTTGAACAGTATAAATCACAGGCAAGAAGAGTTCATTTGAGTCACTCTACCTTCCTGATTATAAACAGACCAGACAAATAGAGAAGTTAATAGCAATGTCAAGGTGCAGTAGGAAAAACATTAAGGATATTAAGCTGTCTCTGGGCTGAGCAAATCAAAGTACAGCAAAATAATGAACTGAAAACCCATGCTGACACAATATTGTTTAAGGGATTTGAAGCTCTGATTTTGTATTACTGCAAACAATTCTAGATTACTTTTGGAAAAACCTACATTTTTCTTTTCTTTTTAAGGTTTTTTCCCTTTCCCTCTTGCTTTCATTTTTTCCTCTTTTTCATTCCTCTGCCTCTTCCCTTTTTATTCATTTTTCTTTTTCTTCCTTTCTTTTTCTTCTCCTTTTTCTTTTTCTTTTTTTCTTTTTCTTTTTTCTTTTTCTTTTGTTTTCATTTTTTTCTCTTAATTTTCCTTTTTTCCAAAACCTTAGAAGTTTAAAACAAGATAAGGAAAGCCCACTCTATGGAGTGAGACTTTACATAGTTCTTTCAAGCTGATATCTCATATAAGTTATAAGCAAAAGAAGGCAAATACTGCTAATGAAAATAAATAAATGAATAAATTTCTGTTCTCCTGTCAGAACTAGAAGAAATGTTAATTATTACCTTTTTTTATCTTTGATCTTCATTGAATCATTTTATAGTTAATTATATAATGATTAACAAGAATTAATTAATTACAATTCAGCCCTTGTTTTTAATTCTTCCTACCAAGGCTGTTCCACTGATTTCATTTTCTAAAGAACAATGATGATTGAGTAGAGATAAACTGACACTGAAGCATAGAACTGGACTGGGCAGCTGTTGGTTGTTCTGAAGTAATGTGAACTCCCATTGTGTTTAGAAAGCACATGCTAAGACAAAGATTAACCATATATAGAGAAATCGATGTTTTTTACAATGATTCTCAGTTGAAAGGTGTGATATCTTTTGATATTATTTAAATGCAGCATTCATGCATGTAATGCAGCCTCTGCTCTGAAGCCCTGGGGAGAACAGATGATCCTGCTAGATGTCTGTTCCCTCTCTTTTAAAGGGATCCTGAGCCAACCACCTCTATGAACCTGGGGTAAAACACCCTGGTTCTGCTTCCGACCCCTGGGTCTGAAAGAGACAGTGGTAATCTTGGGCAGGTCAGCACAGGAAAGACATAGAATGCAATACACATTTTTGGGTCTACCCAGGACAAATGCCCGTGATGATATAAAATAAATATTTTTCAGTGAGCCAAAGCACTATTTTTTTTTCAGTCTGCTATTGAAGTGTTAAGAAAAGGAAAAGTGTAAGAATTGTCTTTAATAGTGTGCTTTCATCTGTACTGGAAAGTACTTAACATTGGAAGTGTATTACCGCAGGCCTGGTTCCTACGATATATCACCGTGTCCCACAGCCATAGGGAGGAGGAGGAGGAGAAGATCCAGCAGGCAGGAATTGTGCACCAAGATTGATTTATTTAATTATTTTACAAACCTTTTATAGACTTTTTTCTTCATAGTCTAATTGGACAAGGGATCAGCCACCCCTTGGGGGTGATTGGCCAAAATCCTAAAACATCCATTATCAAAATATTTTCTACTATACCATAAACAAGACTTTCTAAGGTTGCAGGTGGCTTGGTTGTTTGCATTCCCTGCTACCTCTTCTGTGAGAGAGAAAAATCTCTCATGGACTTAGAAAATAACAAGAAGATCCTCACTAACAGCATTTTTGTACCTACAGGAGTGAAAGCTGCCAGTTCTGTTAAAAGAACAGGGCATAATTCCTTTGTGGCTGTAGGGAACCTAGGTAGTTTAACAGCTTACATGAAGGTCAGCAGAACTTGCAAAACACCTCAGACAGTGAGTTTCCTAAGGTTTCCTTGAAATCTGTCTCCCAGGGAATTCCTTAAAAATCACAGCCTTCGTGTCGATGTGCATAGATGTTCCCAGCATTTAATAAGATATTTGTGATAATATCATCACATGTGATAAAGAGAACTGATTTTGTTTTAACGAGAATAGCAATTCCCATCTTACAGAGAAAAGGAAATGCACAGACAGTGAAATCTTGCTATTTCAGTTGTTCTTTGTAGGAAAACTCAGCAAAGCATCTGCTCATGCTACTGTGACTGCTTTGAAAAGACAAAACTGAGATGTCTGTTGCTTCTTGGACTTTATTCCTTATTTAGGATAGACTGACTATTCATCTCTTGCACTTTCCCAGTGTAGTTCAGACACAAAATATGACATTACTCTGTTTTCATTTTAATTCAAATAAAGACAGAAGAAATGGATGTTACTTCATAGTTTATGGTGTATCATAGAGAACCCAGTCATCCAATAGAAAAGAGGAGGAACAATGATTTGGACTCAGTTAAACTCTCACATTTCCTTAACTTTCACTATAGTATCCTAGAACCAGTAATTGCTGCATTATCCTTTTAAGAACTATCATGCATAGGATGAAAAGAAAAACTATAAATATATATATTAACATTAAGACTTTTCATTATTATTTTTTCAAGTATAATTTTTATCTTCAGGATGCTGGTAGTGTCGAATTTCACGTTGTGAAAGGAACATGTGGTAGCATTGAGTGCACTTCATGGAACAACAGGAAACCCAGTAAAGATCAAGCCTAAATAGACAAGATGTGAAAAATGTCACCTTCATTACTACTAGGGATGGAAATTCTGTTAAAAATCTTCTACAGATATGCTAACTTGCAACTTGTATTGACTGATTAATTTTCCTTTCTGGTTATTGTCCCTTTAAGTGCTCATTAAGTATACTTTCTAAAAAGATAACAGCTCATACCTCTTTCAAAAGAAGTCTGATGTCTAAAGAGAGTTGCCTAATTGGGGAATTGCCAATTGTACTAGTATTGAGTTCTCTCAATCACCATAATTGGATGATTGCTACCTCTGTGGATAGATAGGAAGAAGAAAGATGTAATCCTTTTGGATTTCAGCAAAGCTTTTGATAATTTCTCTCACATAGGATCCTTCTGGACAAAATGTCCAGCGAACAGCTGTAAAAACACATAATGCGGTGGGCAAGCAACTGGCTCATGGGTGAAACATAAAGGGTTATAGTGAATGGGGTTACGTTAGGTCTGGCAGTCATTTATCACTGGGGTTCCCTGGGGCTCCATTTTACACCCTATACTCTTGAACATCTTCATAAATGACTTGGATGCAGGGCTCAAATGAATACTAAGAAAATTTGCTGAAAATATAAATTAGGAAGAGCTGTTGATTCCCACAGAGGCAGAGAAGTCCTGCAGAGACCTCGACAAATTAGCGGGCTCAGCAACCACCAACAACATGAAGTTTAACAAGAGTAAGTGCCAGATTCTGCAACTGGAACAGGGAACCTTGAATGTATGGACAGATTGGGAAACGAGAGTCTGGCGAATGCTGCAGAAAGGGACCTGGTGGTCTGTAGGAACCCAGAGTGCCCTGGCAGCCAGGAGGGCCAACCCTGTCCTGGGGGGCATCAGGCACAGCATCACCAGCCAGGCAAGGGAGAGGATTGTCCCTCTCTGCTCTGCATTGGGGCGGCCTCACCTCGAGTGCTGGGGGCAGTTTTCATAAATATAAAATTATTGTAACAGATCTACTGTTGTGTGGATGCTAAAAGGCAGGAGCAGAGGAATTTTCCTGCGAAACTTTTCTTTCTCATAAGAGAGCAGTTAGAGAAATCCAGCTTCTCACAGCTTCTCTGTGAAAGCTTTTGTTCTCATGAGAACTGGATGGACAACAGTTTGAGAGAATGTAAACCATTTCTGCATATGCAGGCTGTTGTGAGAAGAGTAGAATTGTTTTCAGTCTTGTGAGAATAATATTTGGAAATTTGTGTCTTACTGCTCAGCCTATCACCTCGAGAGGTGGTGAGTGAATAAGCCAATCATGTAATTTCTTTACTGCAAACCACACTGCAAAAGATGAGCTATTCATTAAATGCGGGCTTAGCTCTGCTCTGCTTCAGCCATATCATCTGACCTGGAATTATGTTGTGATTTCGCTGTTCTCTGGGGATAACAGTGACAATGTTATACAATAATTTTATATATATTTATATTGTTAATAGATATTTCTTTAAGCTGTTAAATAGATAATCAACCAGTCTGGAATTCTCTGAGGTTTTCTATTCCCTTGCTTCCTGCTATCATAATTAAAATTAAATTGATTTTATGCTGCCTTCAGTTGTTATACAGTTTGCTAAGTTACTGGTTTGTGTCTTACTGTGTCTTGATCTATTTTTAAACATATTTATTAGCTTATGTCATATACTAGGGGCTAGAAGAAAAGTTAGGATTACGTTGCTGCTTCACACCTCCATCAGCGGATCTTTCCAACTGGCCTGTGAGCCACCTGTAATCTTTTACTCAAGCAGCAACAGTCTCTTGTTTTGAATAATTGATCTACTGATTCAGCTGCTTTTCTGCCGTAGAAAATACTGGGTTTGGATTCTGCTGTTTAGTTTAAGATCATATTAATGACAGTCACAGCTTCTTCAGTACAAAGTCTGTGAGCTCACACCAGGCACATGAAGCAACAATATAAAGATATCCAGGCCTTATATATCGCTGCAGGTATCCTGGTAGCGTTTTCCCTCACCACAGCACCTATGTTGGCTGGTACACTGTACACCAGAGAGGTACTGCAGTTCTGATGAACCTGGGAATCCGGCAAGCTCTTGGAGTCATCTCAAGATCAGTGTTATCTCCTAGTCTTTCTCTCATACTGCTGTTTTCTTTTTGTTTTTCCTGCCAATTTTTAAGTGCCTGTAGCTTCTCATGATTTCCGTGCCACCCAGATGAGTTTCTGAAATACCTTCCCTTACAGATAAATCCTTCCTGTTATAAGCCATTTCTACCACCTCTCTGAGCATGAGGATGAGGAAACAAGGATGCCAGAAGGCTTCAGATGAAGAGACGTATGCCAGAAACATGAATAGCAGCCTCAGCAAATGGGTACTAGGAACCATGGTAGCAATCACAGGTTGATGGAAGCATCCTTTTAACACAATTTTTAGACTCACACATTTTTAGGAGCCTTTGATAATCAACAGCAGCCATATAATTTTTGCATATAGCAAGCAGCTTTTCCCATGAGCCTGCCTTTCTGTTTCAGCTCACAGACACATGAGTGAGATCACTTCAATGAAGTCAGGGATAGGTCAAAGCTGTTCTCGACTGACACTACTTTTAGGAAAAAAATAATCGTTCTGACTCATATCATAGAAATCAAGGACAATGCAAGATCATATTTAAAAGCTTTAGATTAAGCAAATGGCAACATTATATAAAAGAATCGCTCTTGGAGGCAACCTCAAATACAGAGGATTTTGAATTATTTAGTTGAAGTCTTAGAAGATAAAGAAGGCTTATGATAGTCTCTTTTCTGGTTGCGGGACTGTCTTTTGTGAATGGATTTTTTTTTCTTTTAACTAAAGAAACTTTAAATGAATAGAACCCCCAACCCCAAATTTTGCAGCACATTGAGTATATTATAATGGTATCTTGTTTGCCATTTGACTTATACATTTCTGAAAAAATCTAATTTATACAGTAAAACTGTAAAAAAACAAATCAACTCAAAACTATCAGAAGTAGAAATGTATCATTTTTTAAACCATGACTGTATCATAGACATAGGTTTAATATAAACCAAATAAGTGTCCTTACCATTTCATACTGAGATTATTAGACTCCATTTGATCTAATTTCAAAATTACTTCAAATATAATTATCAGTTATATTATATATAATATCCCTGACAGCCAGGAGGGCCAACCCTGTAATGGGGTGCACCAGGCACAGCATTGCCAGCCGGGCAAGGAAGGGGATTGTCCCACTCTGCTCTGCACTGCGGCAGCCTCACCTCGAGTGCTGGGGGCAGTTTTGGGTGCCACAATATAAAAGAGACATTAAGCTATTAGAGGGTGTCCAAAGGAGGGCAACAAGGATGATGAAGGGTCTAGAGTGGAAGCCGTATGATGACTGGATGTGGTCACTTGAGGTTCAGCCTGGAGAAGAGGAGACTGAGGGGAGACCTCATTGTGGTCTTCAACATCCTCACAAAAGGAATCAGAGGGGCAGACACTGATCTCTTCACTCTTGTGACCCATGATAGGACTTGACAAAACAGCATGAAGCTAAATCAGGGGAGGTTTAGGTTGGATATTAGAAAAAGGTTCTTCACCCAGAGGGTGGTTGAGCACTGGAACAGGTTCTCCAGGGAAGTGGTTCACAGCACCAAGCCAGACTGAGTTCAGGAATTGTTTGGATAATGGTGTCAGGCACATGGGGTGATTCCTGTGGTGTCCCGCATAGGGCCAGGAGCTGGACTTGATGATCCTGATGGGTCCCTTCCAACTCAGCATATATTTAATTTTATGAATCTATGATTCCGTTTCAAACATATAGGATTTGACTGTGACTGTATTTATCTTCTGCACAGAAGAGATTGGGATAAAGATGCCAGGAGAAAAACTTTTGTAGGGTTCTTCTGTAAGTAGAGTAAGACAACAAATGAGGATGAGAAATCGAGGAGCTTACTCTCTTATGGGACTGTTTAATGGGTGCTGTTGACCAGAAGCACAGGCAGCTAGTTTTCCCTTTTCATAGGTTGTAGAACTGATGCAGAAATATAATTGTTTATATAAATTATGCACTTACGGCAGAGAAATATCCCTGTATGAATCTGTTCCTTTCCTAGTGTCCCTTGAATACTTAAAATTGCCCCATCAATGCTTGCATCTGTCTTAAGGCACCTTAACCTCATTGATAGGGAAAAGGACAGCATAGCAACAGAGAGAAAAGAAGATTAATATTTTCTAATGAAAAAGATGAAGTACTATATTTAGGGTGTATTTATCATATATCCATTAATGAATTTTTTTCACAACTTTGATCAGAACATGGAAAAGCTGAAATAGCATTTTAAATTTGAGTAATATAGAATTTAAATTAGCATCGCAAAGTATGCCTTTTCAATATTTAAACACTTCAGCATTTACACACTAGACACAAATTAGGTCATTTTGATCTGTTAAGTTCATGAGGTTGTAGTGAAGCATGTATTTTCATGTTCAGTCACTTCCTAAGAAGCCTTTGAAGAAATGCATGGGAAAGGTACAAAATAATGTTTTTTTCTTCCCAGAAAAGTACCATACCCTTTTAGAGAGGAAAATTTTGTTGGTACTATGTTGGGGTCCCTTCCCCCTGCCATGTAGCCCTGGGAGAGGGGCCCTGAGGGGAGGCACAGGGTTTCCCTGCCCCTGGTCAGCCTCGTTCCCCATTGGTTGTTCTGTGTTTCCCTGCGTGGGCAAGGACCCTCGGTCCTGTGACTGTGGGAGTTCCTCGGCAGAGCCCCGGCCATGCGGCTGGAGAAATAAACATCTCGGAAACATCTATCAAGAATCCGTCTATATATATTTCCTTTCCACAGGACTCCTGATTTGGTGCATTGTGTTACAGAATCCCCTCTGTAACAAATGGTAGAGAATTGCTCAGAAGACACTGATCCCCAAGGACAGAAAATTCGTGAGTAAAAACCACTCTAGATCTCTCTCTTTTCACCTTCGTTTGGATATTCTCTCTGGACTATGGAAGAATCGTGGGAAATGTGGTTCTCTGAGCCACACAAAAAATTGTATCTAGAAGTTAAAGGCATCCTTGAACAGTAAAACAAGAAAGTGTTTGTTCCGGGAGATCTAGAACATTTTTTTAACTGGCTTTTCAAAAATTTCTTCTATATTTCTCGATACTTACTTTTTGATATTGAACCTCCTGGAACTAGTAATGGGTGGTTTTGGTACGAGATCTGGGATAAGATAAGGGATCAAACAGAACATGGACTAGCGACAGAAGCTCTCCGTGGACTAATTGTAATCAGTGAAGCTCTTGAGGAACATTTGTATGGTCCCATTACCCCTAAAGCAGAGGATCATACTAATCCCGCGGCCGAGTCCGCGCGGCCGCCATCCCGGGAGCACATGACTGCAGC
>NW_008238983.1:6420051-6429593 GCF_000691975.1 Corvus brachyrhynchos | reverse complement strand
AGCCTCGTTCCCCATTGTTTGTTCTGTGTTTCCCTGCGCAGGGAAGGACCCTCGGTCCTGTGACTGTGGGAGTTCCTCAGCAGAGCCCCAGCCATGCGGCTGGAGAAATAAACATCTCGGAAACATCTATCAAGAATCCGTCCATATATATTTCCTTTCCATGGGACTCCTGGTTTGGTGCATTGTGTTACAGAATCTCCGCTGTAACAGTTCTAAGCAACTATTTAGGTATCTTTGTCACAATTTCTTTCTCTGCTACAAGCTTTCTGGGTAATTTTGGGTATGCCATATAAAGAGAGATAAAAGTTCTTCCAGCAATAGCCCTTCTGGTGGAACTAGACTGCCTCCACATTCAACACGAAATTACAAAAGTAATTTTCTGAGGGGGTCACCACATCAGTTAACCATTGAGCAATGCTGTTAGTCCCTTAAAGTGTAGCACACTTAAATATCAGCAGTTCTGCTAGAAGGGTCATGTCTCAGTGCAATGGTGTTAATGACCTCTGGGATCTGGTATCGGAACAACTTTTTTGGGACTTCCTGTCCCCGAACTCCAGTTGTTCTCAACGAAGTCTCAAGGACCAGGCAACTGTGACTTCAGATGGGATTGCTAAAGGTTCCAGAGCCCAGCTGGAGTGCAGTTCTTTACACTAATCCCATTTACAGGTGGGCCTCTGCATTTCAGGCTAACCAAGCTGCAGCCTTAGCAAAGGTAACTGCTCCACAACTGCAGAGTCAGAAACACTAATTTTCTGGTAGTGATGTATTTGACCAAGAATCCACACAGAATTTCCATGGACGCCCTTTCTTGCCTCAGGGAAAAATCTAGTTGAATAAGTCAGTGCAATTGAAAGACTGAAATTAAAGGTGTTTATGACACGACAAAGATGACTTCCTGACCTATGACTTCCTGACCTCAATCACTAATTTTTTTTTTCACTAGTTTAATTCCCAGACTGCTTGATATTTTTCCTTACCTTGTTGTCTTAACAAACATTATTGTTTCTTTGTTGTTCAGAGGTCAGAAATGAACTCTTACTGGTTTTTATTGGAGTATCACAGTGGAATGTTTTGCCTGCAGTGGTATTGAATTTTAAAGCAACAGCTTTTAGAACTTTTTTCTTTATTAATCAAAAAAAATTATTCTGAAACAATATTCAGAATCCATGGTAACAGATATTTATACATAAAATATGCAAGCAGTAATATTTCCTCCTGAGATATAATCACCCATAGTTGATTACATTACAAATAGAAACCTACCATTTTCAATAACAAGAGTTGTTTATTAAGAATACACATTGCATTTTATCAGTGAGAATCTTATTTCAGTTACATAACAAAGGAAAATTGATCTGGGTAGAGCAGAAACAGAGCAATGTTTTCTTCCTCTATAAGAAAGTGTTGTTCTGAGCTCCTCCTGGTTTGCTCTGACTTTTCCCAGATATCCTTTGCTGCAGAATTTGAGGTGAGTAGTTGAAGAACAGACTTAAAAGGAGGAATAATGATTACTTCAGAAGGGGTAGTCTTCTGAGAAAACACAGAAGTTTCTGGAATGAAGTTATTATTTTATGTCATATTCAAAAAAATTTTACAAGACTGTTTTTTTCAGAGTAGCCAGATGCAACTAAGTTTGTATTGTGGCATATCTAAAACTTTAGATTTTAGGTTTACTTTGTGTATCTTGTTTTGGAAAAATTCATAAATCATAGAATATGCTGAGTTGGAAGGGACCCATCAGGATCAAGTCCAGCTCATGGCCCTCTGCAGGAACACCCCAGGAATCACCCCATGTGCCTAAGAGTGTTGGCCAAACACTTCTTGAACTCAGTCTGGCTTGGTGCTGTGACCACTTCCCTGGGGAACCTGTTCCAGTGCTCAACCACCCTCTGGGTGAAGAACCTTTTCTTATATCCAACCTAAACCTCCCTTGACACAACCTTAGGCCATTCCCTTGGGTTCTGACACTGGTCACAAGAGTGAAGAGATCAGTGCCTGCCCCTCCTCTTCCCCTCATGAGGAAGTTGCAGACTGCAATTAGGTCTCCCCTCAGTCTCCTCCAGGCTGATCAGACAAAGTGACCTCAGCTGCTCCTCATACGGCTTCCCCTCAAGGCCATTCACCATCTTCGTAGCCCTGCTTGGGATGTTCTCTTAGAGCTTAATATCTTCTTATATCATGGCATCCAAAATTGCCCCCAGCACTTGAGGTGAGGCCGCCCCAGTGCAGAGCAGAGTGGGACAATCCCCTCCCTTGCCCGGCTGGTGATGCTGTGCCTGGTGCACCCCAGGACAGGGTTGGTCGTCCTGGCTGCCAGGGCACTGCTGACTCACATTCAGCCTGTCATCAACCAGGACCCCCAGGTCCTTTCCCATGGGGTTGGTCTCCAGCCTCTCATTCTCTAGTCTATACACACAACCAGGGTTGCCGCATTCCAGGTGCAGATTCCAGAATTTTAACTTGGTAAACTTCATATAATATATCCCTATTCTTATGTGGTATATAAGTTTTATATTAGTGCTCTGTTTTCTATCTAGCTGAAGATGCAAACGTAGAGAATAACATTCATGTACTATAAAAATTGAGTGGCATAGTGTGTCCTATAAAATTAAAAAAGGGTATAAAGTTCAGCTGAATTGTGAATGCACTTTTGATATTCCCCTAGTTGCAGCTACAACAGTGCTGTTAATTAAAAATGTTAGCTGCAGGTACTCAGTGCCACAACTAACAGATGAATGTGTGATTAGAATCAAATGAAGGCAAATTGAATTAATTCCTCCTGGGGTAGTATGGTTTATCTGGCATATACTCCATAGTCCCAAAGCTTAGACCATTGCCTGTTGCGCTGTATGAGACATCCCTGAAATGAAAGAATGTTTGGCAGAGGACCAGAAAGCCACAGGAGAACTTCTAGATTTAACACTCAAAGAATGCTTGTGGTGCATAACTTTTAGCATGCTTACGAATTCTTTTATGCCTATGACAGGGAATGTGATGTTTTCCTCTGAAAAATCTGTTCGAAGTTTGTTTGATTTTCTTTTTTTGTTAAGATGAGGGAAGGTGAGTACAGTACTTAACCTTTGCAACAATTCTGCTTAGCCCAGCAAACAGAGGAAATGCAGGTTGAACATACACTTTATGTCACTATGAACATACACTTTAAGCCACTATTCACAAGTAGTGATCAGAGTGGTTTGTGTGATGATGGAAAAGTAGGTCAGATGCAACTGCTGTTAAATCATGATTGATAGTGAGGCTACAAAAAAAGATAATCTGCTGGATAAATCCTTGCCTCAGTAAAGAAATGAAATGTGGCCACATGGCTGGTAAGACTTACTTGATGGTGTCACTCTATAATCGAGTTCTGTACCCAGATAAGCATCTTATATCCAAGCTGTGTCTTGGAGAGTCTCCTTTCTGTCTCTGAGGTAGGGAGTATCCATCTTCTGCCTCCCAGCTAGACAAGTCCTTAAGTTGGAAAGGTTGGCCATCTTATTGATTCATTGATCTCATGAGATCTGAGTCAATAGTGCAGGTCAGGAACCAAATTCCAAGTTGACTCAATGCAACTCCGGTGTAAATTTGCTGAAGCACTGCTGCTAGTCTGTATTTACAAGGGGTAGCAGAACATGATAACATTATCATGTCAGGACTGAAACTTTGATTGTATTGTGATAGTTTTCAGCAGCTTTGACTTAGCAAGAAAGAAAATACAATCATATAGTTCCAAAGGAAGTAAACTACTTTAGTAATGTGCACTTTTATCTTTTTCCTTTAAAAGGTAAGTCATTTGGTAGTCCATCAACCCATGATGATCGACGGCATTGATCAGCATGATCCAGGTTCATTATTTGTCCCATTGGTTTCTTTCTATAAGAAGAGGAAAAATGAAAAAAGAAGTGAGAAAAAACCACAAACAGTTAATATTACATATGTTCTAATAATATCTGAATATCACATGGCTGAGGTGCTCAACAAGTTTTTTGCCTCAGTCTTCAATGGCAACTTTTCCTCCTGTGCTTCTTCAGTGCATGGAGAGCAGACTGGGAGTTGGGGGAGCAAGGTACTTCCCACTGTAAGTAAAGATCAGGTGCATGATCACCTGAAGATCCTGAAAGTACATAAGTTCGGGACCTGAGGGAATTGGTTGATGTAGTTGCCAAGCCACTCTCCATAATATCTGAAAAGTCCTGGTCAGGAGGTGAGGTCCCAGGGGACTGGAAAAATGCAAACTTTGTACCCATTTTTAAAAAGGGTAGGAGGGAAGACCTGGGACCTGTCAGTTTCACTTATGTGCCTGGGAAGATCATGGAACAGATCCTCCTAGAACCCATGCTAAAGCACAGGGAGGATATGGAGGTGATTTGAGACAGCCTCAGCTTCACCCAGGGCAAGCCCCATCTGACCAACTTGGTGGCCTTCTAGGATGGAGTGACTACCTCAGTGGACAAGGTAAGGGCTACAGATGTAATTTATCTGGACTTCTGTAAAGCCTTTGACATGGTCCCCCACAACATCCTTCTCTCTAAATTGCAGAGAAATGGATTCAATAGGTGGACTGTTAGGACACCAAGTTGGATGGGAGTGTCACTTTGCTGGAGGGCAGGAAGGCTCTGCAGTGGGATCTGGACATGCTGCATCAGCAGGCCAGGGCCAACGGCATGAGGTTCAACAAGGTCAGGTGCCAGGTCCTGCACTTTGGCCATGAGCCCATGCAATGCTACAGACTGGGGAAAGAATGGCTGGAAAATAGCCCAGCGGAAAAGGACCTGGAGATGCTGGTCGACAGCCAGCTGAACATGAGTCAGCATGTGCCCAGGTGGCCAAGAAGGCCAATGGCAATCTTGGCTTGTATCAGAAATATTTTTGCCAGCAGGACCAGGGCAGTGATTTTCCTTCTATACTCAGCACTGGTGAGGCTGCACCTTGAGTCCTGTGTCCAGTTCTGGGCCCCTCAGTTCAGGAAAGGCATTGAGGTGCTGGACAAAGTCCAGAGAAGGGCAACAGAGCTGGTGAAGGGTCTGGAACACCAGTCTTGTGAGCAGTGACTGAGGGAGCTGAGGTTGTTTAGCCTGGAGAAAAGGAGGTTCCGGGGAGAACTTATCACTCTCTACAACTCCCTGACAGGAGGTTGTAGCCAGGTGAGGGTCAGTCTCTTTTCCCAGACAACTAGCAACAGAACAAGAGGATGCTGTGCCAAGTGAAGCTTTGGTTGGACATTAGGAAAAATTTCTTCACAGATGGGATGATTAGACATTGGAATGGGCTGCCCATGGAAGTGATGAAGTCACTGTCCCTGAGGTGTTTAAGGAAAGACTGGATGTGGCACCTAGTGTCATGGTCTAATTGACATGGTGGTATTAGATCATAGGTTAGATTTGATGATCTCAGAGGTCTTTTCCAACATAAATGAATCTGGGATTCTGATTCAGTTCTTATCTTCATTAATGACATAGATGAAGGGATTGAGTGCACTCTTGGCAAATTTGACAATGACACCAAGCTGAACAGTGCAGTTGACAAGCCTGAAAGATGAGATGCCATCCAGAAGAAATGGGCCCATGAGAATCTCATGAGGTTTAACAAGACCAAGTGCAAGGTACTGCCCCTGGGTTGGAGCAATTGCCAGTATCAACACAGGATGAGGGATGAACAGATCAAGAGTAACCCTTGGAAGAAGGACTTGGGGGTGCTGGTAGATGTGAGGCTGAATGTGAGCCATCAATGAGAGCTTCCAGCCTAGAAAGACAACCTTGTTCTGGGATCCATCAAAAGAAGTGTGGCCAGCAGGTTCAGGGAGGTGATCATGCTCCTCTACTCCACTCTGTTGAGATCCCACCTGCAGTCCTGCATGTAGCTCTGGGGCCCCAGCACAGGAAGGATATTGACCTGTTGGAGTGAGTCCAGAGGAGGGAAACCAAGATGATTAGAGGAATGGAAAATCTCTCCTACAAGGAAAGGCTGAGAGAATTGGGATTGTTCAGACTGGAAAAGGGAAGCTTGGAGGCCTTTCAGTACCTGAGGGGAGCCTACAAAAAAGCTGAAGAGGGGCATTTGACAAGGGCGTGTAGTGATGGGCCAAGGGGGAATGGCTCCAAACTGAAAGGAATTAGGTTTAGATTAGATACTAGAAAGAAATGCTTCACTGTGAGGATGGTAAAGCCCTGAAACAAGTTGCCCAGAGCAGTTGTGGATGCCTCATTACTGAATTGTTCAAGGCTGGTTTGGATGGTTCAGTGAGCAACCTGGTCTAATAGAAGGTATCCCTGCCCATGACAGGGGTGGTGGAACTGGATGATCTTTAAGGTCCCATCCAACCCAAACCATTATGTGGTCTCTTTCATACCTATTGGTAGTATTTGGACAAGCCATATGTTACTACTGTCTAAGAAAATTTATTTTTTAAAGAACACAGGATTTCTATACCAGTGAGTGATTTAATACCCTGGTGACTGAAGGAAAGTTTAATTTTTAGTTTAATATATTTTTTGCCTCTGGCAGCTTGTTCTGAAATTAGAAGGCAGCATATGTCAAACATACCTACTTGCCTGATTTGTTATGAAAAAGAATTGTGACTCACATTGCTATCATTTTCCCATTGAGTTTTTCTAGGATTTTTATGACAAATATGAAAATGAATCCATTATATGACATGTACGTCTAATGGGTTTGATAATATAATCCTGTGTAGTACTAATGTTCTTTTGCTCTTCTATCTATTCAATCTCCTGCTGTTCAATTTCTGTTTTGCTTCTAGTACATGCTCAGCTTCCACAGGCAACTCAGGGTGGGTAAAAATGCATGCATGGCTGCAGAGAGAACTAATGTCCTGGCAAGACTGCTGTCTATAATCTTTGACAGGTTCTGGAGATCCAGAATTCGATGTGTGAAGGAAGGCAAATGTTGCCCACATCTTCAAAATAAAGGCCAAAAGGATGATCTGGGGATGATCAGCCTCACTTCAGCTCTTGGGAACATCTTGGAGCAAATCCTCTTGGAGGTCATTTCAGGGCACATGCAGAAGGGAAAAGTGACTGGGAACAGTCAGCATGGACTTACTAAGGGTAAATCATGTATCGTTTATTGCAACATGTATGTTGTCTTTAGCAGAGCTGTTGCAGTCTGGAGAACTAGACAATTAGGAGAGTAAAAAGCTGGGTAGATAATTGGGCCCAGAGCAGTGGTTAAGCGGTCATACTCAACATCTTTGGCAAGTTGAATACTATGGGGGTCTACACGGAGACCTTTTCTGTTCACTGTCTTTGTGAACAGCCTGTATTTTTTCAGCACAGAGTCACTGAACTAGAAGTGGGTCTATTAATAAAGTTAACCTTGTGGGTCAGAGAACATTCCCATTATCAAGGACATATGCGATGCCGAGCCTCAGGATAGCTCAGACGAAGGTGCAGTGTCACATGAGTGACAGCCCTTGACAGGTGGGTCACGGTCCCTTAAATGGCTCGCCCCTCACTCTGAGGAGCACACCCCAGGCTCAGGTGTGAGCGGTGTCTATTGAAAGTGAAAGTCCCACAACAGAGTGACACGGACCTGAGGCTTATCAGGGGTTTTATACTGGGGATCGGAAAGGTGGGGAAAGGAATTACAGCCAATGGAGTTCAGGGTACTAGGCGGAGTCAAGGGAAAGGGGGCCAATGGGGATTACACAAAGGAGGGACTTAGGGGAGGGGCCAATGGGAATGTTGAGTAGCACAGAAACTTCTAGAACATATACATATTAATTAAGGGGAATGAATATGTATCAAGCTCATACATGAAACAAGAAGGGGAAAGCATTAACCAATTGTAAGAAAAGATGTAAATAACAGAACAGAAGGATTATGGGCTCTTGCTGTAATGGAAGGTGGATGCTAAACTCAGGCTTCTGACCACCACAATGTGTTCTTGGTGTTCTCCTCGGTGGACAGAGTAGCCAGAGCTACCTGCACTGCCACATCTCAGTGCCATCTCCAGTAATAGTGGCAACTGATTTCAGGGATTATTTTTACTGCAGATTATTGAACTGTGGTATGAATTGTCTCACAACTCATAACAAATAGATGAAAGTCAGGAAATCCAACTGATGTGTTTTGTTTGCCCAGTACCTTTTTTGAAGTGTAATAGTTGCATCTATGATTTTGTGGGTTTCAGTGAAGTTAGTGTTCTCATATAGGACATTTCAAAGGATGTAGGTGTGCTTCTTTTGCTCATGTTTATTTGTTAACTGAAAATAAAATTGCAAAGTTCTCAGCAAGATGAAATTGGTGTCAGTGTCTGAAATGTCCAGCTGTGTAATGTGCCCAGACCTGCACCCTACAGAATTTTTTTAAACGGGAATATATTTTTCTTCACTCCTTTCTTTCTTTCCTACTGATCAATTTGAAGATAAATTACTTTTCAGGTACAGTCTATCAGTGCAGTGTGGTGAAAATGAAGCTGGTGCAGCCAACACTAGACACAACTGAAATCAAAAAGATAAATTAGTTAACAAAGAGAAGACTTTATTTATTTTCTTGTATTCTAAGACAGAATTATATGAGAGTTCAAACAGATTTGTATAAATTTAAGGCATTTCTTTTTCAGGTCCTACGTTAACAGGAAAATAATCAGGAGGCCTATCCAAGCAAAAGAAATTTGAGATAAAATATTTTTCGTAGAGGAATGATTTTAGGCTATTTTTCTAACTCTGTATGAAAACTTATGGGTCATTGACTTTGTACAGTGCTTAGGTACAAGTACAGTAACCACACATTTTGCATTTAATTATTTTGTTCTGTTTCCTCATGAATTTGATAGACAACAACAGCAAAAAACCAGAGGTCTTTACTCTAAGGAAGTCTTAATTCAAAGATCCCATGGTTTTAAAAAGATGAAAGGTATAGATGGACATTCATTAATCTAATTCTGATTCTGTGTTGTAACTATGCAATGCACATAGGCAGTATATCATATTAGTTCCATGAAAATATGTTCTTTTATATGCTTAGTTCTTGTTCTTTCTAAGCTGTGTTGGATGCTACCACAGTCTTCTTGTGATATCATCCATTTTCCATCATTGGAAGACTTCCTCACTACTCCTGAGAGTCTTTTTTTCAAGTCATGAGATCGAAGCTGAACAGATACTATCTTTAACACCGTTTTGGTACTATACTAATAATCTTGTTCCTCCTTCAGGTCCCTTCCACTGACAAGAAGCTTTGGCTTCCAGTCTGTGGAAGGTATTCTTTTTTTCCTATCTCTCTCCAACTTCTTCATTGTCCTAGACCTATTTTAATGCACCAGTGCTTCAGACTGTTTTCCAAATCTGGAAAAACAGATGTCTAAAATACCTTTCAGTGTCTTTTCTTCCAAGGTATATTTTAGGAGTGTTAAGGCATGATCACCAGGTTTTAATAATGAATACTATATATTCTTGTGAGGCTGTTAATAGCTTCCTTACTTTTTCTAAGATGCACATCATCTATAGTTCTCACATGGATAAGGAAGGATATCATGAATAAGGAGTTTTTTGTCTTGCTGCTATATGTAAATGATAAAAAATATTA
>NW_008238983.1:6412941-6420031 GCF_000691975.1 Corvus brachyrhynchos | reverse complement strand
ACTAGAGAAAAGGCCTGTACTTAACAAAGTCTTGACTCACGCTTACTCTCAAAGGCATTGCTGGAGAGGAAAGAGGACTCTGCCACTTACTATATAAAGTAATGTGGAGAAGTTCCTTCCCTGATTAGATGAATTTCACCTTGTTTCTCATTTAATTTGTTGAAGCACTCACACCTTCTGTGTCTATTCAAAAACTTCTTTGCCTAGTGTTTCCGAAGAAGCAACTGATAGCCTTCTGTTAAATACTTGCTAGTTAATTGTCATTGAACAGTGGAAGTTTTTCCAGTAAGAAGATTTTGATATATTGAAGTATGGAATATCTCATTATGACTGTTGTAATAAACAAGCCCATTTCAAACTGGGTTTTTAGTATGATTTATGTTCATTCATCCATGAATACCTGGTAACTGGCAAATGTTAACACAGCAGAGTGTACCAGCAGCAAATGTAGTCTGCAGCAGTAATATATATGTAGTCCACAGCGATTAGCAGTTTCTTTGAGACAACATCCAAGCCGTTTAACATAAAAAAGCTGCCAGAAGGTCATGGTACTTCTGCTGATGTCTGACACTCTATGTTATTACCTGTTTGACCTTTCCTAACTGGCACTCTTAGAACACCTTAAAGTTCTAAGATTTCTTGATCTATTGACCAATTTTTCACGTGAATAATGCTCAATGTCAATTCAGTGGGTGAAGAGATTCTATACTTATACAAACCTTAGACAACACAGCATTTTCTTTTTTCCCTCAGGAAAATTCTACAGCTTCAAGACAAATTCTATTGTCACAGAAAAAAAAATTCTTTCTCCTGTCCTTGACCAGCAGAGGCATATTTCTTGAAACTCACATTCCATAGGGCCTAGAAACCTCATCTTTTTGACTGCTAGTTCACATGTAGAGATGTTTGAATATCTCCTGATAGAATTCTTTTTTAATGTTAATGCCACAAACTGCTCCAATGAAATTGAGACATTTTGTTGATACTATTAAAATAAATAAATAAAAAAGATTCAGGCAGCTGAAACAATTTCATCATTGTGGAACTGGGGTTCTAAAGAAGTAAATCAAAAGGGAAATTTTGATAGGCTATAACTTTCCTCTCATAGAAATAATAATTTTTACTAAATCTCCTCATCTGTGTAAACAGATTTATTGCAGTGTTTGAAAGATCAAAAAAATTACTTGATTTTTAAATTATTTTATAAAATTATGAATTAATTTGTACATTTTCTTAGGGCATCAATAATATTCTACAGGTGAAGTAAAATTAATTGTGTGTAGCGATTTTTACCATTGATATTTAAAATCTACCAACTCCTAATTTCACAGGAAACAGCTACAAGTAAGTGCAAGACAAGTGCCTCTGTTACCTGAATGTCATGGCATTTCCCAGTTGCTGTAGACATTGTGAATACTAAAAGTTCTCGGCTCCATTTTATTCCTAATGAAAGACATAACTGGATTTCCATCAATATTAAATACTGTTACATAACAAAAGGAAACCATCTCTTAATTAGTTCATTTAATGTCTCACACTATTGTTTCCAAGGAGCCCAATTCAATGAAATTTAGAAATAACAATTGCTTTTATCTTGCAATATGTTGTCCTGCTTTCTAGTAAGTGATCAAAGATTGTTGAAAAAGGATACAGTGTCTCAACATACCTATCCACAAAGCAGCTCCACTGTTATAGGTATAAAAAAATATATCACACTGTCCATTTTTGACTTTTTTTCCCTTTGGCATAATTTCTCCCTCATTTGATTTTTAATGATTTTTCAAATTTTGTTATGTAATTAAACTCGTATACCACAGAAGAACAAATTTCATGCCTAGAACAACTACACTGACTTCCACAGCTTTCCAATGGAGATATTAATGGTCTTTGTTGAATTTAGGAGATTTATGTCTACTCTGACTTGTATTACTTTTTGTTTTTCTATAGCAATATTAAAATTTGCTCAAAGTATGAAAATAAACTGTTATTTCTGAAATATACTAGCATCAGTATGACTCAGCCTTTAAAGATGAAGTGTTTTCTTTGAAGCACATGCAAATTTCTACATGAAAAATGAACTTTAAATAAGTATAGTTGTTTAATTTTGACAGTACAAATTATGATTCACAGCAGCTACTAGATGAACTGTATTAACGTAACTTTTAAATTTGTACTTTTCATAGTACTAATGCTTAACAGTTCCATTTTAAGCATCTCTTTGGATTTCTCCAAGTTGTCTTGGCAAGTGACCTGTACATCAAAATAGTGAAGAGATTTTAAATGTATGAACTCTGTCAGATTACGTCACAGTGTTTATGGTATGAACCAAAGTTGCATATTAAAGCAGTGAAAGACAGGGCAATTTACAATCTACAATTGCAAAAAAGAAAAAAAAATATATAAATGTTTGAAATTTAATTAAATTTATTAATAAAATAATGTTAAAAACTAGAACACTTAAGGAACTGAAAATCTTATTTTTTTTCAAAATAATTATAGGCAGAGCTAAAATAGTATGAAATGAAGAAGACCAGAGTTTAAAAAATGGTACACTAAACACATGAAAGGAGCTCAAAATGGTCTCAGGATTTATGTAAATGATTACAAAAATTTATTATGTATTTAAAAAATGTAAGGATGAGTTCTATTTAATCCCTTTTTTCAGTGCTTTTCTTCCACAGCATTAGTTTTAGTGTCCTCACTTGGCTTGATGTTGTTTTACAGTGGTATTCCATGCTGACTTCAGTAGATTTATTCTGTCTCTTTCCACGGTAAATTAAATCAAAATCTATCTCGCTAAGCTTTTACATTGCAAGTAAGGCTACTAAAGAAGCAGTGCCCTTTTGCAAGTTATTTTAAATGCTTATCTAGCATCTATTATGTATGTCAGTAACGTTTTTCCAATCTGAGTGTCAATGTTAATCTGTAAAAATAAATTAGGAATGTTGTGTACATTATTTCTTCATAGAATTATTAAACTAGTTGTATAAGATCGATATTGGCATCCATATCATGTTGCATCTTTTATTTTAGCTAAATATTTCTTCTTCTTTTTCCCTAAAGGATCTTTCTGTACTAAGGAAATAACTAGTTTTATTAATCATATGTTTGGTAGATACAAAGAGGAAAAACCAAATTATTTATTTGAGTCAAGTCCTATTATTTACATGTTCTTTTATTCTGATTATGTTGTGTGCCATTCCCCTTTTTGATTTCAGATTCAATAGTAATAGTGAACTAAGTAAATATTTGCATCTTCTAGTAACAACCATAAATTGCATTCTAATTATACTCTGCATTTATAAGACTTGAGAAGAATGTTAATTCATGCAGCTACATCAGTACTGTTTTAACAGAAACTTTTCACCATACAAATAGAGATTAGATGAAAAAATCATAACATTTTGTTTATTTTGCATTGGAGGATTTTTTTTTAAATTATGACAAAACTGAAATAAATGAGAAATCCATTTGGGAGTGCATAGAATGATTCCACAACAATAATATTAGGAGACAAAGCTTCACAGAAAGGATGGTTAAGCATTGGAACAAGCTTCCCTAGGAAGTAGTAGAATCACTATCCCTGGAAGTGTTCAAAAAACTTGTGGATGTGGCACTCAGGGATATGGTTTAGTAGTGATCTTTTCCAACCTTAATGATTCTATGATTTTTTGAAATGTACATCCAGAAGACCTTGCAAATATCTAAAATTGTACTAATTGATATCACTTTGCCTGAGGACATAGAATAATGTATCAAATAATATTCACTTGAGATTGGTTTAGACTAGAGTTTGGCAATTAATAATCATAAAAAACTTTACTATCTGCTTTCATTGAAGACCCCTAACATGAGTTGTTCCATCTGATTCTTTGATTTGAAATTAATCTTAAATTACTAGTGAAAAAAAGGCCTCAGTATTATTAATAGAACAATTGAAACTATTGGAGCTCATTTGGTCTTTTCACTAGCTTTTTGCTTGTTTAGTTGGTTGACTTTTTACTGCATTTAGAGATTAAAACATATCAATTTATTTTTTCATTTTCTCTTTATAGTCTTTGTAACATTACCCTCTGAAACATGTAATATATAGTTGTAAATAGCTTTCATGTAAGCCTCTTAGAAAAAGTGCTACAGTCATAATGGCCTGAATTAATAGGAAAGTAATCCTTATTAAACTGGAAAGAAATCATGAGTCCTTGATGTAAAATGATCTGAAATAGAAGGAATTAACAAGATTTCCAAGGGCTTTTTCCAGTTAACTTTTGTGTCATGTTAAATGTGTAATTTTGTTTTCCATTGCAACAAAATGTTGGACTTTGAGGTTTTAATAGTTACTAAAGGAGTAGTATTTTTTTTCACAATGAACAAATGGCTAGGTATGCTTTGATTCCCCCACAGCAAAACATTCTGTGCCTTCTAGCCCTGTCTTTTTTTTTTTTATTTGGAAGCACTGTTGTTTGGGCACACCTATAGAAGCAGACAAAATAGACTAAGGTTCAGCTATAAGGCAGGTTAAAACTTGCATGGACTTTTCCTATTTTTCTTGTCCGGAAATGTCAGTAACACAAGGCCTACATACTTTTTATGCTTTTCTTGATTTTATTTTTTTCTGGCCATCTGAACCAGCAACAGCGCCGTTGGATTTACTGCACGGTTACTCTGACCAGGAGCCTGACTCTTTGTTGTTGTTTAACCCCGGCCAGCTGCCAAGCCCCCACACAGTTGCTCGCTCACTCCCCCACCAGTGGGATCAGGGAGAGAATTGGCAGGGTAAAAGGTAGAAAACTCATGGATTGAGATAGAAAATGGTTTAATAGGGAAAGTAAATGCTGCACACACAGGAAAAGCAAAACAAGGAATTGATTCACTGCTTCCCATGGGCAGACAGGTGTTCAGCCATCTCTGGGAGAGCAGGCCTCCACCAGGTGTAGCAGTTACTTGGGAAGACAAATACCATCAGTGTAAATGTTCCCCCTCTTCCTCCTTCCCTCCAATTTGTATATGGAGCATGATGTCATATGGTCTGGAATATCTCTTTGGTCAGTTTGGGTCACCCGTCCTGGCTATGTCTGCTCCCAACCTTCCAAGCACCCTCAACTTTCTTGCCAACGTGGCAGTGTGAAAAGCAAAAAAGGCCTTGGCTCTGTGTAAGCCCTGCCCAGCAATAAAAAAAACCAAGTCTATGTCTATTATGATCGCTGTGTTCAAATCAAAAGCACAGCCCCATACCAGCCACCACTGTGAAAGAAATTAACTCTACCCCAGACAGAACCAGAGCACCTGTACAATATACTTGGAAGCAACTTCAGTATTTCAGGATTTGCTTAGACATATGGTACATGCAAAAATCAGTTTTACAGTACATTTAGATGAAATTTATATGGACCGTACATTTCTATGAAAAAATAGATCTGTGTGTAACTGTCATATGTAGAGAGAATAATGAGACAGTAGCAAGGTAGTTCTGGTAGGAAGAAACTTAGTCTGGATTTTCTCAGTTGAACTGATAGAGTCAGAGGATTTGTAACCTCTCTATAACATAAGACTGAGAAGACAGTCTTATAGTATAAACACCATTTGACTCAGGTTTATTAAATGTATGATGCTGTGTACCTTTTATTTAATAAAATAATTGAAAAATAGAACAAATCTATGTTTAACAAATATCTTCCGACTACATTTTCTCTCATTTATGTTAATGATAAAGTGACAACTTTGTTCTTTTCATCTCAAATCTGAAGTATTAATAAGTAAAAGGATTACAGCTTTGTAATTTTTATGATGCTAAAATAGTTTTATCAATATTGAAAAATAGTGAGGAAAACCTGCTAGGATTATATAAATTTCCTGAACTATTGAAAAAATTATGAGCATTTCCTGATATGTTTGACATCATCATTTTGTGGAAGCAAATGAATGCGTACATATGCAAAAGCTAAGTCTTCAAAATAGGTGACATTTCTGAATCTACAGAAAAGAGCATGTACTAGTAGTTTGAATTATGTATTTTTACTTTATTTTCATCTGCATTACAGGCAGTTCTCGCTGTTTTCAATAAACAGGTATGGTGCTTGACTCATAAAACATAGACAAATTGGAACATTAAAAAAAAAATCTTTGCAGAAATATTTGTATGCTATACAGCAACACAATTATTTAAGTTACAAAAAACCCTCCTATTGCATAGTGGAAAGAAGTGGATCACTTTAATAATGTAGACATAAGATAAGCATTGTTCATTGAAGGAAACTGCCTACTGAGAAATTTATGTTTCCACTCTAATAATTGCACACAGCTTTAAGCTCACTGTGATGAGGGGAGAGTGCCATTGAGAGATCTTCATATGGTAAAAAAAGTTAGATTTGCATGGCCTTGAGATCATCAAATAATAGTAAAATTCTCTCATTTTCAGTGCCAGTTTTCGGGTTGTTGACTTTGCAATGATCAATTGTAGCATTATCAAATTATAATAGAAGTACAGAAAGAATAGTAAAACATACTAGATTTAACAGTCATTATATTTTAGACCATAAATAAAAATACCTTCGCTACCAATTCAGACTTGAAATACTGGCTGGATGAAGTGCTTAGATATAGTGTTTAATTATGGACTATATATATAATATAAAAAAAAATCTCACTTCTCAACAAGACTTCTTTTTTCAAGAGAAGATGTTTTGAACATAAATATTATTTAGTAGACTTCATTGCAACTCAACTCACTTCTAATGAATCATGCTTTCAGGTGCTCAGCTGGTTTCCCACCTTTACCACTACCTTTTATAAGCTAGCAGTGAATGTAGTCTCTTGGCTCTTTCCATCATGACAGACCATCTGATTTAACACTTGATGTGAATCACATGACCCCTTTCTAAGTTTTTGTGTGACTATATACACTGCAACATTAATTAGTAGATTCATTTTCCAAAATTGGGAATTACTGCTTGCTTTGCACAATGTAAACATGTAGAATGAATATGGATTTCGCATACATGATTTCAATTTTCTATTTTCTCTTGATTCTTGTGTTCTCATTTTAATCTATTTAACGATCATATGAATTGAGGTCTATGAATTGTGAAATCCT
>NW_008238983.1:6409105-6412931 GCF_000691975.1 Corvus brachyrhynchos | reverse complement strand
TCTTTCAGAAGGAGAAAATAAATACAAATGGATTACTGCTGAATTTAGACAATTTTTTTTTTTTTGTTACCCAATCAAGGAAGACTGAGTTGTTCAAATGAATTTTTGAATATTTCAGATGAAGACCTTGTAAATATTTTTCCACTTTTATTCTGTGGTCTGTCTTTTGTAGAGTTGCAGCACTAGCAACTCTCTTAGTGGTATTGTCAATTTAGTATAGTGTGTGTTACATTAATAAATATTTAACTTATTTTCCTTAATTGCTTGTTCCATATTAAAATAATTGTACCCCACTTAAGACTTGGTACAACTGCTAAGCAGAACATTGAACCATCATATCTAATTTCAACAAATAAAATCAAGCAGCTATATCAGGATTATCACAACTTGAACAACCACATGTCCAAGCTAAATCAGACAAGCTGAAAAATATACCTTGAAACTGTCTATTGAGCAATTCCTTCTTCCCCATAAATTTGAAAAAAATTCTTCAAAGATTAGCACTAGAATTAAAAGCATGGAAGATTTCTCTACAAATTTCTGTTTACTTCCAAATGAAGTTTATTGAAGAGAAGTCTGGGCTTTTCTATTTGTTTTCTTCTTACTTGTGAATAAATGAATGCTGTGATCCAGCAGTCACTGCCACTGGAGGGCTGCTGATCTCCAGTAGCCTATGACAGTTACCAGATGACCAGACATCAATCGCTTATTGTCTTTCTTGTGGAAAATCAACTTTTCTATAAGCTACTTAGTTCTTTCCTTCCCAAGCTATAAGGCTGCCATGCTCAAACAGAATCAGTCACATCAGTGCAGTTGTGGAGTTAATACTTAATTTAGAATTTAAGTGCTGCATAAAAAAAATGTGATATATGCTTCCTCTCTGTTGCATCTACTTTTTCCATAAAGATATTTGTGCAGTGTCTGTAACACACTTGGTCTCGTTCCTACATGCGTCACAAGAATGGAAAAAACCACATTTGTACGTCACAAGAAAAAGGCAGCACCAACCAACCAACCAACCCACTACTCAAACTCCCCTCCCTCACCCTGCTATTACAGCTACTGAGAGTGAAAACTTTTTCTGTGTCACAGAGGAGCAAAAAGAGTGAAGATCCCTTACTGCAGAGGGGATGCTAGGAATTGCAAAAGACTGTGTCTATCTTGTGCATGGGGAAGAATGTAAAAATGCTGAATCAAGGTGCTGTTTATAATGTATTAACATTGGAAGTTTTTGATCTTAACTTTTAAGATTTTTTTTTTTTCTGAGAGCTTGCTCAATGAAAGTCCCAAGAGCAAAGTCTTTCTTTCCTCTTGCCTTCTTCAAAACAATTACACTTGGCTTGTGTTAAAGTATGTAACGTAACTGCATGGCATAACCAAATCTATTTTAGAAAAGATTCTACCATTGGGGATCAACTTCAGCAATATTTTTCTGTTAGTAACTCATACATTTTGCAACAGGCAATTTTTTGTGAAGTTCGTTTGCATACCAGAAAGACTAACATTCCTTAAAGCTATTCCATTTTCCCTGTCTTTCATTTTTGTATTGCTACTATTGCACCTTGAGTGCAACTAGTATTCTGTCATGATTATAATCACTAGGTAAAATACGGCTATACCAAGTATTTTTTATGAAATCAAGGGGATAGAATGAAGACATGCATCCAAAGGAATATAAAATAATAACTTGAAATTAACAAACTTGGAAAGTTTATTTTTTACAGTCTGAAAGGAGTAAGCCCAAGGCACACATTTTTAATTTATAAAATTCATTGAGGCAGGAGCGACACTCAGCATGATTTCTCTCCTGACGCCACATAATCTCCAGGTGCTCAGATCCCTTCAAACTACAACTGCAAGGTTGCCAGTGTGCATATGCCCTAGGCTTGGAAATATCTGAGTAAATTGGGCATACTCTAGAGATGAGCTTGCATATCAAGTTAACTGTAAGGTTTCATTATTTATTTGTGCCTCACTTGTCTTTGCTCAATTGCATCCCATGCCTGCAGACTGTGCTTCAGTTCTCCAAAGCTGACATACTTTTCTGTGGCTTTTTAAATTATACATATTTCAACCAGAAGGGGGAAAATGTCATTTAGGAATCCATCCCTGGTTTCTAATATTCTTAAAAAGCAAGTGTGAGAAAAGTTGCAGAGATGCTACAGTGTGTTTTCTGCCTACAAATAGGGAGGAGAAGGGTATGAATAGTGCCCCATCACACAGAGTTCTGTCTTATGTGTTTGGTGTGCAAAAAGATTTGATCTATTGCCCTTTGTCAGTGGATGTAGCCATAGAAAAGGCTTCTGTAGAGCTGCACAGAAGGCTTAGCAGTTCAGTATTTTAAGATACCAAATAAAAATGCTGTGGGCATAGCAGAAATTCAGGTTCAGACTGAAGCTTTGTTAAATTCCAGATCATGTGAAAATAATATCCCATGCATACTCCTTTCCAGTAAAATAAACTGGGTTTTCATCTGCGGTCTAAAAATCCAGCTTAGAGATGTGCTCAGAATCCTCAAACATACCTTTGATTAGGCAGCTCATCAGATTCACATGGCTAAAGCATGTCAGCTTCTGTAACCAGCAGCATACCATCAATATTTTCAGCATCAGATATTTTTGCTGACAGATAAAGAAATTCACAAAAGTACATAAGCAGCAGAATGAGGAATGATATAGTTAGAAAAAGGGGGATTCCCAACAGTATTATCTTACTGCATGTTTACTCAAATAAACAAGGAATGTCTTCCCATCTTGACCTTATGTCACAGCACAAATACCCACAGGAAGGAGACTGAGAAGGAAAGAAAGGGATAGGAAATGACTCAGCTGGCAGGAATGAACCATTTTCACATCGTTTGATTTCAGTCTCAATACAACCTAACAAGTTATTTCCCTTTGCAAGTGAAATACATTTAAAATTTAGGCCTGATCAAAGAACAGTTAACTCTAAGAGATTTTTGATCTCCCAATTTTTTTTTGTCTGCATGGCAGTTCTCTCTATAACTCTGTGGTACAAAATAACATGTTACTAAGGAGATAATCCCCAATAGATTTGCTAAACCAAAACAGCAGAACCTTATCTTTGCCTGAACATGGTATACGGAAAAAAATAAAAGGGGAGAACAGAACCACAGTTAAAAAATTTGAAAATAAATTTCATCACGTGTCACAGAATACTTCAGGTGGCAGCTTTGTAGCTGACAAAACGGCATGCTAATAAGTGATTTGCTTTACAAAGACCTGCAAAAAAGAGATATACCTCAGCTGAAGTTTGGAAACTTCCCACATTTTTATCTTTAAAAACCCAATAAGGTCCAGATTTTGCTTGTGTTCTGGAAGTAAATACCATTAAAAGCACAATGTCATACCTTTCTCCATTTGGAATCAAAGGTAAAATATTTTGTAATATAACCTGTTCGCTATCCCATAAAAAAAAAAAGCAAAGTTTAGCTGCCAATGAGGTTCAAGATGCACACTGACTTTAATACTTGTTGAGAGTGATGCCAGTATATGATTTTTATTTCTCAGATGTTTTATTGACTAAATAATTCATTCTTAAATATCTCTACCTGAAAAATGAGAATTATTCTCATTTTGTTGGTCTTCCTAAGTCTATAGCATTCAAATCGTGACTGATGGAGTCCCTAGGAATGGGTATGTACTTATTAACAGGTAGACGAGTGTCATGGGTTAGCAAGCATAGTCCTGGAAGTGATGTTCTTGCAAAGGGGTGCTTACAGCTTCCTCTGTGACCTGACAGAACCTATCAGCTGGCCAGTTTGAATATGGACAATTCTTTAAGCCACTTAAAGTTGTGACCGCCT
>NW_008238983.1:6401605-6408907 GCF_000691975.1 Corvus brachyrhynchos | reverse complement strand
ATTCCAGCTGCAAGGCTGAGGTGAGATTAACCCTTTTAGTGCTGTGAAGAGCTGAAAACCTGAGGGAAGAGAAAGAGGAGATGCTTAAAGCTGAAATTCTGTTGTAAAGCTATGATATATCAGAGTACCCGTTGTAATTTCATGAGGGCATGGGGGGGTGGAGCGTTCAACTCGTGCTTGTGAGCAAAAGCACCTGTGCTGAGATAGGCAGATGCTGACGCAGCTGTAATTTCATGAGAAGTTTGGACAGGGAGAGATGGAAGCGATGAGGACTTTTGCTCCAAATGGAAAAGGAGAAGACCTCAGTTCTTAGAGATGCTCCCAGAGGTAGTCCTAGAGATGAAGAGGACCCTTTGCTCCCAGGGAAGGAGAAGGGCCTCTGTTCTTAGAGATGAAATGCTCCCAGAGATGGGTGAAGAGAACTTTTGTTTCTGAATGGCTCAACCTTAAAATTGCACCCCAGTAGCTCAAGACTGGACCCTCGAAAGCAGTTGTGGGAAAAGCTGCAAATCGTGGGAAGGGACTCACATGTGAGCAGAGAACCAACCCGGGCGGCTGTCTCGCTGTGATAATGTTTTCATAGCATGGACAAGAGAGACTCCTCTTCCTAAATGGACTGAACAAGGTTATTATGGAAGTGGGTAACCAGACTGAACATCTCAAGGGTTGTCTTTCTACATTGTCAGTGGGAGAAGGGAGAAAGGAGGGGGGGGAGGAGAAATGTTCTGAAGGTGTGGTCTGATTTTTTTTCCTTCTTTTAGGTCTGTTAATAAACTTCTTTATATTCTTTCAAGTTTGATGCCTGCTTTGCATTTCTCCTAATTCTTATCTCACAGAAGGTAAATAGTAATGAGTATTTTGGACCAAACCATTACAACAAGAATAAAAATTCATGGGTAAATTGCTGTGGACAGAATAAGATCTACCCATTCTGCAGCCATTCTTAACTGAAGTAAAATTCAGTCATTTAAAGGATACACATGCTGGCATGTGTTTAATATCTTTTGCTTTGAAGACACAGAAGAATTTAAATACTGTACAGGAACAGCTCCTCCTCTCTATATGAGCACTTCTCTTCCCTGAACATTCAGGAAAGTAAATCAGAATGGCAAACCTGGTTAGTTTAACAGTGTTAACCCCTTATTTCAGAAGTTAGGGAGTTGATAAATCAAATTAGTGTCCACACAAAAATTCAGTGCAGATAACAAATCAATTTTAAATTCACCCCCCAATTTAATTTAGGTTGATTTTACCAAGTGTCATTGAAGATAGTAGACATGTAAGAACCCCAGTTAAGAACCTGATCTGATATTTTCGGCTTATAGTGAAACAAGATGTTTAGGCAGAAATCTTGATGCATACCATTTGGACTGAATTCTGCATGTTAAACTTTCGAGGGCCAAAAATCTTTTTATCCTGTTTGAAAACAAACAAACAACAAAAAAAAGTAAATCAAACCTTTCTAAGGCTATGAGACAATTTGAGATCATCAGAATGTACAGCCTTACTTTTTCTTGTTTGCTTTGCTTTGTTTTTTAAATCTGAATTTTCTTTAATCTCATAGAAAATTCAATACTGTCCTCTTTAAGAAAGGCTCTGAGTGTCCACCACTCACTTGAGCTCTATAGACTACACAGGGGAAATGAAACTTAGAGTGTTAGGAAAATTTAAACTCTAGAGCTCAACTTTTACAGAAACATTCCTTTGCATATATCAATTATTTGAATTAGAAGTAATATCCTCCTTTTGATTTCTTATGTGCCCTTTCCCTTCTCTTGAAAAATCAATATTTCTACCAGATACTGTCATGCAAAAATAAATATTAAATATTGTTTTCATATAGGATTCAATCTTTTACTTACTAACTTGGGAACCTGAAGTCATGTAAGGGTAATCTGCCAACTTACTTGCAGATGTAACTAAAGTAGAGGTTTCTTTCCTAGTTTTGTATGTGTGCTGTAATTTAATTATTTAAATACATGAGTGGGAGATGGAGTTGTACATATATCTAGCTCACACTGCACTACAGAAGACATAATACTAAATTCATCCAGGATTAATGCTCTAATTGTCACTTTGTGTCATCATTAATATAGGACTGGATTTCTGTTTAAGAGAGAAAAAGAATGATTGAATCCATATAGCAGAGGTAATGCTAGAAGACACATGGATCAGCAAGAAGATGGAAGGAAAATAAGGAGGCTGTGCTATCAGGAAATAGTTTCCTATAAGGGAAAAAAATATGGGCTATAGCCTTAGAAATTATGTCTCAGAAATATAACCTTTAAGTGCATAAATAAGAATATGATATTTTCACTGAATTTGAGGAACTTCAGGTATGTGGTAGGATTAGAAAAGTGAAATAAAGATGAGAAAAATAAGACTAATTACAGGTATCCTTGCAGCATAACTGTTTTTATATATCTCCAAACTTTCATCAAGTTAACAACAGAACACATAACCAAAGACACCATCTTTACACTATTATTGCAAATTGACACATTTGGTGTGTCAATTTGATGTTCTTTGGTCAAAAGAGAAAGCATGGAAACTTTTATAGAAAACTCAATCCAATCTTTAAAAATTGTATTAATTAAAAGAAAAAGCGAGAGTAACTAATTTTGGAAAATATTCTCTACTAAGGAATACACTGTTATTAAAAGAAAAAACCAAAATAATCGGTAAACAAAACAATCATTAAACAAAAATACTGGTTTAACCATGCTCAGTTTGTCAAATTTATGTAACTACTGCTGAAGATGTTTTTGAAGAACCAGAGAAAATTTAATAATGCAACACTTTGAATCCAATGAAAAACTCCTTTTGAAATAATTCTTGAAAATAGAAAGTCTTCACCCGAATTAAGAAGGATTTGAGTAATCACTGTTCCAACAGTAGAAGGATGTAAGAATCAGGAAATATTAAGGCTTGAATAAATGATGTTTGCTGATGGTGATCTTTTTTTAGTTCTGCTATTTACGAACATTTCAACAGAAAGCACTTCAGTTTAAAGAGAAGGCTTTGTATTACTTTAGTTTTACTTTACTAGAATGGTGAAGGTCTCCCAACACTAAAGTAGTAGACAATAAAGTGCTTTCTGCAACCACAATATCTTTCAGAAGTACCAGTAATCATTATGAATTTATAGTCCCTGTGTTCCCAGTGTATGAAATATGAATTTTATCTAGGAGAACAATATTCATCAGAGTGCTATATAATCATCTTTACTATCTGCCATAAACTTTGTATGAAATCACAATGTTTTTTAAAAAAGTAAAAGAACATATGAGCACTCTGCAAGTTTTCTAAATCTACTTTTGCAGAAAGCTCAGAAAGCTAGGAGTACTCACCTAGCCTTGACTACAGAAAGACTATAAAATATAAAGTGCAATTTTAGACTAAAAGGAAAAGGACAGGAAAGGGGTTTTTTGCTCCTTTCCCTTTTCCTGGATTCACTGAGGGCATATATGTTGGTACATAACCAAAGAGAAGACATCTGAACCAATCAATGGCATGTAAATATATTTACACAATATTTGTGGAACTTGAGGCACTGACTGAGTGCTCCCATGGCCCAGCATGGATGTCCTCTACTGTTCCTTTTCCATTGCTTTGTAGAAAGCCCATCCTACTGCACTGTGAGATGTCCCTGGAAAGCACCTCCAGGTGATCAGCCTTCACTTCTGAGGCTAAGCCTGCTTTGGAAACCAGAACCACCAGTTAATTCCCCTGCACTCTAATACCACCACTGCTACAAGAAATAAAATACGTGTTCCAAGGGCACACGGATTCAGCCCAGACAACAAACTGTTAGCGTTGTCATTTCCCAAAGGACCATGGTAATACGACTTTTGAAATTTCCCCACACTGTAAACAGAGTTTGAAACCCTTGAGGTCTGCATACGAGAAAACATCCTGAAAATACTTGAGATAGGGTTGGCGACTGGAAAAACCTCTGAACTTTTAGCAGATGATGATGATGATGATGGATGAGTAGAAGATGTGAAATATGATCTGGATGTGTGGACAGAGTAATGGCTGATGGGAATGGACTCATACTTTGTGCAAAACAACAGAGAGAGAACTAATTTCAACCATGGATTATAATAGGCAATCCAGTGCTATCAAGTCTATGCCATTTGGGTTGTGCATGATGTCTTTGATTTTGAAACAGCTTGCTACACTTCCTGTGATAAGGGTTTGTGATGCAAGGCTTATTCCTTGGGAAATGAAGAGAATGATTGTATCAGCACCCAGGAATGCATCAGCACTTAGACTTTACTCTTGGATTCTAAAAGCTGTTCAAGGACCATCTCACACGGCAAGGTTATTCTGCTTTATGAAAAACTGTCAAAAATAATGCAGCTGTAGATTGAAAATGGTTGTTCTAAAAGGAACATAATTTTATACATCTGAGATCTGAAGTCTGTTTTCTGCAGAAGTGTCTCAACATGATCACTGTGCTGCCTAGGGCCTGCCAATACTTTCTCCTTTTATAGCCTAGCAAATACACTTTCAGTCGACCATATCCCATCACTTCAAAAACATTAACAAAGGAACATTTTTAATTGAAAGAAACATGCAACATGCATGCTGGGAAATGGGGAAAAGTGTGGGGTAAGACAATTCTGGGTGGAACTATGCATAAGGTGCTTATCAATTTAGTTACCAACTATTCTGCTATCCCACAGAAGGTAAGAGAAATGCCTTTGTAAATAGAGGGAATGACAATGTGTCATGAGTGTTCAATCCTAGGAGTATGGAAGTCCACCCCTTCCTATTACCTCTGGAAATTTTGATATAAAATCCTTTGTCAAATATTCGATGACAAAGTTCTTCCTCTCTCCAAAAGCCCTTTTTCTCTAGGAACAATGATGAGAACTATTATTTTCCCAATGACACTAAAAAATAAGCTGGAGTGGTCATGGCAGAATATATGTAACAGGGAGGAAGAATAAATGGAGGTCAGATGGTTACAGAATGTGTAGAAGTTGTCAGTTTTCCATTTTTCTTTTTTCATTGTTATCAATTATTATTTTCAAAGTAGAGGAAAGTGAAGGAATCTGGACACAAGTTTGTTTATCAAAGCTATCCAGGGACGTGATATTTGGAGCATTACAGATTAAAATAATGAAATACAGAATAAGGGTCTGGAAAACTAGCTTATGGAAGGACTGTTCGGATCAGCTGCCAGGAAGCAGGAATAAAAAATACAAATGCAACTAAGCCATTCTGGTTCAAGATTAGCTACAAAATTATTCACAAATAAATGTCACCAAAAAAATCCCCAAAAAACCTTATGAAGCCTTTTGCACAGAGATTTGCAAACTGATCACTTCATTCAGCTAGTCTTAGCATAAGGCAAGTTACTTTTCCATCTGTCTACTCTCTAGCCTTCTAGAGGATTATTATTAATACTATTATTGTTTAATGTGTATCTGGATTTGTTCAGGACTATGCCTGAAAGTGATATATAAGTTTTAAATTTCAACACCTCCATTAGTATCCTCCATGTATCTTCTGGCCTATCACAGTTTTAAATTTCAAACACTAATCTTTTACTTAATTCTGCTCAAACACTGTTTCTTTTATCTGAAAAAGTGAGACCCAGCTGCTGTCCTAGAAAAGGACTAAGGATTATTATCCCCATAGAATTCAAACAATTGTGTCATGGGGAAAGGGTCAAGGGGAGAGTTTTCTGCATACTTCCAACTTTTGCCTTTAATAGCAATGAAACATTTCTCTTTAGAAGTTTAGGATCATACACAGAGGTGAATCTGGGGTTCTTTTGTAGATCACAACCGCTGTGTAAATCAGGTGCTGTGAATCTTTCCCTTGAGAGGTTTATTTCACTGAATATGAGAGTATAAACTTTTAAGCTTTCTAGTGTTAGGCACTTTAACATCACCCCCCACTCTCCCCCTCTGCCCCCCAGTTCATTAAGTGCAGAGCAAAACTGAGAAAATCCTAATGAAAATTGATGTAAACATGAAAAAATTATAGCAAACAAAATGGAGGTCTTTCTATAAATAGCATCATTTCACTGAGCATCATCGTTCATACTTTAGAATCGAAATGTTCATCTGCCTCAAAGCCATTTTCAGAGTAACAAAACCAATGTTTGGTCTTTTCCCATCTGGAAGGGAATAACAATTGGTTTCTCTATCTTTTCTCATTGGATTAGTGCCGTGCATACCTCATTGGAAGCAGTTAACACTTTCAGCCGAAGCTCTGTTAACCTACTGCCCAGGGATTCAATGAGTTTGAATTTCCTATAACCTACTTTCTCACTCTCTTCCTCACACTGTACTAAATATGCACGTCTTTCAAACTCTTCTTAAATACTTGTTTGGCTCAGAGGTGAGTATAGTCATGACAGCGGTTGGTAGTCTTCTGGGCTTTGATACTACTACCATCTGCCTCAAGTAAAACAGTTTCTGAGATTGTTCACTTATTCATGCCGTAGCAGCAAGCCAATTTTGGATAAATAATCAGAGAAGGCAGCTTAAGTGATATGCTTAAGCATGTTTGATAGAAACAACAGGTATTTTCAAGAAGCAAATAGCAGACTGATGTCCAGACTGTGCTTTTATTAAGTGAGTTAAAACAATAATAAGACAATAATTCTTCTGCTAGTCTGGAGTGCTATAATAAACATGCAGCCTCTTCACAATTACTTGGCTCCAAACTTGACTGAAAAACTGAAAGCAATTCTGAGTGAGTGAGCAGCTGAAATTTAATCAACAAATAAATTCAGCCACCATGTGAATCCAAATGCCAATCTGTAAACATCTGAGGGTTAATTAGAATATAAGGAATAGAATGACATGAATGACATAAAAATTGCTTGTAATGTCAGTTGTTGAAAATTAAAAGAATAGAGTAAAAAATATTTATGACAAATACAGCTATCAAAAAGGAGTAAGTTAAAAACTTTATCTGAAGACTGTCAGAGATAGCATAGTTTAAGGATTCAGAGAGGTTTGTGCATGTAAAAGGTGATATATCCCAGAAAACTAACTTATTTTTATGAGGTAATTTTAAAGCAATTAAAAACCTGAAAATATAGAGTAATTGTCTTTTATATGTGTAACAGCTAAATCTGATGGACTTGGGTTCCTACAGCAATGTACCTACAAAACTAACTTGGATATAAATGATATGAATAGCAGAAATTCTGGTTTCTGTGTGCAGATATCAGAGAAACAGACAGTGTCCAGTACAAAGCTCCATTTTGGCTTTGTATCCTTTTGTCTCAAGTTTTTTAATTGTGTTTTATTTTATTTGTTTGTAAGTTTGTTT
>NW_008238983.1:6374234-6401526 GCF_000691975.1 Corvus brachyrhynchos | reverse complement strand
CATCTAGGAGCCTACATGTGAATAAGCCTACAGAATCCTCAAAGAGTATTTCAGTCCTTTTTTGTCCATTGATGCAATCTACTTATTCTATGCTCTTACACATGAAGATGGAAAATTTCAGTGTTTGGGGGATTAGGCTGGGGTTTGGGAATTGAGCTTTCAGTTTCTTCCTTGATCCTGTTAATATCTGAAGCAAAGCAGTTGGTCTCCCTGTGACCCAGGGGATTAAAATAATCATCTGGATGCTACACTCCAATCCTTTAATATTTAAGTGTCTCAAAGAGTGAAGCTATTATATTGTGAAGATAATTCAGCATCAGATAGGAAGCATCTAGTATTTCAGAAGAATCTGATGCTTTCCTGCAGAATTTTTTCATGCAGTAAGAAAGGATTCAGACTTCCCTCATAACACTTACCTTCTCCTATCCTACTTCCTCTGCCAATAATATCAAGGGAAGTGGTTGGGGGAATCCAGTGTGATGAGAGAAAACAAAATGGTGAGCATAAAATATTTTTAGAAAAAAAGCAAGCCTTTCTGTTACAACAGTAAAACAACACAGAAAGAAAGACATTTATGAGAAGATGGACTTTGTAACACAAAGTTAGAGGGTCCCACTGTGTTTCAAGTTTTCTAATCTATTGTTTTATTATGGTAACCCAGGACATGAACAGAATTTGTAGTCAACCTTGAAAGAGAACCTGCTGATGTTCTGCCATATGTAAACACTGTCCCACTTCTCATCAGAAGGTGAGCAGCAGTTTTTTGGATTACAGTACCTCTCTCCTAAAGTAATTTTGCTGCATGTCTGCCACGTAACCAAACAGCAGAAGTTCCCATCATGTGATGATAGTCAATTTAGAGGAGGAAAAAAAAAAAGGGGGAGAGGAAGCCTAAGCCATAAAAAAAATCCACTTTATTTTGTCAAGGTCCAAATACTGTCCACTGCATGTGTACAGCTTGGTCATTGCAGCTATGCACAGTACACTGGACAGCATGGTGTAGGGTAAATCTACCTCCCTGTCATAGCACGATGATAACTTTTGTTGTCAAATTGCAAACTGCCTTTCAGTAATCTAGTATAGGTGACAATAGTAAACTACCTGAAAGACCAAGGAACTCAACACAAGCTGAAAAAACATCCTTAGGATCCTGAGCAGTCACTAGGTCAGGTAGCTGAAAACTAACTTAAGTATGCCTATGCATTTTCCATTATACATTGAAATCATCAGTCTGCTCATTCAGAAGAAAAGAAATATACATTATGGTTTCTAGGAGGATAAAGTTTACTTTGTTCCATGTCTCCGTTCTCTTAGCACCAATAAATAACTAGCACCACTGAAAAGCAAAAAAAAAATGTTTTCAATATGCCATTTCTATATTCCATATGAAGAAAATTTTTCAAATCACTGTGCTCTCTCAGTCTGCTGAAGTATAAAATTAAGGAATGATTTGACAAAACATTCATCATAAGTTGGAGAATAAAGCAAAATCTGATGGCTTGAGTTTATTGGGTTTTCTTTAAAAAAATTGCCATTCAATATATTTTAAATGAAAATAAACCATGTTTTATATGTGGAGTTAGATACAAAGACCAAATGAAAATAAAGTTTACATGATCGTATGTTGTTCTGGTTTACTATCTGATAGCTCTCTCTACTATTTTTTAAGTGTGCTGGCTAGTTGCAAACAAACCTCAGAAAGAGGAGGAAAGGCATTAATTTTTTATTAGGTTTGTGTGAACAGGCAAGGGGAAATGGAAAGTCGCACGCTGCAGAAAAGTTTGCCTCAGGAATTTCTTCCTGATTATATGTCAAGCAGTACACACAGAGTTCATCCTTGGAACAAAAAGAGAGGGAAAATATGTTCTCATGGGTGCAAATGTTGACATAAAAACTTGTTTAAATGTTTACATTGCAGCCTTTTGCAGATCAGATATTTGTTGTGCAATACGCAGTCTCTTAGAATTATATCCATTTAAAACATTACTCTTTAGAATAGCATCACTCTGATTTAACTTTCATAATTGCAACTCTGTAACATTTCATGTTTAACTGACTTCTTTTTAATAGCACCATGTTCAGTAACAGATTGCAGTGTGGATTGCACTGCTGATCTACAGGCAGTTAAACACTGATTAGCTCATGGCTGAAAGTTTTTAATAACATTTGCTCGTTTGCCTGGTTTTAATTTCAAGAATAAATAAACTGTGTGATTTAAACCCAATTATTTTCTTTTTTTTGAAATATCCTAATTGGTTTAGAGAGATTAATGTATTGGTTAACTGAAATATTACTTCATATTAGCAAATCTATCAAATGCCTTTCAAGGCATTATTATGCTATGAAAAAATGAAACAGAATAAACCAGAAACTAAGCAAACATTTGTGGAATGCATATTTTGTATCCTACAGGATCTTTACTGATGTTCCTAGATTATCTGAACTTTATAAGCACCTTTGGGCCAACCTATGAAACCCACAGTATGTTTCATATTAGCAATAAGAAATCTGAAAATTACTATATTCCTAGGTTTTCAGAGATCTGTTATTAGTCATTGCTAACTGATATAAAAGCTTTTTTTGTTGCTCACCTATGCATCTGTGCCTATTTCTGAGATTATTACATTCTAAGAAAAGACTTTCTGTTGGTTATATTTATACGTGCTGGGATCCAGGGTTCTGATCCTACAAATAAATGTGCAGTGTTATACACACCTAGTGATGTGTAGCTCGAGAGGGCTTATGAAGTGCATTCTGTACTGCTAGTAGAATGAAAACTCAATGTAGTCTTAACAGTGCCCTGGAGTTTTGTCCACCTAGATCTCTTGTCCCTTCTGCAAGCATGGCTAGCTCAATACATGTACCAATTTATTTTCTCAGGTTCAATGATGCCTGTGGCTAAAAGATGTCAGTGGTTTATCTAAAAAACAGAGTTGTGAATTTCACAAAGAGTTGCAGTAGCAGAAACTTGTTAATGTTGTCTTTTAAAGCAGATGCAACTCCATAGTTACTTTGACTCCATAATCATAGAAAAAATCCTGAGTTTAGGTGTAGCGCATACCAACACAGGTAACCAGGATTTTTTTTCCTGCAGGTATTTGAATATCTTATTAAATTGACTGACTTAACTGATTTCTTGATTTCAATGTGAACATTTAGAGTAGGAAGATATTGTGGGTATCTAACAGCTTTGTTACACTGTTCCCAGAAGTGTAACTGCTGCACACGAAGATATATTTCCAACATCTGTAATCCACTTAATTCCAGGGAATGAATGTAGAGGAATGGTATCAGCTTGGTCATTCTCTGCCTAGCCAGTGCCCTACATTTGGAAACAGCTGCAACAGTCTCCTGGGAAAACTAAATGCTTGGCTAAGAAACAGGCAAAACTCCTGTAAGCTCTTTAGTTAATGACGTCTGATACAATCAAAAATTAAGGATGAGCTTCTTCATGCTGTATAATTAACACTATAATTTCCATTGAACTTCAAATATTCAGCAATATAAAAAGGAGATAAGCAGATGTTATTTCTCTAATATGAATATACCATAGGGTTTTCACAAGTACCTTCAACCTTGAAATGTTTTTTACCTCTCAGTGTGAAGGGGCAAAAAGCAGAAATGCATTAACTAAATCTATACAAAGAGGCAAACAACAAAAAAGTGAGAGAAACTGCTGATTGTGGTTTGTAAGTGCTGAATATTTATAACTATGCAAAAAATTAGTAAATATCATGAGCAGAATCATCCCCTGAGGAGAACATATGGAAGAAGGAACAGAAAGCCATCACTGGAGAAAAGGAGGGGCTGAGATATAGAAACTGATAAAAACATTTTATCAATTGCCAAACAGTGAGACCAGTTCCCAGAGTAATTTGCAAGCACTGATTTAGGTAAGTCTTACATAATTCAGTAGCTACTTAAATTGCAAAAAAAATAGAATGAGAAAGGATTAGGAACTGGTTAGTAAAACCAAAGTAATGTAAATTATACATATCACAAGCATCAATTCAATTATCATAACAAAAGAAATCTTGTTAACTGACAAGCATAAGAAGGGAAGAGATTGAAATATCTCTCCCTGTCTTCAAGAAGATGAAGCACATAACTGATTTCTGTTATTAAACTGAAACTATATAGTTGCTAATTTATCGACTATATGTTCACAGTGTTTCAGTATATATTAACAAAAAATATATATAATTCAACGCATTTCGGTACGTTTAAAAATCTCAAAGGGATATACAGACAATTTTAAAATAATATATTACCTCAAAAACTATTTCAAAGTCAGTATAATTTGAATCTAGTTTTCCTATATACATCCCTCTTAAAGAACACTGCCATCTTTCTTAGTAGCACTTAAACTAATATCACTGTTGAGGTGCAGAGGCAATAAGGCCAAGAATCTCAAAAACAGTCAGATTTCTACAACAGGATTAAATATGCCCTTATTTAAACATGGCCAGTTTCTCAGTCATTTATCCAAGTTAATGATCTCAAGCTTTGTTATTGCCAGCATGAAGAGACGGACACTTGTAGAGCAAGCTCATCTCATGCTAAACAAAATGTGTAAAATAGGTCAGATGACTCAACAACTTCTTTTACTCTGTTGACTGTGATCTTTCAGATATATATCATTGGTTTAAGTCTAGTAGCCACCTCCATTAGCCCAACTGTTAGGAATACATAGAAGCACAGAACATAGTATCTTCCCCAAAATCTTTTCTCAGAAATGCGAAAAACTCTGAAACTCAAGCAAATAACAAAAACAGAAAAAAACCCCAAAAACCAAAACCAAACAAAGCAGAAGGAAAAGTATATTTGCAGCTGAGGTTTCTTTCCATTTATCAAAATGGAGAGAAGAAAGAATAAAAAATAAAGAGAATAAAAAAATCCTGAGGCACTCTAATATCCTATCACTCTAATATCAATATGTACTTGCAGTACATTTATTACTACTCTGCTATCATGATTTTAATTATCGTTGCTGCTAATTTTATATTTTTATAACAACATGAATTTTGTTGTTAAAATGTAAGATCTTTTATAGACACTATTAGTTGGTATTGAGTGGATTTATTGAAATTTTAAATAAACATGAAACATGTATAATATGTGAATGCCTATGTACAAAACTAAACATGAAAGAAGCCTTTATCCAACACATATACTATATGCCCATGTTTATGCAATGTTTCTTAGCTCCCAAAACAAGGCCACATTAAAAACAGTGGGCTTTTTGGTTGGTCTAGAGCAGGACAAGACCTTACCTACCTTCAATTTCCCTTTAGTCTTGAAACTGATGGAATTTGATCCTGTATGTGCATCTTCCAATGAGATGTTCTGTGATTCAATAAATTAATTGCATGCGTTCATAAGTTATAAAAGAATTGTGACCACATCAAATTATACATGAATCTTTTCAAAATAATTGTTAGCTTCTTCATCACGTGTTCTCAAAAGTTCATTCTTTTTGAATCCAGACTTTCAAGGTTTTTCTTCAGTCATGAAGGCTAGAAATGTCGTTTTGTTAGAGAGAAAGGAAAGTGTTTCTGGTATTGAAAACCCTGTGATTTTTGCCAGACTAACAGAAAATGGCTTGGGAAGAGGGGTCTGCGAACCATGTTGGACTCCTCTCTACCCAGGTAAAAACTTTTATCTTGCAAGGGGTTTGCTCTAGAAGTCTGGAGGCACTGTTGGCACAGTCAGTCGCTAATGGTGTATTCCAGTACTTAATCTCTACTGAAGAATCCCACTATATCTTGAACACTCTTGATCACAGGAATGAGCTGGGAATCAAATGAGTAAAATATCACTCCCAGAAATGCAACATGTTACATTCAAAATGAGTATTTTTCTGGTACAGGACATAACAAATGAATAAAGATAACATATAGATACACAGACTATTTAATGAAAGAAATAAAAGCAGACTGCCTTTTTTTTTTTTCCCCTTGTATTGACACAGACATGAAAGTAACAACACTTAAGCTCTTAATGAATTTAAAACTTTGACATGGCCAGCCTGGAAGAGATTAATCTCACTCAAGCTTTAAATGTTGAGTTGTGGCGACGTAAACACCTTCTTATCTGTCCCGGTGGAAATCTCGAAATTAGTTTAAGTTTATTACAAGAGGAATTAACCTCAGGACAGATGCCTTAACTTATTTTCCAACTACATCATTTACTAGCATGATGGAATCTCAGTGCAAGACTAGAAATCCTTGGAATTGCTAAAAGAGCTACAATTAAGTCTTCAAAAATTCTTCCAGGGTGGTAAGAGCAGTCTGTCTCAAGGTGTGTGGCAGCATCCTAACTGCTTGGCTGTGACTGAGCTGGTGGGTATGCTCAGACAGCTGGTATTCCCTTTGGAGCACAGGGTACCTCAGTAGCACTTGGATTGCCCTTCCCCATGTGCTGTTTGGAAGACATGAAGGGCAAATATACTACTCTGCTCTTGAATTGACTCTCAAGACACAGGACAGCATAGTCAGCCTCACAAGTTCTGTTTACCAAAGCATCAGCTTTCACACACATAAAAGTGAAAGATGTGCTTCAAGTGGCATAGGAACAGCACTGGAAGTCAACCACATATTATGGAAATGAGATATTCAAGTTGTCTGTGAAAAAAACCAACAAAAAACACAGGTTAAAAAGCTTCTACATCAGCCAGGCAAGAAGTGGAAGTGGAGCACAAACGATATTATCAATAATTAACGAACATATTTCAATGGCACAGGCAGCAGGCCAGAAATCAATTTGTTTCTTCTGTTAGTGCCAATTTATTCTTTTTAATGAATCCATAGAGTTTGCATTGTTTCTGGCCACACATCAAAATTTACAATGTATACCAAAATTTAGCACCAGCTAGCCCCTTTAAGAACACTGTTAAAATCATATCCTTGCTCTTTGTTTTAGGTACCCCAAAATGATAAATGTGCCTCTATTTTTAACACTTATAAAAAGATATTTGTAAACAAGATTATGTCTGGGAACTATTTGTGCAAAAGACATGCAAACTGGCTGACCTCAACTTCTTTCGTGAGAACGTTGTTGAATTCTGGTGGAATGAAAAATTGAGAAAAATGCAAATGCTGTAAAATATTTCCTTACTTCTGCTTGAACCAGCAGCAGAGACTTCAGTGGTTAAAGCATGTCTACTGTCACTGAATACCAACGGGAATGCTCTGTGATGTGGTTGCATTTGCAAAATAAAATTTAAATTTTTGGGATAAGAAATGGATTCTATTTTTAGAAATAAAAGACAAGATTTTTTAGACAAGATCCCATCATGAATTACTTATAGGAACCCTGACATCTTAGCTCCACAAGGCATAATCATGCCTAGACTCTTTTCAGTGCTGATATGCAACTCTTAAGAAATACAAATGTTTTGATTATAACAGCTACAACACAAACACCTAAACTTCTATCGAAACTTCTTTCTAGAGTATACAATCTCTTTCTCAGTTGAACGACATCTGCCAGGGGTTCTGAAAAAGATGGAAAACTGCACCCAGATGCATCAAACTCAGTGTAACCTTCTGGTCAACAAAGTTGATTATCCCTCTCTATTCAGCATTGGTATGTCCTCATCTTGAGAAATGTGTGCAAGTCTGGGCCCCACAATTTAAGAAGGATATGAAGGTCCTTGAATGTGTCCAGAGGAAAGCAACAAGGCTGGTAAAAAAGCTGGAAAGAATGTCCTATGAAGAGCAGATAAGGACTCCAGGCTTATCTAGTTTGGAAAAAAGGAGGCTGAGGGATGACCTCCTGGCTCTCTGCAACTTCTTGAGGAGGGGGAGGGGAGAGGGAGGTGCTGAGCTCTTCTCCCTGGTATCCAGGGATAGGATATGTGGTTATGGTTCAAAGTGTGCCAGGGGAGGCTTAGACTGGACATAACATTTCTTTAAAATGAAGCATTTCTTTACTGAGAGGGTAGTCAAACCCTGGAGCAGGTTTCTTAGAAAGGGGGTGAATGCCCTAAGATTGCCAGTGTTGAAAAAGCATTCGCATAATGATTAAATTACATGCTTTAACTTTTGGACAGCCATGAAGTGGTAAGACAGTTGGACTAGATGATCATTATTCCATTCCAACTGAAATATTTTATTATATTCTAAATAGTATTAAGGAATATGATTAAGTTGTCCATAGTCACTTATGCTCTGGCATCTTTGACAAGAGTATTCATCTACATCAACTCATTTGCTTTAAATTGTATGATGTACATGTAAAAGGTACACAAGGTTATAGTTAGTACTTATGTAGGTCAACACTAAATTTTCACCTCAGGTACACATAATCTGACATTTTCAGTAGATTTATAACATTAAAGACTAATTTATTAAGGTAATCTAAGATTGTAAGCCCAGATACAGTATAAGGTTTTCATGCTTTGAAATGATCTCAGTATCTGGTGTTTCAAAGAACTCAAAGAATTTTACTGTACATAGTAGACAGTATAAGAGACTCATTTGTTACAGGGAGGAAGACACACTTTGATGGATGTGTTGCATAATTAGAAAGAAATTGGGATATCAGGGTTCTGAAAGGACTGTAAGTTACATGTTCTTTTTTTCATGAGTATACTGGTTCAGGCTTTTCTGTGAAAGACTATTCAGGAATTTTTCTATAAATTAAATTCAATCATAATGCTTGAGACAATGTTCCTTCATATTTGTCCATTTAGATAAATGATTTGAAGGAGATGGACAATCAGAGAGACACACAAAATAACAACTTTACCTTTGCTTTTATAGAAAAAAAAAGAAGTTAATTTTATTATATGCAAACTACAAAGTTAACCCATATAACATGATATAGTAATCTTTTTATACTTCAGCTGTACTACTCATCATGCAGGCTGAAGGCATGTAAGATGAACAGGTGGTGTCTTGATGATTGCAATGGGAAGCATCACTTTCAAAAAGGCTACTCTGACAGACAAAAAGGGAATTTTCTTAGCCCTTCTTAGTCTCTATTTGCCACCATATTAAAAAATTTCAGCCACAATGTTTTTTAATAAGTTCTGTTTCTCTAGTTATTCCAGCTCTGTTGCCTTCACTAGGATTGCATGACCAATAAAGATTTGAATTAACTTTATTATTTATTTCTTAGGACCTCTGGCCAGGACATATGTACAAAACCCTTAAAGAACTGTAATGCTACTTTTTTTTTAATTATCAAGGATATTTTAAGACATTTTATTATTATAATTAATCATTATTAATTAAATATTATTTAAATATTTAAGAAAAATTAGAATTAATTATTTTGATTGTTATCTAGAATATATATATATTCTAAATACATATATACATATTACAGTATGCTGTAAAAGCATAAGTAAATTCTATTTTTCTTACAGGGCTAAATTATATATTTTGTTTGCTTGAGAGGGAAGAGACCAAAATACACACTCTCTTTAGTTGAACTGTTCTTTATCAGTATATACCTGTAGGCTTACCCTTTGTAGACTATGAAATCTAATCTTATTACACAAAATGATAAATGATAAACCTGAAAAGCTAAGTGTAGAAGATATTTTCTGTATTATGGGAGTGGAGATGGTGATGGGAGGAGAAAGGAGAGAAAAAAGCAGGGGAAAAATGCTGTAGGAAGGAAGGAAAATTATAGTGTGTAGACAGTGAAGGAAATGTCAAAAAGCATACTATCAGTCCAAGATTAATAATTGTAGCTTAAAAAACCCCAAACATCATCTATCTTTTTTCTCTTTGGCTTATCACTGCTAGCTACAATGAGTTCTGATTATTTTCTTAATCTGAAAAGAAAATAATCATGTTTATATCTCTAATCTGCAAAGAAAACAGGAAAATAATGCATATACTGCCCTTCTAAATGAGAGGTTAGGCAAGGTAGGAAAGTGGAAATACAGCAGTCATGCTAGTACAAGGTTTACTGTGTTAAAAAAAGTTACTTACAGTGACAATTGGGAAAAGTGTAGCAAGCTTGTTTCAAATGGGTTGTGGTGAGTAGTTTCTAATTCACATCCATACTGGGATCCAATTCTCAAGTTTCACACAAGCTATTACAATTATATTACAAAACCAGCAGGATCCACTGCTTTGACTTAAATCTGCAAGGTTCATCTTGTCTTGAAAGCAAACTATATTTTGCTTCTAGATAAGAAAAACCCCAAACAAACAAAATAAACCCAGATGAGTCAGACCTACATAAAGGGATTACTCATTTAACAATATTGATGAATGCAGTTTGCTTAATCAAGCAATTGTTCCAAATTGTTCCACCAGTATATGGACGTAGTCTTCTTTTTGCAAATGGATCTCAGTTTATTTGACTTACTTGATATGGGCATATTTGTGAAGTTGTTAACGTGTATGTGGACAGTGAGGGCATTTAACATTTTAAATATTTAGAAAAGCTAATATGTGAACAGTGTTGGCTAATGATGTCTGTTCATTCATGGGTAGCTTTTTTTTCCTTGACTGGATGCAATGTGAAGATTTAGGAGGAAGTCAGAGAGTCTCTGGAGAGCTTGAAATTATTAACTGCAAAGGAGAAGGTACAACTTAAGAAATGCTAATTTTCTTTTCTGGGTCAAAATCATAAAGGTCTGCTTCCTCTTTAGACATGCCGAGCTGTTGTGAACTCACCTGATTTGTTGCATTTCACATCTTACCTACACTGTCAATGACCAAAGCATTTGGGAAATAAGCACTTGAGATCTGATCCTTAAGCACCTTCATGAGGTCTTAGAAGCCCCTTTGTTAAGGCCCTACCTTAATTTCAGGCAAATATGGTGTCATCCTACTTCATGTGAGAAAACTATTTATATTTAAGGAAAACATTGACATCTTTAGTTTATATATACATGTGCACAATTCCTTCTGCAAATATGAGGGTATGAACTGTTTGCCTTGTACATTTAGTGGACAGGCATCCAAAAACAGCTCATCACTTCTTAAGGAAGTGACAGGGCTTATGTGGAAGAGGTGATTCCACGTTTGCAGCAAAAAAGCTTGTGCTTCCTGAGCTATCTTTCTCCATATATGCATAGACGGAGATATTGTGTATTAGGTAACATTCTTTGGAATACAATGTACTGTGGGCTGACCAGAATTATGTGCTGTATTGTAGTCCCATATTTTCAGCATTCACAGTATCTCTGAGTCATCTGAGCTGAAGTATTATCCAAGAGATGTGATTTTGTTCAGCACAGTAAGCCTGGATGACTGCAGTGAAGCATCTCACTACTGTTTTTACAAACTGGTCCAACCTCAACAGCAGGGAGAGACGAATCTCAATTTTGGACTCCCCTCCCCTGCATAAGAAGAGGCAGTCCTTGACTCTGTGCCGGGCTGTGCAGGCTTGGGAGGAGGTGTGTCTGCAGCCCTGTGATGCCCACTCCTGTTACATCTGCAACTTGCTCATTGCCAAGCCATTCACAAGGAAACAGATTTGGCTTTCGGTGTAAAATCTGCTTTCCAAACACCTGTTCCAATTTTGTCCAGAAAACCAGCAGCCAGGTGGATGCTTATATCTTGTGGATGGGCTATGGCCTTCAAGTCACCTGATGGGTCTCACTGAAAAATACCAGCCTCTGATGCTCAGCAAAATGTTCTGGATTTCTCAGAAGTAGAGAAGGAGTGTCATTCCTCCCAAATTCGGTCCTCCTTTATTACCATGGGTTGTGCAAACAAAAATGAAATAATAGCCTACAAAATCATGGAGTCAGAGGAAGAAAATGACTACTGATATTAGAAAAAATTCTGATTCCAGCTTGCGAGTACTGTGGTCAGAATGATGATGATTTATAGTGTAAATGAGAAGAGAAGGGGGAAGAGTACATACAAGTAAAAATCTTACAGAATCGTGATGTCTGAAACATTTACTGTAAACCGCTGCTCATGAACATTCTTGCATATATAACTATGAAGGAGATAAGCAAAACAAAAATTATTACCATTTCAATCAGATTTCAATTAGTTTCAATTCAGCTCAATCAATTTTTGTATCATTATTTTGAAACCCACTCAACTACATTGAACTGTCTACTTAGCTTCTCTGGAAATTGCCCTCTCTGCCCTCTCATAGTGTTGTGTGTGAGCACAGGGTTTATTTTCACATTAAAAAAAAAAAAAAATTGAAGCTGATTTTCAATTTTGGATTTAATTACCAGTGTAATTCCTACTTTCCTAACCTGATTTCACGGACACTTCATCAGCTCCTGTGTCTGTCCTTCATTTCTCTGTGAAGGCAGTGAAAACCACAACCACAGGAATGTTTTGCACAACCACACTGGGGAGCTCACCAGTGGTTTGCTTCGAATCCTCAATAGAAGCAACTCCCAGCATAACTAAAATGAACCAATCTGATCCTACTTTCATTTCCCCATTTGAGCTACACTGAACTCATCTCTCCTGCTTTGAATTTTCAGGTTGCAGTGTGGGACGCATTCCCTCTGGACAGGTGAGATGTATGCAAGGCAGAAGGCAAGTATGGCAACTCCCCTGCACAAGCACAGGCATCTCTCTCTGTACACACGTCACTAAGCAGCCAAGCTGACAGCTGACCCATGACAAGGTTATGTCTTTCTACCCATTGCTTGTAATCTAGTGCATGCATTAGAAGCTTGAGTATGCAGTTAGTGTTTGCTGATCTAAACAGACTTCATACACACCCTTTATTACTCTAAAAGGACAAGTGCTTTAGATTAAATTCCCCAATTGAAACCTTAAGGTTATTTGGACAGAGAAAATGTCCTTTCAGCAACTGTTTCATGACAAACTCTGTTCTGAAATATTTTGCTGCTGCAGACTAGAAGATAGGAAAAGCAGCAGAATGGAGCTCAGTCCAGCATATATGGCCTTTGTTTAAAGGTTTATTTCTTAACTCCAACCCTTGCTATTTGAAAAAAAAAAAAAAAATAGCATTCCAGGGGATCAACAAACATCCATAATTAAGTCCAAATGGTTCATAATGGGTATAGGATTTCCACAAATTAAATTTTGACATAGACTGGTTCAATACTCAAAAGAAAACTACAGAAAAAATAGCTTAATCCCACATCTGCCCTTCAAATGCTGGCACTAGGTCCAGAAAACATACCCATCACCACATTACACAACAGTTCCCTACTTATTATTTTATAATGTTTGCAGAGGGTCTGTGTTATTTAATGTAATTTTGGCCTGTATCTAGGGCTGCTGACTGCTAACAATGTGAGGAGTCACATTCAACTCTTCTCTTGCTTAGTTGCATAATGTGTATTGCTCAGGGTGCAGTGCACTTGGGCAACCTCCACAGCACACCGTTAGCATACCTAAAAATACACCAGCTGGCAGAAAGATGTACTCTTGTCCTCTTTCTGTGCTGGTTGTTTATGACATTATTTAGAAATCTAAACTTGGAAGGTTGCATTTTGCATTTATATTTTTTTCCAGATACAGATATGCTGTATTATTGCACAATTATTATCTACTGTAGTATGCCAAGGACTACTTTTCTTGTTGTTCTGTATTTCTTTAACCTGGATTTGTCCCTGGCTCTGTACCAACCTCTGGAACAGAGCTTGCTTTCAGAAATTCCTCAGGAGACTTTGTTGCAGTAGCCTTTTCTTGCTCATACAGATAAGCTGCAGGTGTCTGTACTGTCACTCTACTGTCACTGACATGCCAGCAGACACATCCAGCCCATTTTGATATTTCTTTGACAGGCAGGAGAAAATCCTTCAAAATAAAAGTCCCCTGACTACAGCAAATTGATTGTTTCTTTAAATAATAGTGGTGGTTTTTTTTCCTTAAATATTATTATCAGCAACACCACCAAAAATGAAGAGAGTAAAGAAAGCTACCTGACTAATAGTGAGGTTACAAATGCTGATTGTTATTTTTTCTTTATTTTTCTTTATTTTTTCTCTTTTTTTTATTTCTTTTTTTTTTTTCCCCTCTAAATGAATTTGCAGTACATATAAGCTGTGATACTTTTAGCTTGCTGGTAATAATCCATTCATGATTTGTTTGGATGAATCAACCTATTTCTAGGACTTTCTGTCCTCAAATACTCCTAGTATTCATCACCTGGAAATTCTGTGCTTAAAAAACCCCTTTCATATAACTTCATGAATACAAGGATCTCACCTTAAGCATTTTTCATAGATAAATAGAAAAAACAACTTCTCTATACACCCCTGAATTTTTCCCTATACCACATTTACCTCTTTTTGAAGCTAGATCTTGGGATAAAAAGTGCCTAAATCCAATATTTGGAAAATTAACCTGTCATTTATGATCCCTTTGAATACATACTTGTCTTCTGTCTCTCCATGGGATCCCAAAGGACCTAACCCCGTGTATCACTACCTCTAAATATAAACTTGAAGCATAAGTCAGACTCCTTTGAAATCCCAAGTCTTTATAAGTTTTTCAGAATAGAACATTAAAGGCAAAAAACACCAGAGAAGAGAGCTACCTGTGAACATACAGTCATATATATATTCTCATAAAAACATGCTTCATTTGATACTTATAAAATGATGCTACACAGGCATTAATGCATTTCATCTTCTTAGTTGGCATGTTGGTAGAAAAAGGAAAAGACAGAACAACTCCTGGTGAAAAAGTTTTTCTTTCTGGAGGAAATGGAAATACAGGCTACTACTAAGAGTTAAAATCGCCTTTTATTTTGCCCAAAGGCTGCTCCTATTCTTCTTGTATTGTGTTATTCCCCAGAGCAGGTAAAGTGCTTTAATATAGGTTGAAAATCTTTGTGCATGCCAGGCTGCAGATGATCCCCTGTGTCCCAGAAAAGTGCTGCACAGACTCACACCATGACTTCTCAGTGCCTGTACCCAAGCTGATGCCAATTGTTTGGAATCGGATAAAGCACAGTCAGAAAACCAACCCAAACCTGCACAGTCATCCAATTATCTACTCCCACAGCACACAGATGTTTTCACAGTATATTCTTCATGCTGAGTTCTGAAAAATGCAATAGTTTTTTTTTAAGCATGTGTTCATTATCCTTGCAATTGACCAATACAACAAAGGAGTGTGGGAGGGAAGGCTTCTAACAAACAAGGTACCCTTCACATAATATGTAGCCACAGTTAGGCAAAAAGATGTTTAAAGTGCTAAAATTGTATGAAGGTTCAAAAGGTGAACCAAACCCAAAAAACCAAGTAATCAAAAAAGGTAAACAAATTAAATAGAAACAAACCATACACACACACATAATACAAATAACCACCATCACCAACAAAAACAGAACAGGGAGTGTGGAGAGAAAGGATTATTAGATCACAAAAATGCGGATAAGATTCAGGCAGTCTCAGCCATAAATCACTAGAGACCAGCAAAGTACACTGGAGAAGTATCACTAGATGTTTTCCAGGTTTCTTTTTCTTCCAAAAGGTGCTCATTCTTCACAAGTGTCATAAATAGAATAATAGGCTAGACCTCTTCTCTAACTTACTAAAGCATGAGGGAATTAAGAAAAGAGAGATGCAGGTCACAAATGGCAGTTTGGATTCCACACTGAGGTTATTGTTTAATGAATGAAATCAGTGATAAAGTAACAAATTATATTAGGGATGTGTAGTCACACTTGTTCTCACTGATGTGTGCTGCAAGTCTTAACCTCGTCTGTTTTAAGGTGGGTTCCTGGTTTCCAGGTGGAGCTTTGGTGTAAGTGCTGCCATTTAGCTTTGAAGCCACAATCTAGAGTAGAGATTTTTTTCTTCCTCTTACAACATCAAGGAGTAAAAATGTTTTAAAGTATCTTGCATATCATAATACAGGAAAACTAAAACACAATTTTTTTGGAAGGTAGACATACTTGGCAAAAAATATGTCAGATAATTTTCAAAAATAATCCAGAATGTATTGTAATTTTATTTTATTTTATTTTCCAAACTTAAATCAGTATTCATGGGCATTTTTGCCTCTGTTATCTATAAAACTTCTTGAATCAGAGTAATGCAATAAGACACAATTTGGAAAGACAACCCAGACAGAGTATAGCATTTTCCACAGAGTGTTACATGCTCTGAAAGACACTGCTTAATACATTTTTCTCTTTAAAATACATTTTTTTAAATGAAGCAATTTTCTACAAGCAGAAGCATGGATTTCAAACTTTGGAAAACCTTAACTAACCACCTAGGTACTTAAACTGCACAGTAATGCTCACGAGAATCAAGAGAATTCTATTCTTATCAGGTGTGAGTGCAGTTGTCTCTCCTATAGTGTTTCCCTGTTCTACCTGCATATTCCATTCATGCAGTACAGTATCAATAATAGTTTCCTCAGTTACACAGGATGAAATAGGAATCTGAAAATATGCTAACAGTTTAGACTGCCCTTGCAATTTGGTACAACTGCTAACTCCGCACATAATTGTTGCCTGGGAAGAGTATTCCCAGAAGCACTATTTAAAAATAGTTCAAATAATTTATGTCATTACCATGGATCCTTAAAGCTGCTCATTAGTTGGACCAAAAGGTTTCCAATGGTGAGAGCTAATCAAATTCTCTTAAGAAACTCATCCATAAGGCCAGGGTAGTAGGTAAAGATCCAGCAATATGCCCTTTATTTGCCCTCAATAAGAGAAGGTTAACAGAAGATTTCACAGGGCCAGAACTTCACTTTCCAGATTCTTAATAGCTTAAAGAGCTGCTTTAAAATAGTGATGTTTTTAAAAGGGAAGTTATCACAAGGAGTAGCTTTCCTCTGCCTACATTTCCAACTCCATCTTCTGCTAATCTGATCTCACATATGAAAAATAGTCATATAAAGATGATAACGAATGAAATCTCTGCACTAAACTGAGGTGTATTGCTTGTCTCTTTTTTTCCCTTGAAACCAGAGCTCTTTCTTTCATAATCTTGACAGGAATTTTTATATTAGAAAAACTAAGTCATACACAAAAAGCTTAGCATGTGGAAAGTCAGCAGTGAGGGGAATGAAAGAGAGATGCAGGTGGTTGAGTTGCAAAGATACAATGGAAGAAGACTAATACAAGAAAAAACCAGCAAGCATAGAAGATATGGAGTAAAAAGAAATGCAAAGATATAATCAAGTGGGAAAAAAAGGAAAAGTGAAGCTACCCCTCTTCAAATATGTTTGTTGTAACCAAATCTTCCTGCTGTGCCTACTTATTTACTTGTATCTCACAATATCAGACTGGATTATATAATTGATCAGTCATCAATGTACATAAATTTTTATTCCCATATTCAATATGGTCAAACAGATGAAATACATAAATAATTGGTATTAAACTTTACAGATTTTTAGCAAACCAGTCTCATTGTAACCTCCAGTACATTAAAGGGAAATCAGGGAAATCATCAAAAGGTGGTTTTTTGTGGTGGTTTGTTTGGGGTTGGTTTTTGTTGTTTTTGGGGTTTTTTTTGGTTTAGTCTTTTTTGTTGATTTTTTTTTTTTGTTTGCTTGTTTGTCATTGTTTGTGAGTTTTGTCCATTAAGAAAAGAAAAATATGTGGGAACACTTGTTTATGCAGCCATTCTCAGACTGCTACTGGACAAAAAGTAACTAGACTAGCTGCAAAATGACACCTCTATTTGCAGCAATATTTTTTGACTGTATGAAACCCCCAAACTGTTTCCTCATATCAGTACTTGTCCTGATACATGAGGACACAGCATTATTTAAGCTAACACTAAAGTAGAAACTTACATGTAAACACAGTTTTAAGATCCTAATTCCTTGCTATTTGTAACCCTAATATGGTTTTATGTAGTCAACACACCTATACCTGTATGATCAATAACAGGGTCACTACAGAAAATTTATGAAATTAATGAAGCTGCATGCAAGATTGTCTTAAGTCTTGTTGGGTTATTTTATTCCTTTTGCATCATATTGCATTTCCCCTATTCTTATTCCTGTCACATTTCGTTGCACTACATTTTAACATACTCAGTTTGGATTGTAATTGGTCTGTTTGCAAAAAGTTCTTTGTTTCATCCCTTGAGATACCTGTTTCTTTAAAAGAAAAATAAAATGCTGTCTAGGATTTGCAAAGAAACGAATAGATATTTTTATTTATTTAAAGATTTTATCAATACAGAAAAAAATTTGGAAACTTAAATTGCATAGAAAAGTCTGAATCACTACAGAACACAGATTTTTGGATAACATTTCTTGCAAGAGGCAAAGAGCTAAACAGATAACAGATGCAATAAAAGCAAAAATACACAAAGTACAATTTATTTCTCAATGATTACAGCAGACTCTTCTCAACACTGCAAAAAGTAGTTCACAGATAAGGGATCATTAGGAAGCATTTTAGCCAGCTCAAGTGCCTAAACATAGTGCCGCTAAGATTCTCTGCACCATTAGCGTACAACCAGCTTGTTCTCCACAAGGATGTGGGTCTTCTCTTGGCTGTGTCTGCCAGCCTGTCAGAGACTGAAAATAGTTCATCCCTCAAACATTGATATAAAATTTTGCTCATTATAAAGAAGCTACAACCAAAGAAGCTTCTCTGAAGACTGGACTTTGGACTGCAAATCAAACTGCTGATTACATAAAGGGAAACCTATTGTTCAATCATCTCACGCTGAGGGAAAGGTTTGCATCCACAAAAGGCCAAAGCCACCAGCTGCAACTATCCCTGGCTGAGTTTGGGGTGGGGGGAGAGCACAGCTCACAGAAGCCAGGATTACACAGATCCCCCTCCAGCCGAGGGGGGAGGGGGAGGTTTCAGATACGTGGTGTAACCTCTGGTCAGAGACACTGAGCACCCATCCTCTGATTACACAAACCGGCCCAGCTGTGGAACCCCCAACCACACAGGCCACATCCATGGGACATTCTCGTGAGACACAGCTGAGGGGGAGTCATAACCCCCCCAAAAAAGTGCTCCCCAGAGGCTTTGCACCACAGGACTGCACGTGACACAACAAATCCAGAGTCTGCTGTAAGAGACTGCCTCCCTCCCCAAGGGGACATGCCTGGACATTGCTACCTGGCTTGAAGGTATATTAACCCATCGGATTCTATGCTTTTGGGTGGGATCTTCACCACCAAGAAGACCAGCTGGAGAGGATCAATGGAATATTGTTGGGATCCATGGAGTGGTGATTTTCCTTATTCTGTCCCAGTCACTCCCTTTTTGTCCCCTCCCCCACCCCCTATTTTTCTACTTCTTTCTTTCTTTCTCTCTGTCTCATATTTACCATCAAATAAAACCCATACTATTGACTGGCATATGGTCTCATTTGCACCTTAATTCGGGCAGAGGAATTTCTAAAGAACCTTAATAATTGGGTCTTAACAGAGCCCTGTGAGGATTTTTCAGGCAACCTCGAGCACGTTAGTTGGATGTCTGTGTTTGGACAAGAGAATTGCTGCCCTCTGTCATGAAGTGTATCACAGATACTCTTTTGTAGCAGGTGATAGCATCTAATCACATTGACTGGATTTGCATTCTTCAGAAGAAGCAATGTAAACAGCAGCTGTTTTTACAGCAAATGTAGCCCTCATCAAACAGCCTTAGATATTTTATATATTCTCATAAATCTCCCATGTTTTAGCTCAGGGACTATTTTCCAGAGCCTGACTAAGGTCTCCTCAGAAAGCTCTACAGCCCCAGCAACAGTAGGAATGGTCAGGAGTAGGGCACTACCAGATGGTTTCTTAAAAAACTGCCAGTTTCCTCTCTGTCCGCATCCTCTCTTCCTGCCTTCACAGAAGTCTGCCACTTTATCTTTAACCAGTGGGAGCAAGAAAGTGTCAAGTGTGGAATAGGGGAAGAATCAGCAAGTATCTAATGAGACAAATTGGAAAAGACATCTAAAACAGGCAGCTCTTAAAAGAGAGCTGGTGGATATTTAGTAATATTTAGAATATCTAGAATTTTTAGAAAATCTAAGACAAGGAGTAGGATCCAGTGCTGAGAAGAGGCTGGAAATTGACTATGAAATTAAACTACTTGACAGTCCAGTCAGAAGAGCAGAATGCAAGATGTAGTGGGGAGATGTTCAGAGCAACTATGCTAATGCTTGGCAGAGTGACATGGTCATCCTACCTACCTACTGCATATATTAGTGAATAAATAATTATTCTCTGCTTTAAATTTTTTGCATCCTGCTGACAGAATCTCTTTCATGGAATAAAAGACAGCTGGAAAAAGTGACCCAGTGAGGGAGGGTCATTCTTCTCTCTCTGTTTCCATCATTGCTACTACTTTTTTATAGATCCCCATGTGTGCCAGCAGTCTTTTGGAGATTTTCTGGTTTGCAGAAGACATTACATATATCTTTCTTCATCCCCTGGTAGTATTTTTCTTTGTGCTTCCTCTGATGCCTTGCTAGAGCACCTTGATCTACTGAGACTTTTCCTGTTCTCTACTGTGCTAAGTCAGTGCTGGCTGTGTTTCTCACACTCTCAATATCACATCTTCATGGATATCCTACCCTCATGCTTATAGTGGTTTGGTCCAAAATACTCATTACTGTTTATCTTCTGTGAGATAAGAATTAGGAGAAAGTAAAGCAGGCATCAAACTTGAAAGAATATAAAGAAATTTATTAACAGACCTAAAAGAGGGGAAAAAAAATCAGACCACACCCTCAGAACTCTTCTCCTCCCCCCACCTTTCTCCCTTCTCCCACTGACAATGTAGAAAGACAACCCTTGAGATGTTCAGTCTGGTTACCACTTCCATAATAACCTTGTTCAGTCCATTTAGGAAGAGGAGTCTCTCTTGCTCATGCTATGAAAACATTATCACAACGAGACAGCCGCCCAGGTTGGTTCTCTGCTCGCATGTGAGTCCCTTCCACAACTTGCAGCTTTTCCCGCAACTGCTTTCGAGGGTCCAGTCTTGAAATTACTGGGTTGCAATTTTAAGGTTGAGCCATTCAGAAACAAAAGTTCTCTTCACCCATCTCTGGGAGCATTTCATCTCTAAGAACAGAGGCCCTTCTCCTTCCCTGGGAGCAAAGGGTCAAACTTCTCATGAAATTACAGCTGCATCAGCATCTGCCTATCTCAGCACAGGTGCTTTTGCTCACAAGTACAAGTTGAACGCTCCAACCCCCATGCCTTCATGAAATTACAACGGGATACTCTGATACATCATAGCTTTACAACAGAATTTCAGCTTTAAGCATCTCCTCTTTCTCTTCCCTCAGGTTTTCAGCTCTTCACAGCACTAAAAGGGTTAATCTCACCTTGGCCTTGCAGCTGGAATTTCGCTTATTGCTGTTGGTCACATGAACTTTTGCTGGACAGCATTGGGCAGCTTCAGCTGAATCTTGGCCACCATGGAGGGGGAAGGGGAGCCGAGCCCCTCCGGCTGCCCACAGCAGGGCTGTGGGGTGGTTCCGCAGGTGGACCAGGACCCATCAGCTCCAGGATGGCCGTGACCCGGCCTGGCCTGGTCCAAGCAGGGCCTGGGCCGGGCCCACTGGCCCCCCCACGGGGCCCGCAGCCACCTGTCCCAGCGCCGGAAACGAGAGAGAGCTGGGGGGGAAGTTTGTCTATTCTTAAGTGTGGATCACAGAGGCAGTCACAGCTTTAAGTGGCTTAAAGAATTGTCCATATTCAAACTGGCCATCTGATAGGTTCTGTCAGGTCACAGAGGAAGCTGTAAGCACCCCTTTGCAAGAACATCACTTCCAGGACTATGCTTGCTAACCCGTGACAATGCTCTAGAAGCTTCTCAGCACAAACATTTGTCATTTTTTCTCAGATGCAATTTCTTGTTCCTTCATATGCTTATACCCCACTCTATGTGCAGCTACCAGGACATCTGTCCTGGCTCTGACCTGGACAGGGTTAATTTTGCAGTAGCTCGGAGGTGGCATGGCCAGGGCCCTGAAGCTATTCCATACCAGCTCATGTCATGGTTACAGGTGGGGGAAAGGGGGTCTCTCTCTTCCAGGGAAAAGGGGTTCCTTCTGGTTGAGAAAACATGGCAGAGGAGCCATCCAGTATTGGTTTATTGTCATGGGTTTTGCATGTGAAAATTTTTCTTTTCTTATACATTTTGTTATTAGTATTGTTGCTGTTACTGTTCATTTTCTTACATCATTGCTGTTTCCAGTAAATTGTGCTTTTATAAACCCATGGTCTTTGCCTTTTGTGCCTCCAATTCTCTTCTCTGGCCACCTGTGGGGAGTGGGTGAGGGTGGGAAAGAAGAGAAGTGAGGGAGTGAGTGAGTGACTGTATGGCTTTGGAGAGCCTTGGGACTAAATTGAGTAGTACCATTCTTAAACCATGACAGCAACACAACAACCCAAAGAAACAATCTTTTTAATGGAACAAAAGTTAACACACATTGTAAAGCACAAAGAAAAAATTAAATGTTTTCCATTACATTTGTTAAAGATTGGATGAACTCTTAGATTTCTGTTGTGGCAACTCTAACCTGAAGTAATTTATTTCCTCACCCATGTGTTTCCATATATGTGTCAACATTTAGGCAATTGATCCAATACAAACTATTGCAAAAGGCTTGTGTAAACTTCTCTGCATCATTAAGCTTTTTATATCAAGGGAAGGATAACAGCTAACAGCATCAAAAATGAATATTTGCTTCCATAAAGAATGCTGGCATCTTATTAATATTTTTTTCTTTCAAGATTGTTATATCTTGAAATGGCTGTTCATTCAATATGACATTTTCTGTATGTTTCATTGTTTCTGGTCATTGCAAAATACGTATGCATAAAAAGAGTTTATTTTTCTTGTGTTCATTTGCTTCTACTGTCTAATAATCATAACAAAGCAATATGATAGAGAAGCAGCATTGTTAGTAGGCAAAATAAATTTTAAAATCTCCCATACAGTTTCCATTTCTTCTTAGTGTAAAATGATGAAACACAGATGGTTTTGTTGTCCATAGAAAAGGTACAAGAATGTTCGCACTCATTTTGGGGTGCAGCCTTTGGTGTTCTGCATGTCTGAATCTCACCCTGCAGGCCCCAACCCATCCAGTTGATTCATTTCCACAGCAGACATCACTGTGGTGTGTGCAAGAGTCTCATGCTTGTGGGAACCGTCCTCAGTCAGCTGTGCTTTCCCTGTCTTCCTGAGCAGAGACTTCCATCCATTTCACAACATTCCTCATAGCCTAAGAAGCTTCCTTAAAAGAAAAGGAAGATGCTATAGTGGCACAGAATCAGGTACCAGTATGCTGAGATGTTTGTAAGTAGAAAATGTTTATTAACTCACTGCTGCTGGATCCGATGGAATCATGCCAAGATGATGCTTCAAACATGACGAAGTGAACAAGAAAATATCTGGGGCAGATCATCAAATACTTTGTAATACTTGTAATCTAAAATTCTGAACCAAACTTTTCACTGAAAGAAAGCCATAGTATCATCACCATGGTATCTGTGACCATCTCAGGTCTCAGAAGTAGCCTGCATGTGAACCACAAATGGCTGAATCTTTCAAAGCAAAAACTCTGGGTCTATTTCTGTTATTTGGTTTCAAGGACAATTTGAGCGGAAGAGGCCTTCTTGCAAGGCTGCTATATGGGTCCTGAATTATTTTCGATATACAAGGTAAATCCTTGCTGCTGGACAGGAGCCAGCTCTGTGAATGAATGAATGGCTCTGATAGCAGCTTTCCAAACCAGAGATCTGGAGCAGAGAGGTGAGGGTACAGATACAGGCTATGGTGTGTGGACACAGAATGGATGCTGTTCTATACTGAGAGAAGCATCACAAGTAATTTTGGGAACCATTCTAGATTGAGTTGTCTTTTGCTAAGTAGGAGTAAGGAGAGCCTCCAATTTTAATTTTATTCTAACACTGAAATGGTAGCAGTGGAGTGGTAGTGGTTAAAATCCTCCCATCTCCAATACTTAGAAAGATTTATTTCTGACATTATTTACATAATCTAGCAGAGAACTTAAGATTTATCCCAAAGCTGGAGTGTAAATAAGAAGCTCAGAGTTGTGCAGTTCCTTGCCTGCCTCCTTCTTCAACAGTAGTTGAAGTAACCAACCACTAAGTCTGGAGCTGCTGTTATATATCAGCATAATCACAAGCTCTCTTGTCCATCCATCCTGGAGCTACTGTTAGAAAGTCTCATTATGTTGAACTGTTCAACTCCTCTTTCCAGTTAGCAATTTGCTCCAGCCTTTCCATAAAAATATAAAGATACCGGTGGCTGTATGTGAAATTTAATCTTCCTTGGAAAGAATAATCAAAGACATCCTGAGAACTCTTTTATAAGGATTTATTACATGTTATCCACTGTGATTTGCCTTTTTGTAATAAAGCCTTCATTGGCATTATTTGGTGACTTAGTAATTACGTTGGTATAAGTCCAGAGGCTGAAAAGTTCACAGCATTTTCCTCGTGTGATTTATGATCGCCGATCATTTCAGTTCGCAAAGGCTGTTCATCTTGAAAGTGATAAGGAGAGAAAATTCCAGTCATTTTAATCAAGGAAATTGCCAAAAAAGAGAAAGAAAATTAACCTCTGTTTTTCATGTCTGATCACATGAGATAACCACAGGCCATCACATTTCAGGTTATCCTATTGCATTATTATCATCTTCATAATCAGATTGCTTGGGCACCCTTCTGAGTAACAAGAAGTCAGTGAAGGTACTGTCATTTAACTTTTCATTCAGGGAGTAGCTCATGGTAGCTTTGAGTAAATAGTGTTGTCCATTGGATTCCAGCCCATATAAAATGCAATAAGCCACATGCTGTTTGTGGAGAAAAAATAAAGATTGTCTACTACAAGGTTCAATAAACATTTTTATTATCAGACTGATTTGATTTATTTCTAAAAGATTTTTTTAATATTTACATAAAATTTTTCATGTTTGAAGTTAGGAATGTGTATCAAAAGGTGGATAAGGACTTACGATATTTGTGTTTTGGGGGTTTTTTGTATTTGTATTTTTTTTTTCTTGGGGCAGTTTTACCAACCTGTTCATACTGATTTGTAGCCCATCAAAAGATAATGAACTGTAACATAAGAAATCTTGCTGTAACATAAATCTACATGTTTTTTATAACTACATTGAAATGTGATAATTATAATGAGTATTAGCCTAATTAACCTTCTTGTTCTATGTTTCCTAGTAATATTTTTCTTCCGAGACTGTCATTATCAGTAAAGGCATAGCCAGTTCATCTGTTGAGTAAGTATCTTTCCACTTCAGTAAAAATACAAAGGGTGATAAATTACAGAAGACCAAAATATTTTGAGCTATGATTTATAGACCATCATTTAAAAAACAAGTAGAAATAGAGAATAGTTTGTGATAATTAAGCAACCACAATTTAATTAAATAAGGGACTAGATTCTCACATTCATCTTCAGATATTAATCCTCATCACTAGACCCCTGAGCCCAGAAATGTGGTTAAGAAATCTCCTCAAAATTAGATCTGTCTTCAGACAGGGACAAGAGAAGAGTAGGAGAGAGGAGAAAATTATGAGCAACCCTCCTGGATGAATCAAGAGCAATAGTAAAGAACATTTTTCTCACATTTCAGTGCATCTGCTTACTCTCATGCCAGAAAGAGACACAGCTGAATGAAAAACCAAGTAACAGTCAGTATAGTGGGTTCAGCTTTTTGGGTGTGCTCTCATGCTTCAGTCAAAAAAATCTGTTAGAGGAGCTCTGGCAATGCACGAATTCCAGCATCTCAAATGCTGACAAATAACCAAATTTGGGAAAGCAGTATTGTACCACTTACAGGTACCCAAGGCAGCAGCAACACTGAGGAGTGCAGGGTCAGCCCCTGTGTGGAGAGGCTGGAGCTGACCCTTGCTGGACACAGTTGGTTCTGGTGGCCCCACTGCAGGCCACAGCTGAACCTGTCAAAAAAATACTTGAAGAAACTCACTCATCAAATTTAGAAATAATATATTTGATAAGTGCAGGTAATCATGGCAACAGTACCTTTTCCTGTGATTAGGATGTAACTTGATTGCTTCTTGAAGCACATTACAGACTTCTACAAGACAAATTTTACAGAAGTTCCTATCAAATTTATCTTGCCAGTGGGTGGTGCTTTTTTTCTCATCTTTTAGTATTTATTAAATTTTTATGCAAAGGTTGCTGCTTAAGTAGATATAAGAAGGCTGCTTAGTGGCAGAAAGGTCTGTATTCTGGCAATAAGGTAATGAGGAGCCCCTTCTGTTCATCACAACGGGTGAGCAACAATTAGCAGACTGAACTTATATTTTCTTTGATATTATGGTATTTCTTGATGAATAAAGCATTTTAGAATAACTAGGAAAGTGTTTAAAATCTTTCTTTCTATCTTGATGGTTAAGACCATAGGATGAGAAGTTCATTCAGTTTTGACCAAAATGAAAGTAGTTGGTGACATGACAGGCAGAATCAGGAGCTGCCCACTGTAAACTGTGCAAAGGTGTCTCGTTCAGGGCACAGTCTCACATAGCTCTTCAGGGTTTACTGCTGGTAAGTGGCTGTGAAGCTTGAGCAAGACCACAGAGAGCATTTCCCTGGTCCACTTAGAACACCAAAACAGTGCTGCACTTGATATGCATCAGTTTCCACATTTAACAGCTCTTACGAGCATTCAAATTGCACCTACTGAGTAGATAAATTAACCTATTGCTTTTGTGAAACTAACTTTCCTACTGCTGTTCAGGTGTACTGCAGATTGCTGTATCTCTTACACTCTTTTCAAGTGCTTGCTTTGTAACTATAAAAGTTTATGATGCTCTGTTTTTTTTTTTTTCTGAGGAGCTGTAAGATGAGAATTGCAGGAGCGCTTGCGAAGCACAAGCTGGTACACCAACAGCGACTGTTTCTGATCCCTCCTTCTGTTCCACAACAGTTCTGCTTTATTTTGACAGCCAAATTTTTGTTTTATTATTTTGATAGGTTTTGTGTATGCATGTTATATATCCTGCTTGCTAGCAAGAGGAGTTCTTTGATAGAAGAAATGCAAAGCATAAAGGAAGGATAAACATTTGTCAGCTGCTGTCTGCTAATGTAACTTTCACTATTAAGTTTAAAATTATATGTGATAGACATAGTAAACATTTCATGCACACATGGTACAGTTATACATATCCTATCCTCATCTGTGTTCAAGAATATATAAATATTGGCACTAGCATTTTGCAGTTATCTGCATTTTTATCTATCTATCTATCTATCTATCTATCTATCTATCTACCTGTGTATCTATCTCAACATAATGTTGGCTGTTTCCAAATCCATATGGGTATATCAGTAATGCCTACACCCCCTTTGCCATTTTGTGCTTTCTAGATGTTTACTCTGAGGATTGTATTGTAGGAGATACATTTCAAAGGCTGAA
>NW_008238983.1:6372492-6374080 GCF_000691975.1 Corvus brachyrhynchos | reverse complement strand
TGTACAAATATATATATATATATATAAAAATATATATAGAAGTGAACAAAAGACTATCTAATTAGCCAGGTTTATATTTAACATGTCTAATTTATCTGAGCATGTACAAAAATTTATTTTGGTAACTCTTTCACTCTTTAGAAAATCATGTGTAGCACTAAAATTTGCCAAAGAAAATGTTTATACTGAAAATACTTTTAAAGCTATAGAAATGGCAGGGTACCACTCTCATGTTTAACCCTGACTGACAGCTCAGTCCCAACAGCTACTTGGTCACTCTCCCCACAGTGGGAGGGGGAAGAGAAAGGGAAGCGTAAAAGAAAGAAAAGCTGTGTGTTGAAATAAACACAGTTTAATAGGGAAAGCAAAAGTTGCACATGCAGACAAAGCAAAACAAGGAATTCATTCATCACTTCTCATGGGCAGGCAGGTGCTCAGCCATCCCCAGGAAAGCAAGGCCCCATCATACATTACGATGTGTTATCATCACTGTTTTCAGTACCAATCCAAAACACAGCCCCACACAAGCCACTATGAAAAAAACTCTATCCTAGCTGAAACCAATACAGGCACAAAATTCTCACCTGAATGTACCACATTCAGGCATGTGAGAGATGTTTGTTGCTTTAAAAGAAAATGCGAAGTTTGATCATGTTTAACAGGAAGGACATGTTTTTGCATTTTAAGAATTTAAAAACTTAATTTCTGGGTGTCTAACTTTGAGGATTCTTTTTTTGTCAACATAGTCCACTTCACACGGAAAAATCATGGACTTTGCAGAATGCTTAGTGTTCATAAATAAACACCACCTGTCATCAGTGACAATCATGTTGCAAGTCGGATCATGAAAATGCTGACCAAAAAGAACCCCAACTGCAATTTTCAAAAATAAAAATGAGACTTGACTGCTGGGTTTTGGTAAGTTTGGTTTTGTTTCATTTTGGAGGGTTTTGTACTTCTGTTTTTTATTTTCTCCAAGAAAATCTACCTTTCAAATTTTTCATTGGAAAAATAAATAGGAAGAAAGATTAAAAAATAATGAAAAAAATGCATATATATGTGTCATTCTGCCATTCAAGATCAGTTCTGATGTTCCAAGATCAGCTTCAGTACGGCATATTCCATTGTCAGAGTAATAATTTTCTTATTCTTTGTTCATACATAATCTCTTTTTTTTCTTTTTTTTCAGTAAGTTTTCCTTTTCAAGTAGGGGTCAAAATTAATTACTGTGATTGAGGACTGGTTGGTTTCACTACTTGTGAATTTAATGATGATCCATATCAGGAATTATGGTACAACATTTATTGATTGTTTGTAATTTGCTGTTCACTCATTCAAAGAAACACTTCCGTGCACAGCAAACAGTGTCTCCTGTCCATTTCATAATGGAAAAAGGGGACTTGGCTGGTGTGGTGGTTTGACCTTAGCTGGATGCCAGTTGCCCACCAAGCTGATCTATCCAAGCTCTATCTAACCCAGCTGCCACCATCTATTTCAAGGAAATTTCACTTGCATGGCTCTCTCAATTGCAGCATGTTTCACATTCATGGATAACCTGCGTGATGGCCTCCATGGTCACTCCTTGATC
>NW_008238983.1:6326445-6372446 GCF_000691975.1 Corvus brachyrhynchos | reverse complement strand
AACAAAGAATTAATTTTGTAAGGAGCAAGAAGAGTGTGATGATGACCCCAGCTGGGCCTGTGTCAGTGCCCAGGCCTCTAGTGTGCTGCTTTTCCTGTCCTGACTACCCATCCTGATGGAATGCAAGTCATGGCCTTTTTTTGAATATCTGGTGAGGTGGAGGAAGCCCATGAAATATTAAATAATATCTATCTGTATAAGGATGGGTAATAGTAGTTAATGAAAATGTATAAATCTGTATGTTGGGCAGAGAATAAACCAAATTTTTTCTCTTTGTTTGTGCTCATGGAAATTTTGTTTTCACTTTTGTAAACTGCTTTATCTCAACCTTCAACTCATTTTCCATGTCTTCCCTGTCCAGATGGGAAGGGAAGTGATAGAGCAGCTTGATGGGCACCTGGTGTCCAGCCAAGGTCAAACAACCACAACTGTATAGAAAAGACCGTCTTGACAGCATTTCCATTTGTCAAAAAGACACAGAAATTGATTCCTTTTTTGTTGTAAAATGAATACACCAATTATATCTGATGATCTATAATAAAATAATAATCCTTATTCTAAGGAAAAACAATTATAGTATACATTAAACCAGGGAGTTTATTTCTTTCTGTGAAGAACAGAAGGTAGTATTCTGTACTGAAAGGGTTATATTTCTTATGAAATAGCATGTGGCAATTTCTTGTGTGTGTCTGTGGTTGCAAAGGAGGAAGAAACATTTAACCAACATATAAATAATTAGAAAAAGAAACAAATCACACCATAGTCACAACAATATAAACCTTTCTTCCCAAAATGAAATTCACATATGTCAGGTTGTATCTAAATTACATTTCAATGCCTGAGATAGAAAACCTTAAACCAAGGTTTTATTATGGGAATACATACACAGCTCTCCTCTGTGCTGCATTAAAAGGGTGAATATCTAAAGCCATAATTAATTTGCCAACTAAATAAAAATTATATATTTCTCATAAATGTGGCAAAATTCCAGCCCATGCTATCACATTTAAAGAGTAGTATCCTTCTTGGGTTGATGAAGAGGATAGACTGGGGAAGACAGCTTATCTAGCCATTAGTTCCATGTCGTGAGCTCTAAGAGAGGCTACTTTACCTGGGTTATGGCATGTGCTGAAAATCACAGGCTGCACTGTGTTGGAAATGCTTTTGTATCCAAATACTCAGTAAGATGAAAATTTGAAATTGATATTATAGGGAAGCCTTGGAATCAGTCTGCCAGACCTACTTCACAGCAAGGACTTTAGCCCTTGGGTTTCTATCCTTGCCCCCAAACACTTTCCAGAGAGATATTTCTCTGTCTTCATTTCTAGGACAAAGATAAGGTTTTTCGCCAAATATACGTTCTGTTTTGCTTGTAGAAAATGACTAAGTAAGGTTTTGGTGTGTGAGCCTGTCATGCTCTACAACAAAAGAAAACATCTAGGAAGGGACATTTTAGGAAGTGAAAGGTATCCAGATGGGACTCAGAACAAACTCAAAAACAAAGAGAAAAATCTACACAAAGTGAAATACAAGTGTTGCTTGACTCTAACTGATTTAAACCCAATCTTTTCTTTGCAGATATCAGGTCAAATTCCTCTTCACTAACCTTCTGATAAAACAGCACAGCACAGGCGGAAGAACATTGCCAAGAGGCTGTTAAAATTCTCTATTTTCAGAATGGATCTCCTGCTCCCTGAACCTTGGCAAAGTTTAAGGCTGATTACAGTGAAATAAGTCAGTTTATTTCAGCAGAATCAGTAGGATAAATATAAATAAATGTGCTGGTTTGGACTAGGGTAGAGTTAATTTTTTTCACAGTGGCTGGTGTGGGCCTGAGTTTTGGATTTGTGATGAAGACAGTGTTGATTAATACAGAGGTGTTTGTGTTGTTGAGCAGGGTTCACACAGAGCCAAGGCCTTTTCTGCTTCCCACACTTGCCACACAGACACGTCTAGGACATTGGAGGTGCACGGGAAGTTGGAAGGAGACACAGCCAGGACAGATGACCCAAACTGACTAAAGGGATATTCCAGATCATGTGACATCATACTCAGTATGTAAAGTAGGGGGAGGAAGGAGGAAGGGGGAATGTTTGGAGTGATGGCATTTGTTTGCCCAGAGAACCGTAACACATGATGGGGTCCTGCTTTCCCAGACATGGCTGAACACCTGACTGCCCGTGGGAAAGAGTTTTTTTTTGAGTGAATTAACATTTTTTTTGGCATTTACTTTCCCTATTAAACTGCCTTTATCTTGACCTACAAGTTTTCTAACTTTTATCCTTCCGATTCTCTCCCTGATCCTACTGCTGGGGGAAGTGAGCGAGCGGTTATGTGGTGCTTAGAGGCTGGCTAGGGTGAAACCATGACAATAATAAGGCATAAAAATAATAGAAAAAGAAAGAAAAACACATAAATTTTGTTTTTAAAAACAAAATATTTGTTTTAAAAAACCAAACAAAAAAACCAAACAAAACCCCAAATCTTTTTAATGCAACATTGCAAAATCAAAAGTTGTATGGCATTTGATGAATTCTGTACAGGTTAAAACATTGCAACACCCGAATTTGAGGTGGTGAACTAAGTAACTTGTTTGACTGCTTGAAGAAAACATACAGAACTGTTTTCTATTATATTGATTAAAATACAGTTTAGATTGATCAAATCATTAAAAAAAAAGAAAAAGAAACATGGCATCTCATAAAAGGCTGAGAAATAAAATGTTTTGGAGTTCAAAAGCAAGCTGTTTTGATGGCCAAAGATGTTCTTGAACTACCTCTTGTTGTGGCTTAATGCATTCCTGTGTAGGAACTGAAGAGTAAATGGTGATTAAAGGTGACTGAGACATTTTTCAGTTCATTGTTTTCTTCAGCAAAAGGTTATCACAGATAACAGTTTCATTCCCATGCTGAGAGTCAGGCCCAAGCTGGAACAGATGATCATTTCTAAAAATCAATAAAAGTAGAAATCTGGGCATTGACTAGGCTAATATTGCAGGCTTGGCTTGCAGTTCCTTTGGTATTTCCAGTAGATTTATTAGTAGGTAATGACACTGTATTGTCTGCAGTTCTCCTGAGCAGTTTCACCATGTCTCATCAATCAATCTGTCAATGCATTTTAGAAATTTGACATATTTCTTATATGGTTACCCTTCACAATAAAGTGGCTAGAACATTCATTCATGGTCTTGCATTAAAGACTAAGAATATCATTAGGATCACTTCTGAAACCCTTCAAGATATTTACTTTCAAATAATGAGTATTAAATGCTAGCAGAAATTTAACACATGATAAAAATTCTGGGCTGTGGAAACAATGCAGAGAGGATAATGATTTTTAGAGGATGATTCCTGTGAGCACAGTTCATTTTGTTGCCTTCTAATGAAAGAACATAGATATAGCTTAAGCTGTTTTGTATAGAACTTGAATAGTTTTATTAAAGTCCTGTTTTAAAATATATTGACTCTGCTTGAATCAAAATAATGGTTCTTTTTGAACCAATTTAGGAAATTATGCATTTAATATTTTCTGAAATAGTATTTTTAGTTCAAATTGGAGTCAACTTTTGACTGCATGATTTATTTATGTCTTTTTCTTTTTAGAGGAAAACAATGTTAGTTTAGGCAATATAACAGACAAATTTAATGATTTCGTGGCTATAACTGATTCACATTCAAGCAAGCAGAAGCTCACACCTGCCCCTAACTGGTCTGCTTAGATGAGTCAATACTTCCTAGCACTATGCTCTATGTAAGGCATCTTTCTCGTGGATTATGAAGTTTGGCTTGCAGCCCTCATGGATGCAGCCATAGCAGAGTATGTAACACACGCTTCTCTTACTGCTCACACTACTGTGGAAGCTGTACTTTTCCTACAGAAATAACAATACTGAGAAACACAAAGCAAAATAATTTTTTATAATATATATTTGGAATTAAAAGGGACCTGAAAGTTAAAGATGTATTAAAAAATGTATAAACAATGTATCAATATGTCTTGAAGATATAAACAATTAAGAGCAGTTTAACCTGCAATTGATTTCACAGTTTTCATGAGCCCAGGAATATAGATTTTTTAAAATAAATTCTTTCCATTTATCACCTTCACTGCCTTCTGATTCCCACAGTAAAATATGATTATGTATTTTATCCTCAAAATTATCCTTATTGTCATTAGGTAGCTGTGACCTGTTACTGTAAGTTTTTAAATAATATTTTAAGCTGTCAGCTTACCAGTGTTCTTGTCTGACCATTAAGAAAAAGACACATTCAGGTAATCCAGAGCCCAAACTGTTTCAGAAATATTTTTCTCCAGTAAATAAATAGGTCTCTCTGCATTTTCTCACTACATGACCAAATCCCTGAAAACAAATCACATTTTTTAGAGCAGGTTTCCCTTATTAGGTCTTTTTTTAGTGATTGAAATATGTCTTTCCTTACTAAATACAGACTTGCTGAAAAGTCTCTGGTGTTTTACAGAATAGCAAGGGCAAATCAGTTTTCCTTTCACCTTGAAGTCTTGTTTTTTGTGTTATCATAGTTTTCAACACTTCAATAATGGCACCAGTCTGGCATGCCTTAAGACCTAACTATTTTTTGTCTTGGATGAAAACTAAAAAGGCTACAGATTTACTCTGAGGATAAATATAATCCTGCAAACTCAAATACTGTCTTTAACAGGTCTCCTAAATGCAATCTGAGCATAAGGCTATCCTTTTTCCCTTTTTTTTTCCCTGTTTAATTCAAAAGAACATGTTCATTTATTGAACTGAAGTGTTTGGTTACATCTTTTGCTGAATGCAGTCATCATTAATGATCTGGATGAGGGGACTGAGTGCAACCTTTTTAAGTTTGCAGATGAGATCAAGTTGATTGGGAGTGTTGATCTGCTTGAGGGTAGGAAGGCTCTGCAGAGGGATCTGGACAGACTGGATCAATGGGTTAAGACAGAAAAGGACCTTGAAGTTCTGGTCGACAGCAGCTGAACATGAGCCAGTGTGTGCCTAGATGGCCAAGAAGGCCAATGGCATCTTGGCCTGTATGAGCAATAGTGTGGCCAGCAGGACCAGGGTGTGATTGCCCCCTCAGTTCCAGACACAGAAATGAGAACAGTACTCAGTACTGGTGAGGTCACATCTGGAGTCCTGTGTTTACTTTTGGGTCCCTCACTATGAGAAAGACATTGAGGGACTGGAATGAGTTCAGAGAAGGAGCTGGGGAAGGGTCTGGAGCACAAGTCTGATCAGGAGCTGCTGAGGGAGCTGGGGTTGTTTAGCCTGGTAAAAAGGAAGCTCAAGGGAGACCTTATCATTCTCTACAACTACCTGAAAGGAGGATATAGTGAAGTAGGGGGTCAGTTTCTTCTCCCAAGTAACAAGAAAAAGGCCTAGAGAAAACATCCTCAAGTTGCACCAGGTGCGATTTAGCTTGCCTACTAGGAGAAAATTGTTCACTTAAAGAGTGGTCAGGCATTGAAACAAGTTGCCCAGGGAAGTGGTTGAGACACAGCCATTAGTAAGATATTTAACTTAGCAAGCTATTTACCTGATGACAGGTAGGCCAGTTTTCATTTTAGTGGGACCACAATAATACACTGACCACATATACCACACAGAAAATGGAGAAAATTGTTCTAAACGTTTGGGTAATCAATTATTTAATTTTCCCCTCTTAAAATACAAATGAATTCATTTTAAGAAGAGCATTTCATTACAGAGAGAAATTCACTAATACAGATAAACTGGGCAACACCCAGTATCTAATGAGTTCTTTTCTTTCTGTTTCACTATTTGCAGCCCTCTTGTCTGACTTTTCTCATGGAACAAATGCTGCACCAGCTGGATGCTTCTGCTTTCTAGTAACGGCTTGCATGTGGAGAACTCTGACCTACTGTGCCTTGTTGAAGTTGAAAGATAATTTAGAAAATAGCTCTCTGACTTGATGACACGGAAATACTGCTTCTTGCTCATAACTATGCCTTATGGAAAAAGTATGTTTCTAAATTACCTGTAAAAGAAAACCTAATAAGGCCCAGAAAAATCACTCTGTGACTGTAGACCCCTTTCCAATCTCTCTCAAAGTGAAAAACATCCACTTTGCACACTGAGTTTAGATTCCCCAACCTGCTTTTGTGAGCATCACATCAGTCCTAAATTCAATTAATAAATGTAGCATTTGATACATTAGATATCCAACTTTAGAACAGCCTGCAAACAATAATTAAAAAGCTATTAAACTACAGAGATCCCTAATAAAATCTGTTTCAGTTATGTGCCTTAAGAGTTGCAAACCTTTCTGAAATTCATAAACCTATGTTTCAAAGATCATTACAATCTTTAACTTATAGAACAAAGTGCCTGATATTAAATTTTTACAGCAAACCACCAACCATTTAGGCAGACAGTACATATCCACATCTGCAGCTAGCCAAACACAGATATTTCAAAGTGAGTTCTGATGTTCATGTGAATCTTTGGAAGTGGCAACTGGTAAGTACTGAAAATATGACAGTAACAGTCATCACACATCAGGAAACCAAATAGCTCATTAGAACAAGACAGTAGAGGAGGGGCATTGGCAGTGAATGACATGAGGGGAGAGGATACCTGTGCTACAAGAGAAGAGCGCTGAAGAAAATTTGGTGTGTTCCAGACACAGAAATGCGAACAGCTATTTTGAAGCAAGCAAATCAGCAGTAAAGGAGTAACGGAGAAATCAACAGTATCTGCCAAGTTTGGGAGTGACTATTGACAGGGGCAGGGAGAACTGGGATGCCACAGGCTAGCTGATGAGTGTATGAGCATCCACCTGCCAAAAGCCAGGAACTGACAAATCATTTAAAGAACTGGGAGAAAAAATATCAGGACTGAAAGCTGTCAGGATTCTATTTGAAGAGCTATTCACTCTTCATAGATCCTGTCTTTCTAAAGATAATCTCACCACACAAAAAACTGTGAAAGAAGCTTCCCTTTCCAAATAACTTAGATTTGTCACTTGCAACAGAGACTAAATTTGTGTGACCTTGTATGGGAATTCTTCATGATATCGTTCTGCTTGTATAAGCCATTATTGTGTTCAGTTACAGGATTCCCGCTAATACAGTCTCTTTAGAATCACTCTCTATTTTATTTTGTACTTTACCATAACAAAAAATTTATGACCATGTACAGTTTACAAGATAAGGCATTTGAAAAAAAGCAGACTTATCATGAGACCTGTATCACAGAGCAATATGTACTTAGCAGGTGGTATCAGCATAGTGAGGCTATATGTTTGGAAATATTTACTGAACAGGAGAGCTCTGCCCTGATCCTGCAATATTTGATCACCAATTGGTACAGTTTATGATGATTTTTGTTTTATTTGGTAGGCACTACACTAGCATAATGAAATACACTTTTTTTCCCTGAGAAAAATTTCACATAAAATATTTCTTTTCACATTTATCACATTTATTATCACATTTCCATGTTAGTATTCCATACTTAAAAAAAAAAAAATCTATATTCTTGAGTTCTGTTGTAAACAATTTTGATCAACAAATTCTGGAAAATAATGAAAGCCAAATAACAAATATTTTCAGGGCTATGTTAAAAAATTAATTTACAAAATTAATTTGAGTTTTACCAATTGTAAGAGCTAGATTTGGAAATGATTCCTAAGTTGGAACAAGACTAAATATTACTTGATGACCTCCAATTAACACTCCTCAATGTCTCCTTTGTGAATATTTAAACCCTTTTATTTTCAGGGCAAGACTTCCAAAGGATCTTCTCTTATTTATTTCCACTATAAATGTTGAACTGTGAAGATGTGAAGAGGGATGGTAAATGGCATCCATCTCTTAAAGTGGTGTAGATTATTATTTCCTCATAGAAGTGAGTGCTTCAGATTTATGTCACCTGAGAAGGTGGTGAACTGGAATTGGACAGCTGGCACTGATTAAATACAAAACCTGAGGTGTTCACTGAATCTTGATATCTAGTTCCTGGATTAAAATAAAGAGTCAAGCACTGGGTATGGACGAGTAGTAGATAAAATGCAAAATGCCACAAACCCATAATAATTATTACTCTAAAAATGTCTTGGAAATAGCTTGAGTAGAGAAAGCTCTTTACATTAACACTTTTGATAGGAAAGTATAATTATTTTCACCACTGGTCTGAAAATAGAGTATAATGTTTTTGGAAAATTAGTTTTTACATTCAGCCCTTGTGTGTTTTCTCTATTTTGAGACTAATTATGACCTTCAAATAATAGTAATAATATTTTGCAAGGTATATTTTGATAACATGTATCCATTTAATAATATTTATGAAAAATATTTGGAAAAAGAGTTAGTTTAGTTTAGTTTTTATTATGTCCTTGGGATTTTTTAATAGAACTAACAGGAAAGAATAATTATCTTATAGCAAGATAAGATATTTTTAAAATCCTCCTCAGATTTATTTTGTATTTCATATGATAAGTCTGCCTAACTGGGTTGCTCATACAGCAACGATCATGAAGTGTCAGATATCTCTCGCTCCACTGTAATGAGACATGCATGACTCTGAACAAATCTGCAGATGTGATCTTGAATTTGGTGCGGAGGTTCTTCTTTCCTTTGTATTTACTCACAAAGGAACTTGCTTCCACTTTTCTTCATGACTTTTGTGTGATATACTTTATTTATTTACAGTAAAAGGTATGACATACCTCAACAATTATAAGAGGTTCTATATTAGGTTAACAATTAACAATTATAAGAGGTTCTATATTCTGTGCATCAAGATAACATTTTGTTCTAGGCAAACTGACATCAGCACCCAGAAAAGCTTTTAGAACTCACATGTGCACTCCCTTGGAATCAAAGACAATACAGAAAAATTCTCGATGATTGAAGTGCTATCTGGTTATCTTTAGAAGTCTCCAAAATGAGCATTCTTTATAGGTGCATAGTGTTCCCTTCAAATTGACAGGCTGTATTTATGTTGAAAAGTTGAAAATACTAATTTACTGTATCGTTTCAAGGAAAAATGTAAGAAAACTCGTAATGGGCATGAGGCTGAGGGGAAGGATTACATTCCAGAAAGTTTAAAGCCACTTTGCTTTTAATTTATGTAAAGTGTCCACAACATCCTACAGCTGAGACAAAAGCTTGGTTCAAATGCTCCAAAATTCACAAGTCAAAGTTAGATATTTTCCATAAACACAAAGAAATACTGTGCTATTAAGAACCACAGGTGCATAAGCACCAGATAATATACTGCACATCTGTGAATACACTCCTCAGAAGAAATAATGCTTAAGAATAATATTTCATAGGTATATTAAGAAAAATAGTAGCAAGAAAATAGTCTGTATATGGTGAAGTATTTAAAAGTGATCAATACTTGCTCAGAGAATTGCACAGAGAATTCTGTGGAGAGGTCTCTTATGTTTCATTTGCTGCTAGGTATTGGGTTGATGCATATCTCAATCTAAAAAACACCCTAAATATTTTTTGTTTATTTAATATAAAATTATATTATTAAATATTATTAAATATTATTAATGATTATTATATTAAATAAAATATTCTTTAATATGAAAATGTTTAATTTAAAAACTCCTGTAACGTGGAGCTTGAAATATCTGAGCACTGTAAAAAATATAAAGTGATATAAAATATAACCTGCCTGAGAAGACTAACAGTTTCAAACATTAGTTCTTTTATGGCCATTTTTTAGCACTTGTTTTAGCATTCATAACCACCTTCATAAAATAAATTAATTTACAAAAACCAAGCAATAAACGTGATTTCTAGGCAACTGAAACTCTGCAGAATGTTTCATTTCGTCATTTATCCTTCTTGTCTTACTTTGTCAATAAATCGAAGCTTCCTGGAGTTACTACCTTCTTCATCTTGCTGGACTGCTTGACACATATTTCTGTGGAGTTAATAGGTGCTTGTTTACAATAATTGTCTCTTTATATGTAAGGGGAATTATTTTTTGGGCTGGGTTTTGTTCCAGATATAGAGTGCAGTAAATGCATGCTCTTAAATAATTCCATAAATGAACTCCATTTTTGTAAACTCGATTAGGAGAGTGAAAGTGAGGTAAAAGAATACTAGAAAAAGGACAAAAGGGATTTCTGTTTAGTTTCCAAACTGCTGATGCTTTTAACCAGCCCAGCTGGAGTGTTTTTTTCTTTTTAGGTGTACTGATTCCTAATAGAACCAATGTCCCTTCTGGTGGAAGAACCACAGGAGAAGACAGGCACTAGGAATTCTCCACTGCTGCTTTTGATCTCAAGGCTCCGTGAATTATAATGTTACACCACAACTCAGAGAGCTGTGAAATCAAGAGGTAGTTTTAAGACTGCCTATCAAGTGGAGTTTTATCACATAATCACAGAGATTGGTTGAGATTGGAGGGGACCTCTGGAATTCATCTGAGCTAACCCCCCTTACACCTAGAGGCAGTTGCCCATGACCACATCCAGATGCATCAGACATTTACAAATATATACGTGATCCAAAAGGTCTACAGCAGTGTGAGGCTAATGTGAAGGGGTGAACTGAAGACTGAGATACTGGTATTAGATTTTGAAGGAGAAGATTTTTATATAAATTCCTGGGTACCCATACAGATTTTATGACAATCCATTTCTAAGAGTGCCAAGCCAGTTAAAATGTATTTGATGGTATTAGAGTCAGGGAAAAACTTTTAAGAAGATAAAGACTCTAAAATCCTGGATTCCTGTGAGCAGCAATTGTGAACCTGGGCATATTCACATGCATACCAAAAAAAAAAAAGGGGGGGAGACAAGAAAAACTCATTGGTAAATACATCTTTTTATTGGAATATACAATTTATATAAGCTATTTTAATGATAGTTAAATGATCACAATATAAATATGTCTTCAGAAACAACTAAGAAAAGGAAAGTCTGTAAAAATTAGTGTGAATTATGTTAACTGCTGTGTATTATTTTAACACATTTACTTCAAAAAAAATCTATAAAATGTTTATGAAATTCATTAAAATATATAAAGATGTGCTGTGTGACCTAAACAGAAATAAAATGAGTCTGTCTGTTGAAAATATATATATTTCAGCTTTATAAACCATATTTCCAGGGAGAAATTTAAAAATCCATAATAAACATAATTTAGTTGCACTTTGTGAATAAACTTTTCAATATTTATTGCTCTATTGGCAACCACATTTGTTAAAATGCAAACAAGAACCCATAACTATGACCTAAACAAATAAGTAATAATGCATTATTTAAACAAACTTGAAATCTCACTTTCATTCAAAGATTCTTGCATTTGCTATGTCTATATATAGCTATATTTAACACTCTAAAGAAAACTTGTTTTTCTTATATGTTATTAATGAATTTGTTTTATGTCTTACTCTATACACAGTAAACACACAATAAATTTCTCTGAAAAGTAGTCTCGGGAGGCACATTAAATAAGAAGCTAAAACTGATCATTAACCTTATCTAATTTTGCCAGATATTTAATTCAGTCATTAAATGAAATATTTTCTATTTGTGCTAGCGCCAATCACATGAAAAGTGAAATTGAATCCAATTTTTATTTGATGTAGAGTTCTTTCAATTTGCTGAAAACATCTAAAAAACTTGGTTCTCAAGAGATCTGACTGCTATATGAAAACCTCATTTGATGCTCCATAACAAAGAGCAGACACTGAGAAAGAAATAGTGACATGTATCCAGCCTTTGAAAAATATACTAAATGTGACTTTTCCAATATATCATTAAACTAACTCAGTGACATTTTATTAGTATCAAATCACAGTATTATCCTGTTTCACAATAATTGCAATTATGCAAATCATTTAAATGGCCAAAAATAATATCAAAACCAGATGGAAACATCAGGAATGAAACCCAGAATTTCTAAGCTTCTGAGTAGAATCTCTGGTATCATTATGGGGCCTGCATCTTGCTGTGATGTTCTGCAGTTCAAAGATGCTTAGATTTATCTTGTAAAGATTTGTCTGAAGGCATCAAACTCTTTGTCTGCTTCAAATTTCTTTAATGAGTCTTAATTCTTTAATCTGACAAGGCTTTCTATAATACAGAGAAGTTTCAACAACTGTTTTTCTTGTATCATTACTCTAAATGTCACATTTAAAGGTACAACCATTTTACAGCTTCTTACTGTGCAGCAATCTTGGGTACAACTGAGTCATGGCTACTAAATAAACATGAAATCCAGACTTAATGTGATGACACAAGCAGAAACAAGGATAATAGAAACTGAAGGCTTAAAAAATGGAATGCAAAATTAGAAAAAATGTAAAAATTTAAATGCTCGGTTTGGTTCCCAACTGAAAGTATAAATGTCATGCTGTTTAATTTTTTTATAGACTGGATAATTTGTTGGGTTTATGCAAGTACAATGAAATAAGTTTTGCTGCAATCATTCCTGTAGTTACTGTTTGTCAGTATTGAAGATCCAGCCTTGTAAGGTGTTTCCAGCTTCTGATTGCTGTCTGTAAAACCCTAGATTTTGGTGAGGTTTCTCAATGCACTCTGAATTGAAACATGTTTGCAGAGCCAGCAGGTAGCACTGTTGTTCAGATTGGGTTCTAGGTTTTGGAAAACTAGTCGCAAGAATGATGTCCTCTGTAAATGAGGAGGCAGCATTTGAATTTAAGCTAACTCAGAAATAGCATAAACTTGACCAAATCCATTGAAAACTGCAACAAGCAGGAGAAAATGTGAAGACAGACTTGACTGCCCACGGCAGACAAGATTATTTTTATGTTTGGCTGGAAGAGCTATCATCTGGGAACAGAGGAAGCAACAGGTGAGGGCAGGAGAGAATTGTGGTAAACAAAACAGAGAAGGTCTTGACATAACATTAAAGAATGGCAAGAACCTGCACTTAAACAAACTACTTTAAATGTTGCCTTGCTATTTTTAGTTGATGATGGAACAATTTTAATGAAAATTCTGTTTGTTGATTATGAAAGGATACATTAAGTAATTGGTCAATAATGTGTCACTGTACTTAAAATGTCAGTCACTTCTGTGTTGGGATAGCTGTTCCCACCTCTCAAGAGATGTAGCCCACAGACACCATCAAGAGAGGTCCAAGAGCAGACTAAAATTATTCTTGGCTGATGCACAACGGTGCTCAGGCAACAAGTGTTATTTGTGCTCTTCTTACATCATCAATCAGGGAAGTCTGAAAGTCATCACAAATCCATTTTCTTGGTGACAGGTTACTTTCTTGAAAACCTGTGGCCATTTTTTTGGGTTTCAATCTCTTTTTCTGATAAACAGTGCTATTTCTGAAGCAAGCTGTGCTGTAGTCCCTTGCAGCAGAAACATGAGTACTCCAGGTAGAATCATACTGAAAATACTTTAGATTTGATGGCAGTTTTGTGAACTTGAAATATTTAATATCTCTATACTATGTTACTTTATTGAATGTGATATGACGAGAGGTGGACAACCCCAGACACCAGTTCCTTACTAGTTTAGCCAGTGCACTTTTGTTGACAAAATTTGTTACCTCCACTTCTAACCTAGTGAGATGATTTACATTTGTTCCAAATGAAGAACTCTTCCTGACGGCTGATTGTTCTGTAGGTGGAGGATTTTTTTGATCCTCATGTTATTTTTTTCATATATTTCTGTTTAGTATCACATCAATAGTGGGCTTCACTGTAAATAGCTCACTTGCTTTGGATAAATGCCAAAAATCAAAATATATATAAATACAAAACTTCATTTTTACAGCAATTTCTGAAGGCATACCTGAGGAGACACTAAAATAGCATTATAAAATTTTACTGAGAGAAAACTTGGTAACTGTTAGCTTTTCAAGTTAAAATTAGATGATGATGTGAATAAGGACTTTTTCTTTCCACATACAGTAGATGTAATCCATGATTATTAAATTAAAAAAAAAAAAAAAGAACAAAGAAGGCACCTATTATACTGCTGAGTTGCCCTATCCACCCAGGATTTTCTTCACAATTTGTTTTAAAAACTACATTTCAGTACAAATCTCAAAAGACCAAAAAATGCAGCACACAGTGTTAGGAGAAGAGACAAGACAGCTTACTGACCTGTCATACACAGGAGATTTCATCAATATTTTCCCAGTTATTCTTCTCCATCAGTGCACAGTTTGACATATGCTCAATGGAGCAGAAAGTACTCATTTGCTTTTCTGGTTTTGAAAAGATGCATATCTTTTTTGTTTATGTAAATATCCCATATATATCTGCTTTGTATTTAAGATTTGTTACCTCTTCTTTTTGTGATTCTCCATTGTGGTTTCATGTGTTATAACATCTGTGTGGTTTTTTGATTATATGCTCTTTGTAGAAGAATGCATTCTGCTCCAGAAACTTCTAAACAAGCCACTTTTGAATCATTTTTGTAGATACCGTATGGCCTCTTCCATCCAAAGCAAAATCTAAGCCTGGACACCATGGAGTCACTAGTCTAGTTGATATCCCTATTTTATCCTGTTATTTTGGTTTGTCTGGGGAAAGGTACTGAATTTTACTTGTCCTCTGATAAGTTTAGATGCTGGACTGTGCAGCAAGAACACAGTCAGTCTCATTTAACTAATAGACATTCTTGAAATAGTTCAAGTACATTGTTGTATTCTAACCCTGTCCAGCTGCTTGTTCACTCTTGTCATATTAAGGTGGGGGTGAGAATCAAAAGTATAAAAGTAAGACAAACCCATGAGTTGAGAAAAAGGCGATTTATAGAGGAAAAAACAACAAACATGCACATTAGCAAAGCAAAATATGGTTCATTCACTACTTCTCATAGACAGACAAGTGTTCAGGCCTCCCCAGGAAACGGCACATAAGAGTTACTTGAGAAGGCAAATGCCATCTCTCACCTGTTCTTATTCTCCCAGCTTTGTATTGTTGAACACAGGGTATGAAATGTACCTTTGGTCAGTTGGGGTCACCTGTCCTAGCTGTGTCCCTTCCTAACTTCTTGTGCACTCCCAGCCTGCTCCTTGTTGGGACAATATATAATAAAAAATTCACATTTAAATATTGCCGCTATTTTGTCAAGCAGTAGAAAAATATGTGTTATTAAAAAACCTAAAATAATCCCCCCAAAACCTCAACCAAAATCCACAAAGAGCCCAAAGAGTAAAAAAAAAAAGAAAAATTTACAAATAAATAGTCATCTACTCTAAGGAACAAATGAAACAACTGAAGATAATAAATGTGACCAAAATGATTAAGTGTTGCAGTGGGGATACTGTACCATGATGTATCAAACAAGGAGTCCCATGGAAAAGAAATAGATATGGACAGATTCTTGATAGATGTTTCAGAGATGTTTATTTCCCCAGCTGCATGGCCAGGGCTCTGTCGAGGAACTCTTACAATCCCTGGACCCGAGGGTCCTTCCCAGCGCAGCAGAACACAAAATGACCAATGGGGAATGAGGCTGACCAGGGGCGAGGGAAACCCCATCTCTCTCCCCTCAGGGCCCCTCTCCCAGGGCTACATGGTGGGGGGGAGGGACCCTGACAATTAAGATTAATTCCTGAATTTTTTATGAACAAAACAACTACAGCTCTTTTTTTATAATGAAATCCCAATTATTGTTACCATCCTTAAACCATAATTACAGCATGATTTGAAGCAAAATATTTTATTAGGCCAATAGAGCTACATTACAGACCACATTTTCTGTCTAAAAAGTATAATCCATGTCTGAATGTCAATGAGTTTATGCTTTCAATGACTATGAACCAAAAAGTTTATCTTAACTAAATTAGTGATTATTTTTTGAGATAAAATATTGCAAACTTATTGCTTTTTCAGTTTTTACAGCCTTATGATTCAATTTCAATTTCAAGCTTTATTGTGGAAGTAAACTTAAAAAATAGAGAGCTATGCAGCTCATTGCCTTTTCCAGACTTGTCACCTCGTATATGATTTCTGTGCATTTTATGGATCAGTTATTTGTATGTAGCTCTGCAGACAACTCATGCCAACTTTCAACCTTTGAAAAATATTAAGAAAAAACAAAACCAAAACTGGATGTTCTCATAGTTTCACAGAGAAAAAGGTGCAAGGAGGTACAGCAAAATGCTTTCACTTTTCATCACACCATGCCTAAATGAAGTCAGAAGTTATTTGGGGTGATGCAGCATAAGGCTACTAGAATAAAATTGAGTGCCTTCATCAAGTTCTGTTCTATTGCAACTGGACTATTTCTGGTACTTAAGCACAACTAAATATCTCTATTTTAAAGATCTATGCACAGAGGAGATATGTCTTTCTTAGCATAGATTACATATAACCTGCATCCTCACCTGTATCCCACATCTGTGTACTCCATAGACAAAGAGCAGGTAAACTCTTCACCTGTGTAGATAAACAGTCATTTCCTATTCCCAAAACTAAATGAAAATGTTTTCCTCAAAACAATATATTTTGAGCAAAACTAATCAGAAATTGAAGCATGATTTACATAAAATGTTCCTCTGTAGTTGCAGTACATATCCATGCTTTCTGTAGGAGTCTCTATGGCTAGTAATGAGCTCATGCATTATCTCTGCAATCAACTGGACACATGAAGTATTTCTCCCCTACCTAATTCTTATTATCAGAAAAAATCCAATCACCATAACTTTGTTTGATACCCTTTTTTTCCCCCAAAAATTTTGTCAATTAAAAACGTTTCTTGAAGGAGTTCAGAGGCCAAGAAATTCACACACCCTGGGCTATGTCTTCATAAATTTAAGTGCAAAGATACTGTGTTCTAGATCTGAGATCAAGTACCACAAACTGCTTCCAAACCTTTTTTATTACTGTGTGGAATGCAGACAGGTAGCATTAAGAGGAGTTATCTAGTATGTATTTCTTTCCCTTCTGTCTACATAACAAATTGCCCATAAATCTACTGGACAGTCTCTTTAAAGTAGAAGAGATATTAAACAGATTGTTGCTAAATAAAAAGCTTAGGAAAATAAGACTTAGAGTCAGTACAGTCTCTTCAAACAGGAGTGAAACTGGCAAGAAAAGCATCTTCCTTCACTGCCTACGCCCTGTGCTCAGGAGGGAGGAAAGACTACTGCGGTGGAGGTGTTTTCTGTCCCTATTTTAACTTACTGCAAGTGAAAATCAGCATAGTAACTGCTATGTCTTGATCTGACTCTAACATCCTGAAATTGCCACCAGAGGATGATTCTTCTCTTGTTCATCATTTGAATCTTGAACTGTAAAGAGTGTTAAAATGAACACTGTGTATTTTAGTTCAAGATTTGAATCTTGAATACCATATTTTGTCCACTGGTTTTTGGAAAAATTGGTTTTGAGCACAAAAGCAATGTTCCATGTGCATGAATTAAGGCACAGTGAAACCATTTTTGAGGTTTTTAAAAGATGCTGAAGATATTCAGGACATATAGTTACAAAGTTGTGGTTTTTTCCATAACATGGAAGCAAAGGTAAAAATAATTCCATAATGTCTTTATAAAAAAATACTGAGGTTTCACATGTTTTATTTTGCGTACCAAAATTGGTGTGTCAGAACTTACAATGTGTTGTGGTTTTGGAATCTTGTTCCCCAACTTAGCATTCTTATTGAAACACTCCAAACCACGTGCTGCTCGCTCACTCACCCTACCCTTTCTCTTCCCCCATGGTGGGATGGAGAGTAGAACTGGAGGCACGAAAGGTAGAGGTTACAGGTTGAGAATGATGCCTTTTCCTGGTCTTAAAATCAAGAGTCAAACATGGTTAGAAGGGGAAAAGGGATTTTACCTTGGTATTTATTTTAAGGATCCTTAGGTGCACACTTCCACGTCATATGCATCGAAATGCACCCCGCCGAAAAGCCCCAAAAGATCTGGTATAACATTATAGGTTTTACTAATTAGCATATCTATCGAAGATTCCCCAATGAGAGGCTCAAGTGAGCTCCCCTCCCCAAGGAGCCTTCCCCGGATGGTTCTATCTTAGTTTACAGAATGTGTTCTGGAGAGGACCTTGGGGTCTGGGGCACACTGATCCCTAGCTACGAAGCTTCTAAAATGTTTAGTCTCTTAGCTTGAAAAACAAGTCCAAGAATGCAGGGAAAAAGCACTAGGAATACAGAAATTGTAAAAAAGGTATAACAGGGGTATAAAAGAAAAGGCAAAAAATCTTCATGGCATCAAGATGAGAACAATTTACTGGAAACAGCAATGAGATAAGACACCAAGGGTAACGGCAACAATGTTAATAAAAGTGTTTACCAGAAAGGCGCCCATGAGGAAACTGGTAATGCACAACAGGTAACGAGCAAACTGCTGCCACTTTACCCGACCGAAGAGACTCTCTCCCCCTTGCCCTATCAGTGATGTGAGGTGGTATAGAATAGCCCCTTCTGGCTACTTCAAATATTCACCTTGTCCTGGCTGGAACCAGGACAAGATGTTGTCCTGAACCTTGTAAATCCAGATTCTTCTTGGAGAGCAGCTTTCTAGATGCTTCAAATGTGTAGCCTATTTATTTCTATGTTCTTGTTTCCTATAGGATTAAAAAAAAAACAAACAAAAAAAGTGACAAGGTTGAAGATAGAAGGAAAAATTGAAATTGAAAATGTATTTGCAAATAATCTCTATTGTATATGGTTTATTATTGATTTTATTTTTAAGGGTAAGAATAATTTCTGATAATACCAAAATATTCTGGGAACCCAATAGACATGACAGTAAAATATATACAGAAACAATCATTTCATAGAGCAAGTCATGGTTTGGGTTTTTTTCTACTTTTTTCTTTCAATGAAATGTTGTTCTTTTGTTTTCCTATACATTTTTCACTAAAAACATACTTCTCTAGCTCCCTGAAGTATCCAGAAAATATAATAAAATGCATTGTCTGAAACAAATCTGACACTTCCAGTTGAAAATCTATTATCAGTTTCTATAACATTTTTTGTTGTAAAAAAAAAAAAAAATCCACATCTCCCAGGTACACCTTTGTAAACTATTCTCCATAAACTACGTATTTAGCACATTGCTGTCTACAAAGAGTAAATGAAAAAAAATCTGTAGATACACAGCCTTGATACTTTAACTATTTATCTTACAGAAAAACAGAACAAACCCAGAGGACTCCACTTTGACAATTAGCTCCTCACAAGCATTTTCACCACAGCTATATCTTGCCTGATTATTCAAGGGTAATAAAATATTTCTTATACCTCTCTGACTAATTTATTTCGGAATTCATGATCTGTTTCTGAGATAGTAGTAAGAATACTTTCGTCAGTGGGTTTTTCTTTTTTTTTTTTAGGTAGACAAGGAGCTATGTCTGTGTAATACTCATAGGGATATAATATCTTTCTTTTCTGTAAGGTTCCTGTGGAATAAAAAGTTCTATTTGTTTGCAAAAAAACCCCAACACATATTTTGTCCACAGCTTTCGCAGTTATGTACTTGAATATCAAATTATTATGATGTCTCCTCAAACTATAAGCTAGAAGTAACAAGTTCTTAATGTATTCTGTACTATGTCATGTATTGACAAGTGTTTTAAAGTATCTCCTAAAGCATCTGTAATTGTGTTTCCCCCTTTGTTGGCAGGTGTGCATATTCCCAATAATGACAGAGACCTGTCACTTTTTGGTAAAACAATTAGTATGTTCTTGTTAGTAAAAATCAGAAACTTTTTCAAATGCTACAAATACCTATGTTATACAACAGAAGACCTTGGCCTATTACTCCTGATAAATCTTTATTTACTTGGTCTTCTTAAGGACCTGATGTTTAAGTGTACATAAGGAATAGTTCCACATAAGAGTTATATGCTTTTTTTCCTTCCAGGGCCTGATTTTATTCTCAATTAGTTGGATTATAAACCTTGGAATAAGTAAGGAGAAGACTTAAAGGGAGGAAGATCGCCAATGCTCAGAAGACTGTATTATTATTTTTTGTGAAAATTGAAGTTCCACTGCTTTGTGCACTCTGATTTTAGCAAAATTCAAACTACTTTGAAAAAGGTAAAGAGAAAAGGGTATCTGGTGACCATGGAGGTTTGCCTTCACACAGCCATTTTCTTGACTATTTTGTTCCTGTTGTAATTGTCGTTATTACTGAAACAAATTAATTAGTAAAAAAAGGTAGCTCTCAATTTCACAAAGGGAATTTCATCTTGTTCAATTATTTGGAGAGCTTGTTGAGCTTCTTGGGCTTTAATGATCCAAGAGTGTAATTTTAGGACAGAGGCTGAAATCAGAAAATTAGAACTCAATGGACTGTTTCAGAAAAATATGACCTGATCTGAATAAGCTGCAATTAATTCAGCTGAACAAAACATAGGTATCATTAATTTAAGTGTTCTGGTTTACACTCCTGCAATATTCATGCCGCATGCTAGCTAATCCCAGCTTTCACCTACACAATTGCACCACAAGCTGCAGGATGGGTGGGTGGCATGGCTGTTTCCACAGCTGCCACAGCTCACAGTTCCATATCTTAAGGTAATATGAAATGAGTCCCAGTGCAAGCTGATACTCTGAATTGTCATTTGTTTCTTTTCCAGGTGGATGTTTTAACTTTTTGGCTAACATGGACAGCAGTCTGTTAGAGAAGGTGGGCAGGTAGGGAAACATACTGCTTATAAAGCCCTTGCAGAGATTGCCTGAGGCTGTAACTGAAAGCCTTTCATGCAAGAAGAGGTTGACATTTGCATTATCCCATTGCAAGTGCACCCAAGAAAGCTTTATCATCCTAAAAGCAGCCTGTTTATTTAGGGAGGAAAACAGACCAGGGAAGTCAACACAGGCAGGATACTGTTGGTACCTTTGCTGAGCAAGCAGCAGGTCTCCTTTTTATGTAGTTCCATCTCCATTCAGAGCAGAAATTTGAAGATAATGTAACTGAGATGTTTATTTACTTGTAAAATTTATTGTAATCCCATTGACCAAGATTTGAAGTAATCAGTAAATATTCAAAGATAATTATGTTAGTTATGAAGTAAGTTTAAAGTAAACTAAGCGTAAAAAATTAAATAAATTTCAGATTCGTACCTTTTATATTCTTGCTCCTGTCTCTATGTAGGTCATACAGCATGAAAATAACAAAGCCTTTGTAACTAATGACTTTAACTCTTTTAACAGCTATTTATTCCATTTAAATCTGACATTTTGAAGAGTTCAATGAGAGAAATACAATTTGTCAGAAAAAAACATAGAAAATGTCTGTAGTGTAGAGGCAAAAACATTAACCTTAACCAGATCTTTGGGACATCCCCTTGTACAAGATGCTGATGTAAAATTCAATATAAAAAATAAATTTAAAATAGCTCATATTCAGTATGCAGAGCTCCCAGTAGGAGGAGAGAGTTCCAGCCTCGTGCATTCACAAATTCCCCATTGTTGGTGGAATGATACTGGAGCCAATGTCACACTGTCAGCTCCTGCCAGTTTGATATGTCTGGCTTTGGGCTGATGGGGTTAAAGCACATTGTCTATTGAATCCTTTTTAAATGGGGGTCTGAATGACCATGCAAAAGAAGGAAATGTCAGGAAATGGTGGCTGTCTTCTTGGCATCCTTGAATTTTGATAGGAATGTAATTCCTATGTGATAGGAACGTAATTCATCATAAACAAGAATGCAAACCTATCACCATTAGCCATGACCCTTTAACTTAATTCATCCTTGAGAAGTCCATAAGAGCAAGTACTAACCAGCAAAGAGTGATACACACACAAGTCCTATGCTGTTTGCCAAACATGCTAAATATGTAACAAATGCCACAGAAATTTCCTCATTTCTGGAAACATATCTACTGATATGAATTCGTGCATCTTTCATGCTTTTATTCTGCAAAAACATCATGTTTCAAAGGTTCATAACTGAAAACAATGCATTAAAATTTGTATATATTTTTAAAAATCATGTATATTCATGCTTCAATTGAATGCAGCTTCCCAAAGCACATGCATATAAATATAAGGAAAATATTGTATATAAAACATAGTTGACTTCTTGACATAAGGTAAGAGTAGACTTAATGTTACTACATTCTTACATTTATTTCTCATTCTGAATCATGTCAGTACAGCCTGCAAATGAAGAACAGGCTTTGGCCTTTGCAAAAGGTTTTTCTGTTTCTGTTGAAACTCTAAGATGTGCAGTTCAGCAGCAGCTACTAGGAAAAATGTTGTTATGCTTTGCTCATACTTTCTTGCCTGAGGAGTACAGAAGCCTCTCAGAGTGGTGTCAACAGAATGGCTTTCAAGTTAATTGAAAAGTATAGTCAATCTGCTTGGTATTTCTGTCACAGAGCAAAGGGAAGAATTGCATTTAACCAAGCCTCTGTAGTGTTTATGCATGGTGTGCTCTAAGTGTCATGTCAAGCCCTAGATGAAAAGTAAACAGAAAGGTAAAAGAAAAGAAATTACTTAGAAAAATGTGCAAAAACATTCTGATTAAAAGCATTACCTGCAGGACCTTGACAATGCAGTGCTGGGATGAAGCCTTTTAGGGTTCCAGTTAGGCAAATTCAAAAGTGTTCTGTTGACCTTCATGAAATTGTTGTCATCCTCAGACACTTTCTAGGCTGCTAGCTAAACAAACTCCAATGAAGTCACTCTATTTCAAAAATCTTACTAATCTCATCAGTCTGAAGAAGTCATCTATCTTTAGCATTTTAGGGCAACTTGAGATTGCTAATATATGATTGCTGAGCTACTTTTCATGTGCAGATATTTTGAATGACAACGAGCAAGTCATCTAATCTACGTAATTGTTGAGGTACAGTGTACCTGTCTAAAATTGTCTTATGAATAAATATCCTTTCACGTCTCTTTGAAGCTTGCATACTGCAGCTAGATGACCAAGAATACTTTGGTAAAACTTACCAAATAGTAAAGCCTCTGTTTTCTTTTTATCCTTTTTGTGTCCTATCTTACATAATCCAAATGATGAGTGTCATACTAAATATTGTAATGTGAAATATTTATTTTACAGCCGTCAAATCTTAAAGTTATTCTATTTTTCTTCTACTAAAGCATGTTGAGAAGACCCTAATTTTACTGGAACATAACTTATTTCTCTGAACTGTAATCAAAACTACTGCTTTAGCTGTATATGCATTTACTTACAATTCCTCTGTGTCTCTTTTATAAACAGGAATTTGGCTTTTTATGGAGACACACAGAGTTCACCTCAGTAAAATTCCACCTGCGTGTCTTAGCCCACTAAATCAAATTCTATAAGCTGACAAATGAAATGGTCTTCATGACAGCAGTGTATCTACTGTTTTTAAAGAATGTTACACATTCTTTTAATGTAAGGCATAAATGCAAATAATTCAGCTATTTCCTTTATTGTTTTTAACAAAAGTATTTATTTCTCTCATAAAATTTTAAATAGTGAGTGTGTTATTGGCTTGCTTTATCTTTCCCATTCTGTTGCAGTGGATGTACTATATCTAAATCCTAAGTGAAAAATAGTTTTAGTTTGAGTAAATCTATGGTGAAGCATGAAAAAGCTAGAAATATTGCACAGCATTTCTGAACACGGTTAAATGAAATTTTTAAGATTTTTGCATGTGCCAACACACATAAGTATGGGACAAAAAATGTATTTAAATTACAAAGAGAATATAATGATTATAGGTGCAAATATATTGTCATAAATAAAATTATGCATATGGGTCGTAGATATATGACAACAGAAATATGCATGTACAATGTTGAATAATAAAAAAAAAAGACTCATACATTTGGCCTAAAATAGTTTTAAAATCATGAGAACTGACACAGAAAGCATATATGGCTAAAAAGCATTTACTATCTCCTCCTAAAACATGGTGGGTGACATCTACTATCCACATTTTATTTGATCTTGGAAGCTGCAATAGAAAGTCTGGATCACTGCTGTTATCTTTCTCAGGGAAAAAAGATAGTGTTCTGGCTGGCTTATACACTATACTCAAGGCAACAAGCAATGGGCTATGACACAGATCGATAAAGAACATTTTATTGCACACACCAATTGTCCTACAATGAGGAGAGCTTTACGCAACGCAAAGATATTTATAAAACAATAGGTTTTGAAATACTGCTTTTGCGTCTCTGTAGATACTCTTATTTTTAATAAAATAAAATTGTTATTTAAATAAAAATGTAACCAAGAATAGAGGTGATATTTCATATTTATTTGGTTATTCTCGACACAGAGAGCAACTGGAAGTGCACTGTCTTGCTTTCATCAAATTGTGTTTTTATCAAGGCAAAACATGTATCATCCCCTTACCAGAATTTTTACACTTGCCCCATTATCAAGTAGGTTTTATAGATTTTACTAGCAATGGAGTCTCAGAATGCCTTCAGAATCTGTGATGAAGAAATTTATAAAAACAAAGCCTTACAGACTTTTGTAGGGATTCTTTCATGTGCATTAACAGTAACCAGAGAAAAGAAGAAGACATGTAGTGTAACCATTTAGATCTACATGACTGCAAGCTTGTACAATAAAAACAAGCATAAATCTTGTACTGATCTAAATGACAAACTGTGTTAATGTCATAGGTCTGCATAGTGAATATGATATGTGAAATTCATAAAGCTCTCCATGGTACCACTTTTTAAAACATTATTTCCAACCTTCTATCTAGAATACTTCTATCAGACAAATAGGAATTATATTCGCAGCTGTGCAATACTATATACATAAAAGACTTTACAGATTGCAGTCCTTACATATTGATGGTAGCTAGCTAATCCCTAGCATGTTGCTCTTTAATCCACAAGTCTTAGATGTTTGTTGCAGTGCCTGAATGAATGCCTCTTAAATGCACTTGTACTGTTGAATTTGCTAAAAACTTGATATGGGCATCACCATTCTTTGCATCTTTCTGGCAGCTTGAGTTGCCAGTTGTAAATAGCATGACATGCAAGGCCAATGTCAGAACAGCTGGGGAAACTGTCACAGTCAAGCGAAGGAAAAACAACAAGATGATGAATTAGGATATGCAATGATTTAAAATCTGTGGTCACCCATGTTTTCTTAGGAGAACTTGAGGTACTCTGGATGATTCTTCTGTGCAACTGAGTTCATAATATTTGCATTTTCATAATCAAAATTTGAAAGCATAACTGAATAAAAGTAACAGTGGCATCTAATTTAAAAGATGCAAAGGAATGACTGCAAAGGCAATTTTATGTTCTTGTCTCCAACATGATAGAAAATCTGCTCTGTCAAAACTGGGATTATGAGGAAAAAAAGTGACATTTTCTAAATTATTTGATATAGCAGTGAAAGATAAAAAGCAGTCAAATTCTGACAAGAAAAAATGCCGATGAAGGAAAAACTGATGTCTTAGAATCTAGGTGTTGTCTGTATATAAGCTACTGATAAAGTAGACAGGAATTTAATAATTTTAATATTTTAATGTTTTAACAATGAAATCAAGGACTGTCAAACTGAATTCATGTGGAGGAAAGAGTTCCCTAGTGTATATGTGCATGTGTGTGTGTGTGTGTGTGTGTGTGTGTGTATTATTCACCTACTGCAACTGTTAAGTTTCTAGTCAGTCCATTTCCACTACATTTGTTAGACATACTCATAGCTCTCAAAGATAAACAGGTTTCCAAAAATTCCTTGGAAAGTTTCTGTGCTGTGAGTCAAGGGAAAAACAAGTTATTTTTACCCCAGTGTTCATGGACCTAGGTGCTTTGGAAATATTTTTGGGTGTTTTAAATAGTTGAATTGTGTCTTCAATGCTAAATCAACTTGGTCGAGATGTTTATAGGTATTGTGTATAGGGTTTGAAATCTAGAGCCTGGTATAACAAAGAGTAAATGATGTTAAGTTCTTTGGTAGGGATTGAATAGTCTCAGTCAAGAGAAACCTGGGAGACAGACTATGAACAGAGGTGAATTTCACTCAGAAACCATGAATTCTGCTATCCTGGGAAAAATTACATATCACAGAAAAGGTGTACAATTGCAGAGAAAATGAATTAAGGTTGCTGCTCTGGACTAGTATTATTCAGATAGTGGCAAATTTGTAACAATTTTTAAAATTTGTACCAACTTTTTACCAATAAATGTAGTCTACTCCCTTTATAATTGTGGCTAAACTTTCCATGATCACCAAGGTGATCAGCTCTGAATCAGGTGCATTCCACAAGGAGAGTATCACAACCTTTGGGTTGTGTTTCGTGTTCCAGGGAAAGTCCAGGGGTTGCTGAGCCCTGCCAGGAGCCAGCATCTTGCATGAGAGTGGCTGAGGAGGCCTGGCCGGGTGGCTGCATCCCGCACCAACAAAGGTCAGCCCCAGGGAGCATGAGTGACCAGGAGCACCATGACCAGGGCAGACAAACCAGCCATGGTGTGTTAGCTGTGGTGTGGGGTGGCAGTTTGTGCGAGAGGGTGTGCAGGAATGTGCCTCTTCAAAAGGGGGTTATTCCACTGGCTGAGTGGAGCCACTTGAAGTCCTCATAACCCTGCAACCAGCCACCATTCTGTGATCATCTGCACAGGCCAAGGGCACTCATCCTCCCAACCCCCAAAGCGAATGATGAGCACTTGTCCTAGAGCCAAGGCTGCCTCTCCTACTAGAGGGTCTGTACCATCTACCCTGGTGGCTGATGACTCCACCCAGAGGGAGCTGCTGAAGGGGAGAAGCTGTAGCTTGGACCTTTGACTACAGGAATTGTGAAGACATTTCTCCTGGGACAGGCAACAAACCTGCCTGCAAAGAGTGCGCCCAAGTGAGGTACCTCCTGTTGCAAGTGGCTCTGAGCTGCAGGAGTCAGTGAGAAGACTGCAGTACCCAGGAGGCTGAGGAGGAGTTGTATATCTGGTTCCAAGTGCAGTCTGCAGCGGACACGCAGCCCATGGCCAAAGAGCCAAAACCTCTTCCATTGAAACATGCAGAAAGGAGGGGGGCCAGTAATGTAGAATTGTAACTCATAATGGCAAGGATCTTCAGGAGGGAAGAACCTCTTCACCACGCTGCAGACTGAAATTGAAAGACCTGTCACATCAGGAGAGCCACTGGAGCTGAGTAAGGCAGCCCAATCTTCTCCCCGTATAACAACCAGGGCAACTAAGGAAAGGTGACAGCTAATAGTAGCAGGCAACTCTCTTCTGAGAGGTACAGTGTCCTGGGTTGCAGTGTATTCTATTACCATCCCCATCAGCTGTTGAAATCAGGTGGGGCAGTGTTTCCTTGCCTCCTCCCCCCAGACTATCTTTCTGTTAATTGCCCATCATTGTCCTGCCGCCTGACTCAGAGATAACTCCCTCCGGACTATCTTCTGTTAATGAGCCTAATCAACACTTGGCCTCATGACTCATTACCCCATTGTGAGATGCTCCACCCAGAGGGAGGAACCAAGCATCCCATCGTGGATATAATCTGGGACTCTGACCACCAGAGACACTGGCTTCCCACTGGATTTCCAGAGGACAGGAGCTACACAGCCACCACTGGACTTCCTGAGGAAGAGCAGACTGTTTTACTACAGGATCACTGCTTCAGAGGACTGCAGCCACCATTCTACCAGACTGCTACCACCACCCTGCCTAACAGGGTGTCAGGTTGTACCTTGACTCTGTCAGTTTGACAGTGTTTTCTTTTACCTTTTTTTTCCCCTTTTCTTTAATTTCCATTAAAGTGTTATTCTGACTTGGTGCCTCCCACTGGTTTGTTTTCAAACTAGTACATACAGAGGCACCTATTTTCTGACCTGTTGCAATTTATGGAGAGGTGTTCTGCTCACCATGGGCTCGTATCAGGGATGTCACCATGAGACTACCTAGACCACTACAGTCTGCTATTAGCCGCTGATGTTGTTTTTTATTTTACACTTCTCTTCAATATACTTTTGTACTTTAATGTACTTTTTCCAAATGTAAGATTACTGTCCTTTGCTAGTTAGGAGTGTTCCCTACCACCTGAGACGTCAGAATTCATCTGACAAAAGAAATGCCATTCAGCAGACAGTGTAGGTTGTGACATTTTTTTGAACATTTAGGAAGAACATCTACAAAAAGCTGCAGTTCCCATACTTTTGCAAGTCAAATGACCTGATATTCCAATGCAGTAGCAGCTGTTTTCCACTCCTGAGCTGAAGACAAATTATATTTTTCTCAGCCATGCTGCATCTGTGCTCTGTCTTGTATCTAACCTAGTTAGATTTGACTGACATCCACCTTATTGGAGAAAATCCTGCACTTAGTTTAAATTTGCTGCAGGCCAGGCCAGGTCAACTACAGATGGTCCCAGAGACTCTCCACCTGAAAAAGTCACAAATCAAAACCGGAGCTTAAACTATTATTCTAAAAAAGTTGATGTACATCTTTGATGTTGGGAAGGAATTGCTGGATGTTGGCTTGTGGCAATGGGCAAGATGGTTTATTCTTTGAACAACCATGGAAAACTTAAGCACAATTAAAAAGGGATTAAACTGTGTTTACTAATATTTATTTGGTAACAGATTTATCAGCAATAATGTCTAGAATCATAGAGTGAGTTGGGTTGGAAGGGACCTTAAACATCATTGGTCTCCAACCCCTGTGTCATGGGCTGGGACATATTCAACTAGACCAGGTTACTCAAAGTCCCATCTGACGTGGCCCTGAACTTTTCCAGGAATAGGGTATACACAACTTCTCCCAGAAACCTGTTCCAGTGCCTCTGCACCATCACAGAAAAGGGTTATATTTAAACTAAATCTATTGGTTGAAAACTATTGCCCCTCGTCCTTTCACTACACTCTCTGATAAAGGATCCCTCCCCACCTCTTTTTATAAGCCCCCTTTTAATTACTAAAAGGATGCAATAATGGCCCGGCATAACCCCCTCTTTGCCAGGCTGAACTACCCCAATAGTTTTAGCCTTTCTTCAAAGGAGACATACTTCAGCCTTTGCTTATGTTCATGGCCCTCTTCTGGACCTGCTCAAGCAGATCCATGTATTTTTTATGCTGAGGGCCCCATAACTGGATGCAGCACTCAAGGCAGAGTTTCAGGGGAATGCAATAGAGAGGAAGAATCACCTCCCTTGACCTGCAGGCCATGCTTCATGATCTTCATCAAGTCTTCAACAAACGAATAATCCAAACTTCTCATGTTTTCCTGTATTCTATCTCGAAAGTAATTTTTGTCATTATATTATAATTTATAATATTCCAGTACTGACTTCTAATGTCTTCTGCCTTTGTAGCCTAGTCTGAAAAATGAAAAATTCATTAAGGGCAGAGAAACTTTGTAAAAAGTTCATCAAGAAAACTCCAATTATCAGCATAAATCAAGTGAAGGACTGCAAAGTTTGAATTTAATTTCTGTTCTTTAAAATGTATATATACTCCCATTTAGGTGGGCTCTAAGACTTACGCAACAGTTTATGGAAGAAACTTTTTGTATTGTTTTACCTCTTTGAACAATATTCCCTTGTTATGGAGAAAAACATTTTATCTTCTCTATATTCTCTATTGTATTTTATCATCATTAAAAAGTACTTGTGATACTGTATATTGAAGGCAGCATTTTTTTTTTACATCATGTGAAGGAGAGCTATGTCAATCTTCAATACTAATTTCTACAATAACTTTATGCTGAGCAGCTTCTTGCAGCAAAAAAACATACAAAGTATGGGCAACAGAAGCTGACAGATTCTTGTCATAGTGCTAAAACAAAATACAGGGAAAGGGCACAGCACACAGTTAAGAAATTTATATTGAAAAAAAAGAAAACAACAAACCAAACCATAACATAATGCAAAATATTTCAGTTAGAGAAAAAAGTTTCTTTTCAATTTTCAGGCAGGCAACGGCTGTTGCAATTCTAATATGTTTATTCATGCACATGTATATGACTGATATCTATGTCAGAAGAGTAGTTCTTATAATAGATTCACAGAATATGTTTTCTTTGAAGAACTAAAAAAAACCAAAACAAATAAAAATAAATTTATTATGAGATGTGGAATACAGACATTTCTGCATTCATTCTATACTGTAAGTTGTGGCTTTCTAGATATTCCAAAGTGACTCTAAGACAATAAGGATTCAAACCAATATCCTAAAGGTCTCTTAAAATGGAGACCTTCATTTCTCATTGCACTAGATTGTGTTGCAGTTTGCCTTGAAGGAAAAAGGGTTATTTGCCTCAGGATTCTTGAAGACGTCAAAATATTAAAAGTGTCAAGTCTTCTGCCTGCACTAAGATTTGTCATAATTGGTACAAAGACATCATTAGTTTTTCCTATACACATGGGTTCAATCAATATTTCACTGAAATCCTTTGTGTTTAAATAATCAATAACCTTTCTCTGTAATCAATTGGCATTTATATATCATTGTTTGTTAATGAACATGCTAATGTGTAATCATTCATTTAGATATTTAAATTGTTGTTGTGTAGATAAAGAAGATTATTAATCCTCAGTAATGTAATTAAATTCTGTATGAAAATATAATGCCCTATTAACAACAACATCACAAGGAAACAAAAAATCTCACTTCTGTAATTTTTCTTGTAGTTTCAAAAAGTGGTAATGGACTAAAAGGTATGTTAGAATCTAAGGTCATGATTCTGCAAACTCTTTCAGATATAGAGTAAATCATCATTGAAGTACATGGCAAAATTTTTTTCATTTTTGATGAATCAGAATGAATGAGGTTTGTTTTGATGATCAAATCCTGAGAGTTTTAACTAAAAAGACCCCATGTCCTATAAATGTTACAATTAAGGAATGAAAGAGTAAATGCATGAATAAATAAATAAGCTGCATAAAACCCCCAGGATTCCTATACACGAAAAATCTGTCACTCTAGATATCTAGGAAAAAATACACTCATCATATCAATTGTGGAATTCTAATGCAAATTTTGTCAGGCTACTCTGTATGCAAAATGACTACATAATATGCAGCACAATTTCCCGATATCTGCAATGCAGATCAGAGGAAGGAAATTCTGCCTACGTTTACTATATATATATGTGTATATATATATATGTTGACACATGTTTATGTATTACTGGCATGCCTGCTTGCAAAGAGAGCATCTTCCACATAAATACAGCATTTTGTATTATACCTACACCTCTAAAAATAAAAAGTGTCATTACTTTGCCACATGTCCACTGCTATAATCCTTGTGAATATTTTCTATTCTTAGATATTAAAGGCAGGGAAAGCAGAAACAATGTGTATTCTTCCATAGAGCTTATTTGTTAAGGGGAGGCATAGTCTTTCACAGCTTCCCTTCTTCACCAGCTATTTTGGTGATAGCTAAAGCTCCCTCTGTCTCTCTGTGTCTATCTATCCATTTAATGATCTGCTTTAGCTCTCTCACATTCAGGGGCAGTATATTTAAAATTATTATTCAGTTGACTTACCACAAGGTTTCAAAGCTAAGGTGCCAGGCAGTTAATTAAGTTTCTTGAGTATAACTATGCAAAATTAATGGCATCAAGTAGTAGACTAGGTTTCAAGATGAGTCAAAGTCTAAGCCTGGTTTAGATTCAATTTCAAAGATTTTTGTTAGAATGGTGGCCTGACAAAAAATCCCCAAAACCCCAAAGTAAAACCCAACCAAAAAAAAAGCCCATTTCATAAGCTTATCTTTTTCTCTCCAGACTTTCTATTCTCTTACATAAAATTAAGAAATGAATGGTTCTTTCTGAAAAGTTTTCTCTCAGAAAAGAGAAAAAGCAACTTTTAATTTAGATTGCATCCAAAGTAAAAGCTACAATAGAGGGTCAGCAATCTTTCAAGGTTGCTGTGTCAGGCTGCATTTTTTCATCCTCAAATTGGATATTGAATGCAGTGGCGTCCTGAAAATGCCTTGTCTCAGAGGGAAAGGAGTCCAAGTATCTTAATTTCTGTATTTTGTCTCTGGGTGCGGCAGCAGGTACCAGGGTTTTTTTGCTGAGTTTGGACCTCCTGGCAATCAGGAAAAACAACTATTTCTCATAGATGCCACTCTCCAGATATGCTTCAGTGATGGATCTCCTGCTTTTCATTTAAAAATCTGCCTCAGACAAATCGCTCTGTGCTCTCTATGGCACCTAGACTGCCTGTCAGCAGCCCCAGCTACTTGAAAAACTTTCTCACTCTTATAGTTAAAGGCATTTAAACAATGAACTTTGTATTAGCACCTTTCTCTTGCTGTTACCGCTTTCTGATCCACTGGTGCTATTATAATGACATGGTTAAGTAAAGGGAGTTGTTTCAAGAAAAGCAGAGATAATTAAATTCAAATTTTTATTTGGTAGTGTTTTGTATTTTCTAATAATTTCTCCATTTCTCCTATTTCCTGTCATGTCCTTAAAGTCCTTTCATTTCTCCCTTGCACAAGATTCCTTTCCATTTTTCATTTAATGGGAAAAAAGCTGAGTTCACAGTTTATTGATTAGGTAGCTGTTTATTTCATTCTGGAAGAATTACAGGCCAAATTTACATTTGCTTTTTCTCCACTAATGTATGTCTACTCACTCAGCAATTTTTACTGGATTAATAGTAATAGAATACCCTTGACAACTCTACTCTCAGATAGGTTTAGCTGAAATGACCAACAGATTCTAAAGCAATTAGGAGATATTTACAAATATACAGATGGAGAGACAATTTGGTTGCATGCATCTCCTTTCTTCAAGAAACTAGGCTGAAAATGTTGCATTAAAACAATTTGATACTGCAGATACTCCAAACCCCATTCATGGGGTTCTCTGGTGAAAACCTAACCAAAAATGGTAGAATCAGAGCAACAATTAAATGCAAAATTTATATACCCATGTTGATCTATGATTTCCTATCCCCAGTTTAGAAGTGTGCCTAGGTCACTTATTTCTGAGAGCACTAAAACTCCCAGAAAGGGATAAAAGGATCAAAATATTTTCTGGATGGTTTTTAAGAAATCTCTTTTATACTTTTCTAGCTAGGTTAATTTATACTGAGTTATTAATGAAGGGTAACTGACCAAAGCTCTCTTCAGATTAAAGAAAATATTAAGCTGTATGAAGGGAAGTAGAGCACATCATGGAAAATATGTTCTTTTGAAAATTTATGTACAATTGGTTGGTGAGATCAGCAGCTGAAAAGTCTGACTGGACATTGGTGTATCAACACTAGGAAATTAAACAATCCCAGGTACTGCTCCCAAATAAAGGAAATATGTTGTTTCTATGTTTTGAAGTTATCAAAATGGTCCATGGCATGACTGTGGTCATGGTCATATGATGACTGAAGGATCCCAACACTGGAAAACTTGTTGGAAGAAGAAATTATTATGGGGTATCTGTTTGACAAAATTGTGTAAGACAAAAGTGACAATACTTATGAAATTAAAATGGCAGTAGCTTTGGGAAATTATTATTGACCTTTGGATAAGCCAATATCACCTCTGCCAATCTCTTCTAATGGAAATCTTTGGAGTGAAATATGTTTGCTTTAACTACATTTTTTATCCTCTTGAGAGAGTGAAATGATGATTTAAGAAAGAAGAGGGGATGCAATATAAAGATGATGCCCAGTATTATACCTTCTCAGAAGTCTTACTCTTAGAAATAAAAGCCTCAAAAAACATTAGCAACATGTTTGTGGCCACTCTGTTTAAAGAAAAAGAGAATTTAATAGCATAGACATGGGCCATTTTTTTCTGTAGCTATCTGTGTATGGATCAGGATACTGTTTTGACCTATATGTCTCTATGGGCTCATGAGATAATCTTGTGACGAGCAGTCTTTTACTTACCATCATTTTTCCCCCCTTCAGAACAGCATAAAAATAATTACTTTGAATAAACAGTAGGAAGCAGCAATTAGGATTTCTTGAGTCATCATGTGTTTCTTTTCATTCAAAATAGCTCAAAACTGACTACTTTGAGTGATACTGTAAAACTGCTACATCTAAGAATTAAAAATTAGGGGGGCCCATGGCATGAGTGTGGTCATGGTCATATGATGACTGAAGGATCCCAACACTGGAAAACTTGTTGGAAGAAGAAATTATTATGGGGTATCTGTTTGACAAAATTGTGTAAGATAAAATTGACAATACTTATGAAATTAAAATGGCAGTAGCTTTGGGAAATTATTATTGACCTTTGGATAAGCCAATATCACCTCTGCCAATCTCTTCTAACGGAAATCTTTGGAGTGAAATATGTTTGCTTTAACTGCGTTTTTTATCCTCTTGAGAGAGTGAAATGTATATTTATAAGGTTTTTAAAGATTTTAAAGATTTAAAGTGTATTAAGGTTTTTAAAGATTTAAAGTGTATTAATCCCTATTTCAGAATCAAATTCTCAGTATAACAACAACATTCATATACACCAATGATTCACGAATTATATATACTGTTTTTATTCTCTATATTTTCATAGATTTTCCTACAGCAGTCCCTTTTAATAAATGAAAAATTACCTTCCTAATACAGAAAGTCACATAGATATCACACTAAAAATAGAACATAAATTATATACTGACCCTCCATAATAGGGCAGATTTTATGTGCAAAACACTAAAGGAAATCAGTAATGGGTTACTGAATTAAAAAAAAAAAAAATACAAACCCAAACCACCAAAATCAAAGCAAAACCAAAACCAAGAAACCTAACTGAATAAAGGGGTTTGAGTCAACAACTCCTAGTCTTCCTTTAAAGATAAAATTAAGTTGCTTTGGCTTTGAAATTAAATATGCTATAGCTTCTAACTGTGAGTCAAAGAAATAAAAAATGTTAAAAAAAAGAAGGTGTTTTTCAGCGACAGATCAATAGAGAAAATTTTAAATGGAGGATATAAAGTTCAAGGAATCTAAAAATGCAAATCATGTTGTTAAGGGAAAGTAAGTTACAAATTCATAAAGATTATGAGTTTGTCTACTAGATTTATCCTGCTACGTTTGAACCTGGTACCTCACAGGAGAAGAATGAAAGGGGTAAAACTCCACAAAATGTTATCCCTCTCTACAAGCTGAAGGAAAACTGGTGTCAAAAAGAGACATAATTGTAATGCTTCTATGTGGGGACAGCTAAATTGTGAGGTCATTTGTAATCCTCATTCATTTGACTGCCAGTGTGTAGGCAGGCAGGATATATTTACCAGGCCAGGTAATTGGGAAGTAGCTTTACATCAAGGACATGGCACGTACTTGACAAGCCATGCAAAGAAAGACATAGAGTAGGAAAACAGCTGGGGGGCAGCACTGAAATTGCTGGATATGTGGAAGTGACCAGTGGTTACTAGGGTCTATATAGGGACCACACGAAGGTATGTTTTCCCAAAGGTTGGGAAGACTGGTCTAATAACAATGACACTGCAAAGTGTCTTTTGTCCTTAAGAACATCCGTAGGAAAAAAAGCTTCATTAGTTCTGCTGTTTGGGGAGCTATTTGTGTTTGATATTGTTATGAACAGGGCTCAGTTAATAAACTGAAATACAGGTGTGCAAAATCAGGGGGTTTTTATAGCCATCTGGCTGTGAAAATCCAGACTGTGAATACCATGCTTCCTTCACCCTTAGGGATTTGGGTGAGTTACTACTCTCACTCTTAATGCTGGGTGCTTATAAGTAAAATAAATACTGTCAAAAAGTACATTGCAAAATAAAAGGAATTTATGGAAAATATATATAAACCAAAAAAACAACAAAATTGACTGTCTGGGACTAAACAAGTGGAGTTAGAAACATGTGCACACCTGCAGGCCTACAATCCTACTGGCATCACTGAGACATAGTGGGATACCTCCTATGGCTGGAGTGTTGAAACAGAAGGATACAGACTCTAGGAAGGTCAGGCAGAGAAGATGAGGAGGATTTGTTGCTCTCTATGTCAATGAATAGAGGGAGTTCATGGAGCTCTGCCTAAGGATGGATGAGAAGCTGAACCAGAGTTAACAGGTCAGAACTAAAGGGAGGGCAGGGACATGTGACATTATAGTGGGGGTCTTCTGTAGGCGGCCCAATCAGGAACACTGAATGTATGTGGCCCTCTATAGAGAGATAGGAGCAGCCTCATGTTCATAAGCCCTGAATTCATGTGGGATTTCAGCCACACCAATATCTGTTGAAGGAAGAACACAGCAGGACACAAGTGATTCAGCAGTTTTCTGCAATGCATGGATGACAACTTACTTCCAAGTAATAGAGAAGCCTACAAGGAGAGGTGCTATGCTGGAGTTTATCCTCAGCGACCAGGAGGAATTTATGAGTAATGTGAAGCTTTAGGGCAGCCTCGGCTGAAGTGACAATGAAATGGTGGTGTCCAAGATTCTTAAGGCAGCGAGAAGGCTGCACAGCAAACTCACTGCCCTGGACTTCAGAAAAGCAGACTTTGGCCTCTCCAGAAGTTTCCTTGGTAGAGTACCATGGAATAAAGCCCTGGAGGGAAGAGAGGCTCAAGAAAGCCAGTTGATATTCAAGAGTCACCTCCTCCAACCTCAGAAATGGTACATCCTGGCAAAGAGGAAGTCAGGCAAAAACACCAGGAGGCCTGCATGTATGAACTCCTGGAAAAACCCAAAGAAAGAGGAAGCTTACAGAGAATGAAAGCAAGGAAAGGTAGCCTGGTGTTAAAATCTGACTGCTGAGAGGTGCCTCTACCTGAATTAAGTTGCAGATGAGACCATATACCAAAGTCAATAGTATGGATTTTATTTAACAGTAAAATGTGAGGTAGAAAGATAGAAAGAAATAGAAAAGGGAGAGGGGGAGAGAGAGAGACAGATTAAACAGAAGATAGCCACCACCCATGCATCCACTGGCCTCCTGTTGGTCCTTTTTCACCCTGGGCTTCTTGGTGCTGGGGGTCCCAAGGTCATTCAAAACTTTTCACTATTTATATATTTTTGCCCAAAAAGGAATTAATACTTATTGGCTACACACTTATTCCATTGGTTAAAAGATTCCCTCACTTCTAATGCTAATTAGTCCTTTTGAATCAGTGGGTTTCTTGAGTCAGTGGGCCTCAATCGGCCCCTGACATAGTCACCTTTTACCTAAAATTATTCAAGCACAGTTGTTGAGTTGGTTTCCCTTGTGGATTCTTTGTGTCCATGATCAGTAATACATTCTTCTCTCCCAGCTTTGTTTACCTCGCCACAGTCTTGAGGAAACACTTGGGCAATAGTACCACATTTATCTTATCACAGTGGCTTAGTTTACCGTCCAAGTTTCAGGTATCCTTAGACGCATATTCGGCAGGGGACGAGGGCTTCACTGGTCACACATGAGCAGTTGCTTCTTTACACAGTTTTCCACAGTGGAAGTTCTTCAGTGGTAACAGGGTTTGAGATAAGCAACTGTGATTTGAGACAGAAAACTGTGATCTTTTAAGTCCTTACACCTGGGAGGAATGGGGAGAGATTATCTGAACAGCCAGGGATCAGGTAAACCCTGAAAGAATCAAACCTGGCCAGATGTTAAGGTCAACAAGAAAAGTTTCAATAGGTAAGTTGGTGATAAAAGAAAGACTAGGGAAAATGTGGGGTCACTCCAGAAAGAAATAGGAGACGTTTTTTGTTTACCCTCAACATGGAGAAGTCTGATTTACTCAATGACTTTTTCTCCTCAGTCTTCACTATCCAGTGCTCGAAGTGAAAAGGAGCACTGGATAGTGAAGCACCTTGAGAGGTAGGCCTGTCCAAACCTCATGAAGTTCAACAAATCCAAGTGTAGGGTCCTGCACTTGGGTCTGGACAATCCCAAGCACAAATACAGATTGGGAAGGGAATAGAGGAGGACTCTGAGAAGAAGGGCTTGGGTATGATGGTAGATGAAAAGCTTAATATGACCTGGCAGTGCATATTCACAGCCCAGAAAGCCAGGCATATCCTGGGCTGCAGGTCTGAGGAGGTGATTCTCCTGTTCTGCTCTACTCTACTCTACTCTACTCTACTCTCAGGAAGCCCCACCTAGAGTGCTGCATCCAGCTCTGGAGTGCCAAGCACAGAAAAGATGTGGACCTGTTGGAGTAGATGCAGAGGAGGGCCACCAAGTTGATGAGACAGCTGGAACACTTCCTTCTATTGAAGACACATTGAATGAATTGGGTTCACTGTTCACTGTTCAGCCTGGAGAAAAGAGAGCTCCTCAAAGAACCTTATAGCAGCTTTCCGGTACCTAAAGCGGGCCTTACAAGAGAGATGGAGAAGGACTTTTTACAAGGACATGTAGTGATAGGAAAAGGGGTAGTGGCTTCAAATTGAAAGAAGGCATGTCTAGATTAGATATAAGGAAGAAATTCTTTACTATGACGGTGGTGAGACATTAGAAGAGGTTGCTGTAGTGGCTGGCTGGTCAATCTCAGGTCTGGTGCCTGGAGACCTCCTCCCCCTCCTTCTTCACTGACCTTAGTGTCGCCATATTGTTTTCCCTCACATGATCTCACCTCCTCCTCTTCTCTGACTAGAATCCCAAAATCTTGTGACTTTGTTTGATTTTCTTCTTAAATATATAATCACAGAGGCATTACCAGCCTCTCTTTTTGGCCCAGTTTTGGCCAGCAGCATATCCATCTACAGGGCCATCAACCATTGGCTTTGCCAGACATGGTGGGAAGCTTCCAGTAGCTTCCTCACAGGAGCCATCTTTGTGGCCCCCCTGCTACCTAAAAGGCCATGCCAAACCAATACAGTTGCCTAGAGAAAGCCTTCTGCCTAGAAGTGTTCAAGGCTGGTTTGATGGGTGTTTGAACAACCTGGTCTAGTGTAAGGTGTCCCTGTCCATGGTGGAGGGATTGGAATGACATGATCTTTGAGGTTCGTTTCAACCCAAACCATTCAATGCTTCTAGGATTAGCATTGTCACTATACACAGCTGAAAGTCAACTTTCATATCCTGCATTGAGAGTTTACCATGTTACCATGTCCTTTGATGATTTCTCACAAAATGGTTGATCTTTGTTTCTAAATATAACATATACATAATATGCAAGTTTCCAAGTTTCTTCTTAAATGATTCTGTGTTTATCACAGTAATATGAACAGAATAAAATTGAATATGAATTTTTAAGCAAGAGATTTTTATCCGCTATTTAGTTTTTCCACATGAACTCAGCTCACCTTGTTGAAAGCATGGGAACTCTGTTTACTGTCTCTGTATACAAAGTTTCTGTCAATTTCGTATGAATAATCCTCTTTTCTAACACTCATTTGATTAATGGACTTTGTGTAGGCATCAGGAACCTACACCATGTAAGATCACTCAGGATCAGAGCCTATGTATGCCAGTGTAAAAAACTATTAATCTTAGAATATATAGGAAATATTAATGGATACAGGCATATACTGGTGAAGTAAATGAGAGATTTTCCATGGAACAATAGACTTGGGTGCTAAATCCCATGATCTTGCCTAGGCACTGTACTGATTGAAATCCTAAAATCAAATTAAATCCTAAACCAAAATTGAAATCCCAGAAACTGATCTGTCATGCTCCACCCACATATAAATTTATTATGGGTAGTTCAACACAGCCATACAAGCTTGCACAGATTTATTTTTTAATATCACAAGATTTTGATTGATCTTTTATTTTGGGCGAATAAATTATTTTACCTTTGTCTAGATAAAAGGGTTTTTTTATTAAAAAGAGTACAGAAATTCTTCTTCTATGAACTATCTTACAAGATTTAAGCTCTGAATGTTGTTAGACTGTAGTTTCTAGATGCTTTTACCAATTGCACAAAGACAGAAAACAAATTAATTAATTTATAACAGAAGTAACTGCTGAATTATTAATACAATTTTTCCTCCAGTGTTATGCCATTCTAAGAACACTGACTGCAAGACATTTAATTAGCTTTAAGTTGAAATGAAAAATTACATTTTGCCTTTTAATTATTCATGTATACTACTTATTTGTATTTATTTAATTATGTTAGAAAGACATATATTAATGTGGCAAACGGGAACCTCATATTCATTTTGAGAACTTGTTTTTCCTACTGAGGATGCATTTGGTACATAGGGAAGTTTGTAATCGGGTATAATAGAATAAATTGATTTTCCAGCACAGGACTGGAATGTGAGTAGGATGTAAGAGAAAAGGAGTAAGTGGAAGGAACATGTCACAAACCAGTTTGCCATAAATTCATCTGAAAACCAGTGGTGCTGTGACTGATACAAATGGTATCCTGCAGCAGGAAAATATAGGAAAATAAATTTTCAGCTTCTTTCCAAGACATATGGTTCAGTGTAACAAAGAGTTTGCTAAAATTTGACTCCTGAATTTTTTTTTAAATCCAAAAAGTACATTTAAACATACAGTTTTGTATTGTGTTCCAAACAATATCATTTAACCTCATTCAGCCATTCAGGCTAATCAATTTCTATAGAAAAGATGATCATTTAGATAAATGCTAGATGGATGCTTTCTATATTTTGCGACTTCTTGGAATTCAGCTATCAATTAATGCAGGTAATTGGTATCAATATATTTCATGAACACTCTCATCTAAGAACAAATTTTATTAGAACTTACTTGTGTTCTAACTAGTCCTCTCCCTTCCAAAATTAATTTGAATTATATGAAACCTAATTTGCATAGCATTTCCACAAAAGAAGAGTAGTTTCCAAGTGGATGAAAAAAATAACTATCATCCAGGAAACTGGAATATAGGGAAGCAGCTAGGAATGTATATAAGACACCAAATAACTAACAAAAACTTCCCAGAGAATATTGCATCATGTGGGTTCTAGCAATTCTCCTAACAATACAAAATTCTTAACAACAAATTCAGTAAGTGTATATACCAATCGTCCAGAAAACATGGGGAAGAAAATTAAACAATTTATTTCCTTAAGACAATTGTTGGAAAGAAAATGAACTTGAAAACTTTATTGGAATCTGGCCTTAAAACAGGAGATAATATTTAGAACTAGGAGATGAGGACCATTATTTTATTTTTAATTAATATTTGCCTGTTATCACAGTAATTTCTTAAGCTTTCCATTAGAGTTTTAACCTCATTTGTGTCACTGTTTATTAACAGCATAGAAAGACCAAGAGAGAAAACAAAATTCTCTCATGTAAGAGTAATTTCTAAGTAACCTTGGGGTAGTTATCTTTCAAAAAATACTTTTGTACATAGAAAAGCAAATTGTACAGAGATTTAGTTAACTACTTCAAGCAGCACATGTAAATACCCTTTAGACACAAGTATAGACTTTAATGTCTATTATCATTACTACAGATGCCCAAGAGTATGTGTTTGAAGGAGTTTTAGTCTCACATAGACTACACATTGGGGATCTTTTCTATGCATCTCTGTAAGCAAAGCAAGAGAGAATTTTATAGTTTTGATCAAAAATACAAACAGAAAAACAAGCCCATTTTTAATGTCATATTGAAATTTCCCTGTGGCACACAGAGAAAAAGCTCTCTACAATATATGTGGTATATGTATCTGTAAGCAGCAATTAATGCAGAAAGAGAGACGTTCCACAATTTCCACAGCTTCACACTGCCAGCATGCTTTTCTCTGGCAATTAACAGCAAGAAATGATACCTCAAAAAGTGTCAGGGGGAAACAGAGACTTTGATAAAAGCACAGTTTTTAAACCAGTTTGACAGTACTCAAACTTTCTCTTCTCCCATTTTCAGTACTATTATATTTTAATACATTTTTGATGTGCAACTGTGTCCTGTCACCTTAAAATAACTAAATAAATCTATTATATGGTAACTACCACAATTCAAACATAAAAAATATTTCCATCAGAAAAAAAAATTAGCTATGGCATTTCCCAAATATCAGCGATATGTCCCACAGAGGAAACTCTTTCTTAAATGTTACCTAGAGCCAGAAAAACTTTAGTTCTGCTCCCTATATTTTAGGAACAGGGTGCTTAACAGTCAAAAACATTTCAAAATCAATGGTTAGCTCAGAGAATTTTCTCACTATGACTATTCACCATGAGTATCTCCCAGACTCCAAACTGTTCATTCTGGGTTTATCTCCTCAACTCTTTCTCCAACAAACAGTGCTATCTACATGTGGAAATAGCAACTAATGCAAGAATTGGAAATATAAATAAAATTATTTTTCTGCTCAATCTTTACACCACCATGGTCACTACATACTCGCTAAGAGGCAACTGTATAAGAGTAACATAATTTCAGACAAATGTTCATGGAGATCCTATGGGTATAAGCCATCATAATTATCTTCAAAAACACATAGCTGCTCTACCTACTCCCTGCTTTTGCACCACTGTAACTGTGTCCTTCTTGACTTCACTGTCTAGTAAAAAAAGAGTGACCCTTTACATATGTTCAGGGAGGCTAAATTAAAAAGGAAAAGATGGGAAATAAATGCAAATGACAGTAAAAGACAAAGCAAGGGACAAAAATTACATATGTGGACCTGCTACATAGTATGGTAGCAGGACTCACTCATATGAAAAGTATATTTTCTGTCACATGCTGAGTGGGAATCTCAACACTTCAGGAAGAGAGAAGGAGGTCAGAGATTGTTATCTACCAGAATAGCTTGTTCAGCTTGCAAACCCATCTGCAGCTGATGAGGCACAAAGGGGTAACCAAAATCTAATTACATTCCTTCAAAAGGAAGTACCTAGTGCCACACATAGCTGATCCTGTCATATACAATAAAGAACTATTATAAAAAAGGAGAATGCAAATTTTAAAGAAGAGCTTGTAGTAGAGTGTCCCATTCAAATTGCTGTGGAACTTGCAATCAAATTCTAAAACTGATGTATCTATGCCCCTATCATGATATTTATGTTCATATCCTCCCTTCAGCAGAAAGGGAGTGAAGCTTCAGTATGTTCATTCTGAATGTAATATTGTTAGACTGAGTACAGCATTTTAGGGTATTTTATAAAAAAAAGGAAAAGTTTGTAATTTTCCAATCATCATGTGTTCTGAACACCTTCATTCTTCCCTGCTTATAAAGAACTTAGCCTTTCACAAAAATGAGTGGACTAAAATATACTGTAAAATTTTATTGACAACATATGTGTTTCTTTTTCAGTTCTAATCACAGAAAAAAAGTATGCTGGGGCTAGTTTATTCGTTGTCTATTTGGGTTTTAGTCTTTTTTTTAATAGGAGTAATTCCAATTAATATAATGAGGAACTTAAGAAAGCAATAAATTAATATGTCTGCTTTTTCCATTGGGTTTTAAAGACACATGGGGATAAATCATGTGCATCAGTAGTAATAGGATAATATTCAATCATCTTTTTACTTGTGCCAATTAAGGACTTTTGAAAGCAAAACAAAGAGATTTTTTTTCTGTTTTCCTTGTTGAATAAATCATGGCTTCACAAATGCCTTCAATGTAAACTTCAATTTTTTAAAACCATTAGAAAACTGTATACTTTGTTTCTTATTCTTAACAATATATATAGGTTGACAAGGAATAAGAATAGAAGTCACAAATGAGTTTAAAAATAGGAAATAATATATTTCAATGAAAATTCTCAGGAGGTATTTTTTTCCTAGAAATTGAAGAGGTGACAGTTGAGAAAAAGGAGAACAGAAACTATTCATAATGATAAGAATGAACAGGGACTACATGCTTGCTGACAAAAAAAATCTTCCAACTTCTGGCATGTCTCCCTGAAGAGAAAGAAAAATAAGCTTCTTTTCTTGGTTTGTTGGTGAGGCAGACAGTGGGAATGGAAGAACAAAATCAAGTCACAGGGGAATAAATCTATTTGCATCTAGTTTCTTAAAGTCTAACTAAACAATCTCTATGGGCCAGCCTTATTACCAAAATATGAAATTTGGTGCCTGTTAGGAGACGGCAAATGCATTCTTGTGCATATGGCTGCTACAGTAGACAATGAGGAACAAGAGCCAAGAAGGTATGACCATGCTGAACTACAACTGAGTATGGGAAGGACAGGTCTGTTTCACTTTTTCACCCAACAACAGAAATTTACATTAAAAAAATAAAATGGATAACATGGCAAGTGTAATCAAGATTTCTCAGTCTGTACACCAATCAGATAAGGTTCTTCTCAAGACTGATTCTGTCATTAGAATTGCAAAAAAATTCTTCAGTCAAGAAAAAAGTTTCTTGACATTTTCATTCAGTCTGTGAACAGTTTACAGAAGGCTTGAGAGTCCAAGCATAGTCAAGTATAATTTTCCCATTTCTCCAAGTAGCGAGATAAGAAACTAAGTCACAATATTCCTAAACAAGTCATTTTGAAATCTCACAGCATGAAAATATTTTCTGATTTTGCATCCAGTGGCTCTGTGGGATTTGTTTTCTAGGTTTTTTAATTGTCCATGCATAAATCTTGCTGTATTTCAGATGAAAATTTTCCAGCATTCATGAGTTGAGGATATCACTTCTTTCATTTGTACCTTATGGGGAAAACAACGAACAAGGGTTCCTCCCATGCACACTACCACTAAACCACTAAACCCGGGACTTTTAACAGATTATTTCTTTTCATTAGCTATAGCCTCCCACTCTACTTTCTCCTGGGACCTCTGGGAACTCCCTCTACATCAATTCTTTATCATCCTTTATGACTAGTTTTCCCCATCCATTGCGTATCAACAAGTCTAGTCATAATGAAGGAAAAGGGTGTACACACAGAACCCAGGAAGGAAACTGATACTCCTCTGGGTCTGCAATTTGCTTCTGTACTCTTCTACCTTCCAGATGTTAGCAGAAGTTATGTTTTGGCTCCTCTCACCTTTTCTTTCCTTATGCCAGCTAATCTGGAGCATTGTAGTCCAACAAAGAACTTCTCCATCGTATCTGTCTGTGATAAAATTGTGAGCTTCTCCTGCCCAGAACACTTTAAAGTGCTGCCTGTACCTTTCAAAGTACCTTTCTAAGAAGTAGGAAGCTGTGACTCCTCTATATACATTTTTCAGTGTTAAAAAATATATTCTGGATGTTTTAAAGGTACCATCACCATGCTGGCAAGTAAAATAATTGTCAGTTTACAGTGCAATAAGAGAGATAGTAAAACATGAAAGGAGCATGAGAGAAATATGCAGAACAAGCAGGTGTAGAAAAATAGGGGCAGGATGGAGTGCAGAATGTACAGTGAAATATATGGGAGCATCTATATAGATAGAGAAGTAGTGCATGAGAAGCACATACCTATTCAAATCTGGGAAATGATTAATTTTTTCAAACCTGGATTTGGTCTGCTGTGTCTAGTTTTCGGTGAATAACTTGCTTTCAGAAATTTGGAAGTAAAAATAAGATTTTGCACATTCATTTTTCTTTCAGAACAGTTTAAGGAAAATCTTGGAATTTTTTGAAATTTGGTTTGAAACTCCAGAATGTGTTGGGTTTATGTTCAGCTGGCAAAATGCAAGAAAATGCCAAAAACTTAGTGCAAAATTCATTTTACTATTTCTCTAAGGGATGGACTAAAATATATTCCCAGTGTCCTTTTTTTTTCAGAGTACTCTGGAATGAGCACTAGTCTGAGAAATTTCCTTCCAAGAGTAACTGGCTTGGAAAGATATAAGCATATATATAAGATATAAGCATTTTTATATATAAGACATATAAGATATATGTAAGATCTATTTCCACTTAAAATGGAAATAACACCTTAACCACAACTGATAAACTTGTATCTCTGTCACCTCAAGCTGTGAGTTCAGATCTGAAAAGATATGTGACAACAGTCTGACTCAGTACTCAGATGAGAGTCATTTAGGAAACATCCAAACAGAAATTCAGTAGATAGCAGCATTCCCACTGGACTGCTAATGAAGTAATACCCGTGCCAGGTGTTTAAGCCTATCCAAGACAAGACATAGAATTATTTTCTTATCTGTCTAGTGACATAGTTATTCTGCCATACAGAAGTGAAACTTAGTGTCCTGGTCTGAGGTCAATCTGCATAGTTTCTGTCATCCCTCAACCACATTTGGATATGCAGTGCTCTGTTTCTTGCTCTGGAAGAGTCACAGTTTAGCCATCAGGGGACAGACATTCAATGGTGTTGGGGTTTTAGTTTAGTCTTAGTTTTTTTCCTGTTAAAGGAATTTTCTCCCATATGCATGTTGCTAGGGGACAAATAGCTGTACTT
>NW_008238983.1:6165452-6326350 GCF_000691975.1 Corvus brachyrhynchos | reverse complement strand
GGGGGAACCATCGCACCTGCCCTGCTCACCGGGAGCCGCCAGCGCCCCTGCCGGCTGCGAGCAGAACTGCACCCGAGGGGAAATAGCCTGACAGCCGAGAAGGCTGGCACTGAGTTTGTGATTGCTGTTACTGCCATAGTTGTTGTTGTTTTGTTTGACTGGTTATATACATATATATATATATAGTAAAGAACTGTTATTCCTATTTCCCACATCTTTGCCTAAAGGCCCTTGATTTCAAAATATAATAACTTGGAGGGAAAAGGGGTTATATCTGCCACTTCAAGGGGGGCCTCTGCCTTCCTTAGCAGACACCTGTCTTTCAAAACCGAGACAAATGGTCTTCACTATTATTTTGTAACTATGCAACAGGAGACTGCTAACCACAGAAGGCACTTCTCGGCCCTTGTCTGTGTCCCTAGACAAGCCATAACAAATGGAGTTTTTAGTCTGGTAGGCATGAAGCTAGGTTTTTAAATGAGACAGTTCATCCTAATTGTATGGCCTCTTTGACTGAAACAGAAAGCCAGGTCTGCCTCCTTTTACAACTTGATTGTCCAATGAGGAATCACATTTACCTACTAGTAGGTAAATGGTAGAGCTGAACTTCAGTCAACCTGCCAAACTTCAGCCTATTAAGATAATATAAAATTATTTTCCAGTTTCCAATGAATTTTCTGATTTAACATCCATGAACATCTTTAAAGATGTCAGATTGTGACTATTATTACATATGTTGGATATGTAGGAAAGCTGTTAAAACATGGAAGAGGTCTCTTGGGATCTATTTGCATGTAATTTATTTTGTACATGAGAATATGTCATTCTAGCAAACAAAAAAGTAAAGGATGTTCATAGAGTCTGATTTCCCCAGTACACAATAACTTCATCTGAAGTTAGTGATTTCTCTTTCTGAAAATTCAAGCTTTGAATATTTAATCCTGTTGTTCTACTGCTCCAAAACAGTCATTAGTAAATTCAGTGTATGTTCAGGTGAGAGCCTTAAGGCTCTTTCCACATGCCTTGCCATTTGTTCAAGCACTGGGATTTTCCTCTTTTTTTTCTTTTTTTGTATATGTTTTTTGTGTCCTCTGGATGATATTAGTTCAGAATAACATTCATAGAAATTTAATGGCCTTTGTCAAGGTGTTTGTTCTACAGACACACATGCTCTCTTAACATGAACAAATGCTCATCCTACTACTAAAACAGTTGGTTAGTATCCTTCTTAAATATCTGTAGACATTCTTTTACTTTGGTTTTCTGAGGAAATTAAACTTATGCATTTGCATAGTTTATTCATCTATCACCCTACCCCTGATGCTTACTCTTTGTTTAATTAATTGATCAGAGTTCAACCACACTTGGCAACTGGAAAAGCCATTTCAAATATAAATAGAATTCTGAGCTCATAAACATTACTCAGAGAGTAGAGATGCAGTTACTGAAGGGAGAGATGAACTCGTTTTCCTCTTCTTCTAGAGAGAAAAAGGAATGCAATTTATGCACCCCACAATGTACATACCTCACCTTCCTCTTTCATGGTTCCAGCAGTTGGTGGGACATTGGGTTCAACAGGCCCTACATTTCTTCCTACCTCTTGAGAAAGCAAGTTACATTCTGCTCTGCTGTGGCTCTGTCTGTAGTTTGCTCACCATCTTCACTATGGTTTTACTCTTAAACAGAACTGCACAGTGCTGAATAATATCTGGGACCAGGGTGGTCTTTGCCCTATGTACATGGAAACTGGACAGGGAAATATACAGTAAGACTTTAGTGCCCCACAGAGGTTACACCTCCAGTCGATATTAACAGGGCAACCTTTATTAACCAACCATGAATCCTCCACTTATGTAAAGGATGGAGAATGAATTTTTATGGATCTCATTAACTGTGCCACTTAAACTAGTATAAGATGTGAGAATTCTCAACAGCCAAAAGCAGGACCAGCACCCACATCTAGGATTCACAGTCACACTTCTCTTACCAGGGAAGCTCCTGTGGCAATAATGGTGTGTGTTCATCCATTTTTCATAGCAGCCTGAAACCCACATTTAAATAACTAAAGCTGCAATAAAGCACTTCAAATACAAAATACAAAACAAATCAAACAAAAAAATCCACTAGAGAAATTTAAAAAGTTAATCATCCTAAATTATTTGGCAGACTCAGCCGAAGCACTGTGGTGCACAGACTGCATGTCCGAGCCATATGACTTATTTTTATGTGTTCTGAAGTAAAACGTAGTGTAGCATTCAAACTGCAGAGCTTTTGTTACAAGGATTTTATCTCATCAAGTGGTCTCAGCATTTCAATTCCATCTTCTAAAACCTAAAGTGGAATTTGATCAAATACCAAATTGATTTTAAAATCGCTTTTATGACTTTTGAAAGCATTGCTCAATTTGGGGTCCTCTGTTTATATTTATCTTCAGTTCCATCTATGCACTCAAATTCATGTTGCTGTTTGAGAATAGTTGGCCATTCTAAATAAAGGCACACACACTTGTCTTTGCAGTATGTACTGAAAAAAGGAGTGATTTCTGGCTTCAGGCTGAAATGCTCACTAAAACATAACCTAAATCTAATCCTATTTTACTTTTTGATGTTAGTTATTTTACATTATAGCAGGGGTTTCTTGGGTTTGTATTTAACTTTGCTAATGATGCTAAATGATCAATGTGGAAAAGCATTTAATTCCATATGTTCAAAAAAGAAGGTTTTATAATGAAAGAAAAAGAGGGAGGGAAGGAGGGAGGAGGAAGGGAGGAAGGAAGGAAGGGAAGAAGGGAGGACCGGAGGAAGGGTGTCCCCCAGTGTCCTGGCACACAGATCTCCTCCCACTGAAGTTAGTGACATTGATGTAGTACAAGGAAAATTATGACAATGTAAAATTCTTGTGGAAATGTCACTCAAAGAAAATATACTAGCTGGACCATCCCAAACTTTACAACGGAGACATTTCAAGGTATCAAAAAAGCCACAAACCCAAGAAATTTGATTTTCATGGGCCTGGTTTAGACTGTTATGGTAATGGTTCATGACATACACGCTATGCAACGATATTTTTCATGTTGATAGGAAGGTTCATGGTAATTATAATTTACTCTTGAAATCTCAGCATTTTCTGAAAATGTTCCAGAAAGCAGGCATGCCAGATGGAGAAAAGAAAGTCATGTGCAAACATCAGTCTTAATTCGTAAAGTGCAGTCTATACAGCAATAAATTTAATTTAACATTGCTCTTCCAAGAAGATTAAATAAAAACTTCAGTCTCTATCAAGCTATTATTTTCTTCCTAACACTTGAGCCAAATGAGTGAAATTCAAGGTATTCTCAGGAGAAATAATAGGCAATTAGAAAGCACTTGGAAATAGCTACATAAGTACCAAAACACACAATTCCTGTAAGTAAAACCAGATTTGAAGAAAGCTTAAAGTTTTATTAAAAATTTCAACATCAGAAACATATTTTCTTAGGCAAATAAGGAACATAGGGGTTTGCACACTTCCTGGAACAAGAGTAAATTATGGACTCTGAAAGTGTATCTAAACTCCTCTCTCTCACAATTGCCGCACAGAGTTTTTCACCCTTATTTATATATTGTGATAGAGGTGCCACAAGCCTTGCTGATGGGCTCAGCTTCTGCTACCAGCAGGTCTGTTTTGGAGCCAGGTGGAACTCCTCTATACAACACAGGGGCAGCTCTCTCTTGCCACAGAATCCACCTCTGCAGCCTCTTGCTACTAAAACCTTTCCACATAAGCCCAATAAAAATATCTATCATTCAAGTTTGAAATAACTTTCTATGAAAACCATGTACCAAAGATCCTTGACAATGTCCTGTCTCAAAAAAGGAAACATTTCACAGACAGACTTCTAGAAATAGAAACATAACCTCATTTTCTCATGAGAAACCTACATAGAGTGGGAGGAGAGACAACTGTTGCATTGCATCTGCAAAGTCCCTCAAGACTGAGGACATCCAAGAACAGCAGTAATGAGAATTATTTATTCAGCCTGCTAGTTCTTCCTGTCTTCTTAGAGGCCAAGGTGGCTAAATGCAATTCTTCCCTCTGCATGGCTCTAGCAAGTTTCCTGAAGATGTGGAAAACTCTGTAGGTTACACAAAAACATCTTTATTTACTTTATTTAAAAGTAAGGGGTCAATATATGCATCAGTTCTTTTCATTAAGGTTTCCTGCTTACTGCTTAAATTATATTGTCTGGAAGATGAGAGCAATAAAAGGGACTATGTTTTTTGGTCTATTACAATGGAGGACCAAATAATGCAGTGTGATTCACATAGCTGAATTCTTATAGAGAGTTAGACTTTGCTCTCTGTTAGGGCAGTTATACAGTAGACTGCTTATACAGCTTTCATTGCAACGAAATGTAACAGCAACCCTCATAAAGATATCACCCACATCTATTTTTACAGATGTGAAGGATGATTATGAAAAATAAGTTAGAAATAGAACAATGTATGATCATGTGGAGAGCGAAACTACAGGGTGTTATTGCTGAGATGGCTTGTATCCAGCAAGATACACACTTTCAAGTTATTCTTAAAACTATACGATGCTATTTAGCACATTTAAATATAGATGCACATTATATTCAACATTCGGAAAGCAATACAGATTAAGATAATGTAGAATCTACTATGCTAAAACATCTGTTCAGTCTATTATATTAGTCCAAAAAAGTTAGTTATAAGTCCATGAAATTTTCAGGCTTTTTATATCACCTGAAATCATGTCTTATCAAAAAACTAGTGCCCAGGTTTCACATCATTAAAGCAAATAGCAAAGTGTCTATTGACTTTGAGAGCATTTGTATGAAGATTTCAAAATACTGGTTTGAAGCTCCAGAAGTTTCAACTCTTTTGAATGACACCAACACTAGTGTTAATATATTTTATCTCAGAGGAAGGGACTATTTTTGGATTAGCCTAGAAAAATAGCAATCTTTACAATCTCTTACAGCTGAGCATACCTCAGTGTTGTTAGTTACATTTGTAATTAATATTTCCAAAACTCAGATTCTGTTTTGCTCTTTTGATGTAAGCTTGATAATTGATTGTCAGGTGGGTAGATTATGAAGCCTTTTGATACTGTTCATCCACAGTTCTTAGCTAAATACCATTGTCTAAATATGATGTACTTTTATTATTCAATTAATGTATTTAGAAGTGAAGAGGGAGTCATATTTACAAAAACATTGAAGATTTCTTGTATTTTTAAAGAGATATTAATATTTCATATCTGAAGGTAGTCCTAGTGGTGAAAATAAGTATAATAATAATTCACAATACTATTTGCAGTGTCAGTTCCATTTTCGGTGGTGCAGGAAGTAGGGGGAAAGGAGAAAGAAGAGCTGTGTAACTGCATATTTTTACTTTTGTCATGCAATGCAGTAATAGTGCCAGAAGTAGGGTTGCCATTGCTTCCTTAATATAATTCAGCATACCTTTCACTTGTACTTCCAGAAAATCAGTCTTGCTAAGTTACATAAAACATAATAAGTGCTAGGCTTTTTGCACAAGTAGAAAGGATGGTAATTGTCTCAGAGAATTTACTTCCTACTGTGTTTATTTCCACTGAAGCTAAAACAAAATTGATTGAAAAAAATAGAAGCTGGGATAACAGAAGAAAGAAAAAGAAACATGAATACCAAGATAAAAAAACATGAAAGTTAGCAAATTATGTGGTGAGGAAAAATAAAAGTGTAAAAGAAAGGCACAATCTCTATGTAAACAGTAATTATGGTACTGTCCCCAATGACCAAAAATTAGTCTAATCTCCTTGTCTATCAAAATAAGAGGGGAGACTGGAGAACCACTGCAGAAGCAGTGTTCTCTTTGTAGCTTCTGCTCCTAGTAAGAGCTGTTCTGAGGCTTCACTTAGTTGGTGTTTCATTCAACACCACTGGACTAGTTACATCTCCTACATCATCTGGGTGCTTTGCAGTATTATATATATTTGTATCTTCTCAAGGCTATCTCATTATCTTACAGATGTTGCAAAAAAGCTGCTGGTGATAACATCAAAAATTTGAAGCAATTGTACCTTGAGAGTATCATTTCATCATTTAGGGTCAGGGCAACCAGTAGGGAAATACACTTTCAGATGGTTACCCAGCTATCGTCTCCACAGAGTAAAGAGAGTGAGGTGGATGAAGGAGAGCAGGCACAGACAAGATATTGACAGCAGGTTATACAGTAAAGATCCACTCTTTCTATTAGCTCCTACTGCCCACATGGGTATCTTATGCTGAATTGAAGATTCCTGGATTTTGGCATTGATAGTAAAAATAGATGAAGGGCACATCCTTGTTTTCAGAGAGAAAGAGAGAAATTTGTGTAAAGAGATTAGTTTTCTTTAAACAATAATCAGGGAAGATATCTGAATTTCTAATGATGCAAGTTTCTGAGGGTAATTTGAACTGGGAGCTTTTGGGGGTGAGGAAGGGTGCCTCCCGTTGGGGGCAGAATATGAAAATAATGTTTGTGTGAAGCATATGTCACTCAATTTTTGTGATTTAGCCTAGAAAAGATAAATACAATTATATCAATTATAAAGCTCAGGAAAGCTAGAAAAGCAAACTATGTCTCCGCAATTTTTCACCTTTTTATGAACTGTTATTGTGCTAGGAAGAGATGCCACACAATAAGCCACAAAGAAATAACAGTTTCATTTCCCTTTTCCAAATTCTTCCCTCTTTGGCAACAGAAGTTATTTCTGAACAGCAACATCCACTCTGTGATCTTAATAACATATGCTTCTGTGCCAGCATGATATTATGAAAATTGTTTTCAGTTTCAGTAGGAGCTGCAATCATGCAGCACCTCTAAAAATCCATCTGTTTTTTAACCTTAAAAGGAGAAACAAAGCGCCCACTTCATATATAGCGGTTAATAAATTAGAAATCAATATTCTTTAAAGTAAAAAATTAGGGTCTCTATGTGCTACAAAAAAACCCAATCAAATTTACTTAATTTTCACTATACAAGAATAGTAACATGGGTTAAAAACTCTGTTATGGGGGAGGTTTGCATTCAGAATTGACAGGCCTCCTTTTTATTACCCCAGTCATAGAGGAGCATGAGAGGAGGAAAATGACTAATATTTTTATTTTAGAGAGAAGGCAAAGACTACAGTGGACAAACTATTTTCAGTGGAGATATTCATTATGCAGTCATGTTAGATGTGATTTTAAGTTGTAAGCAGAAACACATGCTTCCAGGAAAGATAAGGAACAAACATGTTAGAAGCCTGAAGTAGAACCTATGAGTACAGGTTCACTTGCCCCAACACTGTTCAACCTCAACCAAGAAAGAAGCAACTAAAAAAGCTAAAACAATTATCTGAGATAGGAGTTTTTCAGTCATCCTTGCTTGCTGCTGTATAATTCAGACTATTCATCCAAATGTGTCCTGAAATACCAGGAATACCCATCAAAAAGTCTCCTGAAATACCTTTACAATTGTTGGGAACTGTCTTTAAAGGTTGAAACACTGTCATGCAGTGAAAAAAATGGCTGTGCTATACAGTACCAATTAAATAGAAATCCTTTGTTAAGGGTAGAAAAGAGATACTCTGTCTTCATCTGGCTCTGGAGTTATTTCAGGGAATTCATGCATGTTTTGAACTAAAAAGCTTAAAAATAATCAGCCAAGCTACAGATCCATTCCAGTCTAAGAATCCCATAGCCCAGTCACACAACAAGGTTTCAATACCTTATTTGTTGCCTAGAACAGGATATATTGCCCTAAAATATTCAGAAAATATCTGCCCTAGTCACTCATACACTTAGTTACTAGCCCAAGACTCAGAAATAAAAAGAAATTGTTCAGTCCCTTTAAATCCAAAAACAAAGTCAAGTTGTAATAGCCAATACTGTGTTTCTGTTTAAAATAGTGCTGATTTTACCTCCAGAGACAAAATTAATGTTGAAAAAAGGAGTAATTATAACTTCTTAGGAGGAAGAATACTCAAGTCTCTGAATCTGATGCTCATTTTCAGCACTCAAGCAATAATTTGAGCAATATTTTCCTTCAATATATTTTCATAATTGTAGTGGATTTGTGTGGCAAGGTTTTGGCATCTGGGGCAGGGGCAGCAGGGGTGACTTCTGTGAGAAGATGATAGAAGCTTCCTCCATGTCCAACAGAGCCAATGCCAGCCCTCTCTAAAATGGACCCAGTGCTGGTCAAGACTATGCCAATCAGTCACAGTGATAGTGCCTCTGGGATAACATGTTTAAGCAGAGTGGAAAACAGCTGCATAACTTCAGAAGGACTTTGACAAGCTGGAGAGATGGGCAGAGAAGAATTACCTGAAATTCAACAAAGACAAATGCAGGGTCCTGCACCTAGTGTGGAATATCCCCATGCACCAGGACAGGCTGGGAGGTCAACCTGCTGGAAAGCAGCTCTGCAGAGAGGGACCTGGGCACCATGAGCAAGAAGTGTGGCCAAGAAGGCCAAAGGTATCCTGGGATGCATTAGGAAAAACATCTCCAGCAGGTCGAGGAAGGTGATCCAGTGCCTCTACTCAGTCCTGGTGAGGACATGTTTGGAGTACTGTGTGTGGTTCTGGATTCCTCAGTGCAAGAGACATGGAACTCCTAGAGTGCGTCCAGCAGAACATAACAAAGACAATTAAAGGACTGGAGCATCTAATTTATGAGGGCAGGCTGGGAGAGTTGGGCCTGTTCAGTCTCTTCTGAACCTGCATGTCTGAACAGCTACTTTGCAGCAGGTTCAAGCATAAACATTCTTTTAAACTTTAAGTTTGCAAACCGAGCACTTAAAAGAAGGCTTTCAGACATTTTGTTATGCAATATAGCATTTCACTGGAAAACAGTCCAATTTGAGGAAGGGTTTTCTTGTTTCTTTCAGTTATGACTTTGCCGTAGCAGCCCCTTGTTCCCTGATTTGTTTGTTGGTTTACTGTAAACCAACAGTGAATGGCTGAATATACATGAGAAAGCTGCTCTTCTCCAGTCAATTGAAATTATAACTGCTATCATTTTAAATAAAGATACCATATTCTGGATTTGTCTCATAAGTATGAAAGTATTTTCTACTAAAGTACCACACATGTATTCTAACTAAAGTATGGGAAGAATGAGAATTATTAGCACAGTTTTGTACTTAGTGAATTATTACAATGTACCAGTGTAAGTAGGCTTTCATACTGATATCTACAGTCTGAATTTGTCTTTTTAAATTTAAACAAACTAGTGCTAGTGCTATCAGTCATAGAGCATTAATGGTTTCAAATGCACCATTGTGCTTTGTTTTGTGTAAAAGTGTAACAATAGAGGAACCCTTTGGATGGAGCCCTGATATACCATTGATTACAGTATTCTGCAGGCCACATTTGTTAGAGGCCACCTAATGCAGCTTAATGAACATTAAAGGTGGTTGAAAACACTTCAGCTGCAGAAGTAACTGCTGTCTTTAAGAATGGCTCTTAAGCACACTAAGCATCTCAGCAGAGTAAAGATGATGCTCAGATTTTTTTCCCTCAAACTGAAATAAAAATGGCATTACAAGATATTTGGTTTGTTTGTCTTGGCCTGTAAAAACATTATCAGGTATCTTCCAAGTAAATTTAAAACACTTGTATGGCTTTCTAATTTTGGCTAGAGATTGATAAATGCTTTATTTTCTAATTATAACATTTTGCAAGAATTCTCTTGACAATCTAATTTTGCCTTTTTTAGTCAAGTTTTGAGGTCAAAAGTTTAATTTTAAAGTTTTGGTAAACATCCAATTTCAAACATATTAAGAAAATATAGTATCTCTTCCATATGGTATACAAATCAGTGGTGATTTCAGTAGGCCAATCACGTCTACCCAATATATCTTACATAGCTAGAATAAATGCTTAAACAGCATTTCAATTATCTGTTGAAATCTTCCATTGAATTGTAAACAAAGATATATACCGATTTTCATTTTTAATTCTTTAAGTTGTCTGTAGTAAATAAATGTAGGACAATTGTCCTGGTTCTAGGCAGGACAGAGCTAATTTTTGCAGTAGCCAGGAGGGACCCTGAGGTGATTCTATACCTCCTCACCTCCTTCTGTGGTGATGGGGGCAAGCAGTCCCTTCTGGATAATGGAGTGTTGTGGAGGGAGTGGTTGGATATTGGGGATTTCTATGGGAATCATTTGCCTCTTTCTTGTACCCTCTGTCACTCGTATTGTTGCTCTTAATGTTCATTTTCTTATCTCTTACTCTTATGTATTAACCTTAAGTATTACTTACTCTTATGCAGTAAATTTTTCTTATATCAATCTATGATCTTTTTCTTTTGTGTCTCCAGTTCTCCTCTCCATCCATTCACAGGGAGGAGGAGAAGGGGAGCAAGCAGATAATGGTTTGGAATGTTTCAGTGGGAATACTAACTTGGGGAACACCATTCCTAAACCATGACACCGATAAAATAAATAAAATTCTTCATATGCAATTTTTATTTGGAGAGAGAGGGAGAGATGTGGGGCTGCTGAAAATTTCTGCCAGTATGAGAATGTACTTGTTTTCCCAGTAGAGTGAAGGAGGCAATTTTCTGTCCTGCAATCACACAGTAACCCTCATTAAGAAGTAACACAGCTGTTGATCTGCTAAGAAAACATGAATTAAAATAATTAAAGCAAATGAACAACTAATGCAACCTGTCTACTAAATTATTAAGGTTCATATCTAAATTGCATTTAATGATTAAATGGTAGCAAAGTGTACCAAAACCATTTTTTCATAAAAGACTAAACAAGCTAAACTGGATCAGCAATAAAACCAACTCAAAACACCATTTGACAAAAATCAAGCATTATATTGCTTATTTCTGCAGTACACTAAAAATAATTGGCAAAAATTATTCTGATTTCAACACATTTACAAATACACAAAGCTACAAGCAGTGAGGTCAACACCAATCCAGAGCACCATAATGATATTTCATAAAATGCAGAGAGTTATTTGAAAAATTGATGATCAAAAGCAGAACTACTGCATTTCAGAAATATATTAATAAGTTTTTTTAATGAAAAAAATATAAAAGACACCTGACATCTATTACAAGAGAAATGAAAACAAATTGTCAGTTTTCTCAAGGCTAGACCTGCTGTTTGCAAACAGAGAAGGGCTGGTAGGAGATGTGGTGGTCAGAGGCTTTCTTGCGCATAGTGACCATGAAATGTTAGAGTTTTTGGTTCTTGGTGAGGTAAGGCAAGGTGTCAACAAAACCTCTGTCTTGGGCTTCTGAAGGTCCGACTTTGGCTTGTTCAGAACAATGATTCAGAGAATCCCTTGAGAAACGTTCCTATAAATTGAAGGAGTCCAGGAAGGATGAACATATTTTAAGAAGGAAATCTTAAAGGCACAGGAGCAGGCTACCCCTCTGTACTGAAAGATGAGCCTGCAAAGAAGACCAGCCTGGCTAAAAAGTGAGCTTTCACTAGAACTCAGGTGAAAAAAGAGAGTTTATGATCTTTGGAAGAAGGAGCAGGCATTTCAGGAAGAGTACTAGGTTGTAGTTAGGTCATATAGAGAGAAAATTAGAAAGGCAAAAGCTCAGTTACAACTCAATCTGGTCCCTGCTGTGAGAGATAATAAAACATGTTGCTATAAATACATCAGCAGCAAAAAGAGGGCCAAGGAAAATATCCGTGCTTGATTGGATGTGGAAGGGAACATTTCAGCCAAAGATGAGGAAAAGGCTGAGCTACCTGACAACTTCTTTGCCTCAGTCTTCAACAGACACCAGTTATCCTCAGGAAAACAAGATCCCTGAGCTGGGAGACAGACATAGGGAGCAGAATAGACCCCTTGTAATCCAGGAGGAAGTTGTTAGTGACCTGCTGTGCCACTTACAAGTATATGGGATGGGATGGGATTCACTTGAGGACACTGAGGGAGCTATCAGAAGAGCTCATCAAGCCATTCTCCATTATTTATCATAGTCCTGGTTAAGCAGGGAGGTCCCAGATGACTGTAGGTTGGTCAATGTGATGCCCATCTACAAGAAGGGCCAGAAGGAGGATCTGGGAAACTACAGATCTGTCAGCTTGACCTTAGTGCTGGGGAAGGTTACATAACAGACCATCTTGAGTGCAGCCATGCAGCACATACAGGACAACCAAGGGATCAGGCCCAGCCAGCACGGGTTTAGGAAAGTTGGGTCCTGCTTGACCAGCCTGATCTCTTTCTATGACGATGTGACCAGTGTAATGGATGAGAGAAAGGTTGTGGATGTTGCCTACCTGGACTTCAGGAAAACCTTCAATACTGTCTCTCACAGCATTCTCAGGAAAAGCTGTCAGCCCGTGGTTTGGACAGGTGCACTGTTCACGGGAGTAAAAACTGGCTGGGTGGCCAGGCACAGTGGTGGTGAAAGAAATTCCATCTAGTTGGCATCTAGTCGCTGATGGTGTTCCCCAAGTCTCCGCATTTGGCCCAGTCCTGTTCAATATACTTATGGATGATCTGGACAAGGGAGTCGAGTGCACTTGCAGTAAGTTCACAGATGACACTAAGTTGGGCAGGAACGTTGATCTGCTGAAGAGCACAAAGGCTCTGCTGAAGGACCTGGACAGGCTGGATCAATGGGCCAAAGCAGTGTGCTGTTCAATAAGGTGAGATGGCAGGCTCTGCCTTTGGGTCACAACTCCTCCATGCAGTGCTACAGGCTGAGGACAGAGTGGCTGGGAAGCAACCAAGTGGAAAAGGACCTGGAGGTGCTGGTTGACAGTGGCTGAACATGAGCCAGCATGTGCCCAGGTGGCCAAGAAGGCCAATGGCATCATGGCCTGTATCTGGAATAGTGTGGGCAGCAGGACTAGGAACGTAATTTTCCCTGTATATGGCACTGGTGAGGCGACATCTCAGATCCAGTGTTAAGTTTTGGGATTCTCGGTTCAAGGAAGACGCTAAAGTGCTGCAGCATGTACAGAAAAGGGCAACAAAGCTGGTGAAGGACCTAGAGAGTAAGTCACGTGAGGAGCAGCTGAGGGAGGTGGGCTTGTTTAGCCTGGAAAAAAGGAGGCTCAAGGGTGGCCACTCTCTACAATTACCTGAAAGGAGGCTGTAGCAGGGTGAAGATCAATTGTCCAGGCAACTAACAACAGGACAGGAGTACATATCCTCAAGCTACATCAGGGAAGGTTCAGGGTGGAGATCAGGTTGGTTCAGGTTGGAAGAATTATTTTTATGGAAAGGGTTGTTGAGCATTGGAATGAGCTGCCGAGGGAGATGGTGGAGGCACCATCCCTGGAAGTGTTCAAGACACAAGTAGACTTGTCACTTAGAACTATGATTTAGTTGGTCTGATGGTGTTCACTCAAAGGCTGGACTTGATGATCTTGGGAGTCTTTTCCAGCCTTAATAATTCTAAGCTGATATATCAAAGAAGTCACTTATAGCCTATTAAAAAAAAAAAAAAAAAAAGAATAACGCCAAATCAGAAAAAAGCCTGCTTTAGTTATAGGTCCATTTTTTGTGTGCTTTCACAATGCAAAGGGGATGACAAAGAAAGAAATGGGGCCTAAACATGAATCGTGGTTATATTTTGCTTGTGTATCTATTTATGTGCTTCCAGGGGAAGTGAGGAAAAGGAGAAAAAATGACGACAGGCAAAGCAGGTGCCATTACTCTAGACTGAGAGCATTGTCAAGTCCAGGAATCAGTGCATTTGGTCACCAAAATCCTCAAACAGTCCTGGCAATTCTTACATAAACTAAATGAGAGAAATATAATACTGTAGAACTTCTAAAATTCTGTAGTTAAAATATGCTCATTTACGTGCCAAAAAAGGCAAATATCACTACCCTGCAAAAGCACTGGAAATATAGACTATAAAAATTAATCACTTTATAATTTACACAGATAAAATAATTCCTGACCTTACATGATATTTAATTTGATTAGCACTATATATTTAAGTGCAGTAATTCCGTGATAAAGAGAAAACATTCTACTTCAATATCACGGTGGAAATTAATTCTGTCCTGAACCTGACATGTCATGTCATCTATATTACTCTGCTGCCTGCTTTTTTAAGTTTTCATGCATTCAGACATGATCCAGGATCTGAATAATTGCATGTTTCACTATAGTCAAGGTAATGATATTACTAATTATTATTAGTCTTTGATCAAAATGAAGAAATGCAGTTGGACATGTACTTTTTAAAAGAAAGAAGAGGAAAGCCTTTGCCCTATTATTACATTATTTGCAATAAGCTAAGGAAATTTAAAAAAACCAAATTCTCATCATTTAGAGCATACAAATTATAGAAAGTTGAATATAATAACAAAAAAAATAAACCACACTCTGGTTATGCCATCATTTAAAAAGAAAGATTTGTCTCAGCTAAATTTAATAAAGCTATCTTGGGTCTTCTGAACAAGTCAGACAAAGGAATATTAGAGTATAGCATAGCTTCCTGAGGGTTTATGCAGGACATTGGGCAGATTTGACATATTACTTGGAATCCCCTACTGCTAAAAACTATTTTTAAAATTCCTTCATGCAGGTAGCTTAACATTAAATCCCACATACCTATACATGCTTCAGCTACACCTTTAGATTTCATTGCATTCATATCTAAAATATAATTATTTCAGATGTTTCTAGTATTTCCCAAAAGACCTTTCATAAAGCCATCTCTTTGCAAGTATATATGATTTCATCGCACATTTGTTCTTAGGCTGAGAATTTACCTTCGCTTAATAATTTTGTGGGCTACTATTCATCTAAAACAGTAAGTTCCAGTCAGACATGTTCCTCCCCTTGGGGTGGTACACACCAGATTTAGCCATAAAATCATCCTTGTTGCCACCTCCCAACTGAAAATAGCACAAGGTCTTATTCAGCAGGTTGTCCCAGTGCAGAGCCCTCGAGCTGCTAAAGATCATCTGCTTGACTAAGCTCTGAAACACAAGTATTCACACAGTCAATACCAGCCCCTTCAAAAGTTGCAGCTACCCACATCCTTCTTCTGCTTTCCAGCCTGAGTCATCTCACACCTTGTCTTGCAAGAGTTTGAGATGCTTTCAGCAGTACCAGACCAGAAGTCAGGGTTTAACTTGTGTATGCACAACAAATTTGACCTCAAATTCCACTTCATGCAAGGGCATGACTACCAATAAAGGCCCATCAGATGTTGTTTAATATACATAATGGTGTCAGATATTTCATTGCTGATTTATACTATAGCTCAAGTACTGAGACTTATGTATTGCTAAATACATTAAAGAAAGCCAACAAACTCCCTCCTGTTTCATAGCACCATTTTGATACATGCTTAGAAATACAAAAGTTTTCTTTCTAGAGACTAGGGTCACCTAGAAGTTCACCCAGCCGTAAGAAACTTCATTTTCAGATTTTTCCTCCCTTTGCAGTGAAATATTAAACATATTCTCACTGTTATATATAAACATACTTCCACCTGTTATCATTAATGATTCTAGCAATACCATGAGCTTCAGGCTCTGGTTTCAAAACAGAGACACTAAACAAATGCCTTGATTTGACTCCCAATTCCTTCTCAGGTAAAAGCTACACTGTTTTCAACACCGGCGTAAAAAGTAATAAAAATCAAGTAGTTCTTTCTCTGAGCTTCAAACCAGTTGTAACAAAGCTTCAGTACAAAACCTCAATCACTTTAACTAGGGCTCCAATGTATCATGGAAAACCTCAGTTATGACTCCTGTTCAATGCAGAATTGTTCATGACTCAGTGACCTTTTAAAAGAACCAAGAATCAAATGCAATCCTATTTTTATATTATCATCAAAACCACTGGCAAATCTCAACTTTGTAAGGCTTAAACATGGAACAAAAAGAACACTGTTGTTTAGGGGATTGTTTTGCCTGTAAGCAAATTATCATATTCCAATCAAAGCAGAACTCTCCATCTACAAATTCATGTAGATAAAAATTGGCAAAGGATTTGCATGAACTCTTACGATGTAGGACTGCAGGATTTTGCATATCAGGTTCAGAGGGTGTCACAGTGTGACTCATCAGGATTATGTGAAGTCAACAGGCTTCCTCGGCTGCTGCAGCTGCTCTTTAGAAGTGACAGCCTGACTGAGTCATGGAAGCTACTGACACCACAGCCTGCTTGAAGGAGGGACCTAATACTTAATAGAAACTGGCAGGGTGAGTTGTTTGGGTGTTTTTGTTATGCTTTTGTGGAGAGCGCTGCCTCCTTACATGAGCCAAAGACACTCTACTGCTTTCCTTTCTTTAGGGTTTTTGACAGAAGAGACCCTTCATCAAACCAGGAAGTCATCTGGAACTCAAACAGAAATCCATTTTGAGCTTTCCTACCTAGACTAATAGCTGAACCTAAAGCATTACTTTGAATTTAAGCCATCTAATCATGTAGTACCTTCTACTAGAAAAATCCCTTGTCTGAAGGTAAGAATAATTTACTTTGAACAAAACCAATGCTTTTCTATAGAGCAGCATTGGCTAAGTTGGATGAGGCATATTTTATTTGCAAAAACTTGGCAGATTAGAGGAACTAAATCCGAACTTAAAAACAATCTGAGAAGAGCTTTTCCTTTCCTTAAAACAGAGCTGAGCGAACTATTAATTTGATGCATTTTGTAATTTAACCAGATATGACTTGAAAAGAATTCATCAGTGTTAGTAAATCATAGTAATTATATGGAAACTTAACATCTTACCCTCCTGGAAGAGTAATTATATGGAAGAGACTTGACATCTTACCCTCCATGAAGTGACTCTTACTATGTATACATTATGTACTAACATGGAAGGGTAGATGTACATCTGTGACCTGAGCACTGGCACTCAGGACTTGACATTGCCCATGTTTTGAATGATTAAAACCTACCTCAGGCCAGCCTAGACCTGCAGATAAAATGCCCCATAGAAGTGGGAGTGCACCAGGTGCATTCCTGTGATTCATCTGCCAGTTTATTTTTTCCACATGGGAAATAAGTCAATGTTCTTGAAGTCTATTTCATTATTGTATCCAACATATGGTTCACAGGGGTAACTAGAATATTTATTTCTCCCAGTCCTAACTGTAGTGCTACTGTAGGTGCAGCCACTATATAGTAAAGTGATTCACTGTTTCAGGTGTTCTCTCCATTTTCCTTTGCACTAGCATTTCCACACCACTTCCATGAATACTCACTTGTAAAGCAAAAAAACATCACAGACCTCAGATGAGATGTAAATATTCAGCAAGTGGGAGTTGTGCATATCTAAAATGAACATGAATTAAGTTTCCTTTAAAAAATGGAGAATAGGAGACACATAGCAACTACATCTTTAATTCAGGCTTTTTTGTTGGAAAACATGGCCTTGCTGGCACCTGGGTCTTGAAAGCCATTTTTGAAACCATTAGTGTGTTCTTCTTTCCTGTCTTCCCACTGGTAGACTGTGTTGTAAATAAATATCTGCATATGTATTTCTGTTTCTTCTTTCATGTGCATAGAACTTGGCTGATGAGTTTTATTGTAACCTCCCTTTTCACTGAAATCTCCTCCTTTCTGCCTCAAAGCAGAGTTTTAGCTCCTGTGCTCCTTTGTGCAACATACCTTGGAGAGCTGAAGCAAAATCGAAGTGACGAGGCGGAGACAAGTAAAGGCACTTCTCCTACAGGGAAGTGGGAAATGAGGCTACAGTCCCCTTGTAGCTGTAGCTCCAGGTAGATGGACCTTTCACTTTCTTAGCACTGTTTTCGGGTATAAATCACATACTGCATCACATATGGCAAAATAAATAGATTTGGATTTGTATTCTTTCTCAGACACGTTGGTATGTACTGACAGCCGTGGGGCTGAGCGAAACAATTTGCTAAATGACATAGATGGGAATATCATCATATATTTAATATTCAGCAGAGTGCTCCTTAACGCACAAAATAACAGGATGAAATAAACTGTGATGACATGGAAATAATTGTCTGCCTGCAGGAAGTTAATGCAATAAATAAACGAATTCACTTCTTATTAGGGCCTTAAACTTACAGCAAGTTTTCAGTTAATTTAATTAATACTCAACAAATAGCCTACAGTTAGGTAAATCACATCCCAGAGCAGCAATACCAACTGGCATTTATTAATCTATTTGCTGATGCTTACTTAGCATCTTTAAAATAATTTTGGTAAAAAACCATGGTAAACATAACCATCCCTTGTGGTTATTCTGATTTATCAGGAATTTTGATTCAGTGGTCCTACACAAGTACTTCTTTAAATGACATGCCTTCCTATTGGAAACTTCTTGATTCTGTTCTTACACCTGTCCACTGCTAGATATAGTAACAGCCTTATAAAATTATAGAAATCTGAAAATTTTATATCAGGTATATTATATTTATATGATTATTTATTATAATTTCCTGGAGAAACTAGTTTTAAGTTGCCCTATTGTTCTTAAAGAGTACAAGGTTGTGGTTAGGTCACATAGAGAGAAAATTAGAAAGGCAAAAAGCTCAGTTACAACTCAATCTGGTCCCTGCTGTGAGAGATAATAAAACATGTTGCTATAAATACATCAGCAGCAAAAAGAGGGCCAAGGAAAATATCCGTGCTTGATTGGATGTGGAAGGGAACATTTCAGCCAAAGATGAGGATGTGGCTTTTGTTTTCCATTATTTTCCACTAAGAAGAAAACCCAATAATTATAAAAACTTAATTTTTTCTCTGTTCTTAACATCACTTTTCTTTAATGAGTTATTACTCAACACATACATTTACATGTTGCAACCCACTATATCTTCAATCTTTCCACAACTTCCTGCAGCATCTTGGTTAGCAAGACACATTTATGACCAAGAAATCACAGTGCCAGAGATGATGAAAACCTGCAAGAAGGAACAGCTAGTGAGTGCCTGTATTACAAAACCTGTTGTAGTTTAAAAAACCTTTTCTATGTTTGTGGCAACCAGGGAAGTAGCTCTGCTTAAAGTAAAAGCAAGTTCAGCACTTCAGCAAGAGTTGTTTTATTTTCCTTCCTTAACTGATGTATAGCTTATCTTCACTGAGATAAGAGATGAAAAAGGTGTGTTCTTGACTCAGCATATACACAGATGTATATTAGAGAGGGAAGAAAACTGAAATATGTTTGTTAGATTTCCCTCCTTTAGTCTATCACTTGCAGTTACAAGCAGTGTGTTGCATTAAAATGATGGTCTGGATGTTGATACAGTGTACACAAGGTACAGTGCAACACCAAAGTTCAGAATTTAAAGTTTGGAGACAATATGTAATATATCAAAGACCAGTATCCATAGGCTGAATATCTAAATAGATCAAATATTTTTGAATATGATATTGATATTTGTCTCCAGGTACCACCAAAGTTCTACATGTTTCCATTAGTCCTGTCCGTCGAAGTAAGAAACTTTGTGCTTTCATACACTACTGGTATGTGCACCTATATGTCTACTTCTACAGGAATTCAAGGATTGAAATTCTTGACAGAAAACACTGGAACTATAATTCAAGAATATTCTGTGTCCTAGTTATGAAAAAAACACACACAAGTGTGTTACAGTTATATTTCTCTCTTTGCAGTAAGCACTCTCTTTGTTGAACAAAGTGTTGCCAGCCTTGTGATTTACTTAAATTATCATAGAATTATAAGGATCCATTTAAACATCTGTTGAACTTACTTTTAGGGGGTTATATGCATACATACAGGTTTAGGTATCTTATACTATATTTAAGACTTATTTACTGAGGTTCTTTTGGTAAAATATAGTGTTTACAGTAGCAGTTTAGGTAGTTGCACTGTAATTGTTCTACTGAATAGGATTGCTTCAGTGTGAAGATAGAGGTTTTCCTTTTCTTTCCTCCCTCCCGCCCAGCCCCAAACTTGCTCTCTCTACTATTAGCATATTTGAGGTGCAGATTTTATCTAGCGTGATGAGAATAGAAAGGGCTGAAGCTATGGCATAAAGAAGCTCCACCAATCTCCAGTGCTATTAACAGCACCTGTTAGAAGTGTGATGAATGTTCAAGAGACGTATCTGTTCAAATGCTATGATTTATCTGCTGTGATTTATCTTTTATTACTTTTCATTGCCTTGATACAATATAACCCTGTGTTCAGTGTATTCCTACCCAGTAGAGCCACACCAAAAGTCTGGCAGAGACATCTTCTGCACTTTGCACAGCCACAGGATGGGATCAGGAGGTTCCATCAGGTTTTGCAACAGCCCAGCTGGATTTCTGGCATGTTTTACCTGACCAGGAATCTGATTTGTTGTTGTGGTTTAACCCCATCCAGCTGCCAAGCACCACACAGTCAGTTGCTCATTCCCCCTCCAGTGGGGATAGGATTGGAAGGGTGAAAGGTTGAAAATTCATGGGTCGATATAAAAACAGTTTCATAGGGAAAACAAAAGCCATGCATGCAAGCAAAGCAAAACAGGGAGTTAATTCACCCCTTCCAATGGGCAGGCAGGTGTTGAGCCATCTCCAGGAGAGCAGGGCATAGTGGTTAAAAAATACCCTCAATTTTTGTTTGTTTGCTTTCTTGTAGCGTAAACAAATGAAGTAAAAGCATCTCAGGATGCCTCTTGGCTAAAACGACACATGTGAATCAGCTATCTCTTCTTTCCCTCACTCTCTTTTGTTGTCATGGAAGTCTTTCTTTTGAAAGCACGCTCTTGCTGCTTCACCTTAAAGACAAGCAGGCATGAAAAGAAAGTAATCGGAGTTGCTTTGGTGTTTACATTTTCTGTAATAGATTATCTTCACGTTTCAAAACATCCATGGCAACACATTAAGTACTAAATGTTCAAACCATAGGTCCTTTATATGTTCTGCACGCATAATAGCACACAGGTTTACCAAGACATTACTTCAGTTACTTTAACTAATATTAATGATACATGGTATATATAAAACTGAATATTTCAAGCCAGAAAGGAACAAAGTAGCTGGGACACATCTAAAACTGTCTCATTACAGGGATGAAAATGGAGAAAGAAACAAACTGTCATTATTTATTTTTTTAGAAATGGAAGTGTTAGTTATCAACATTTTACTGATGTAAAAGGCACAGACTGGAACAGACATCTCACAGGCTGTTATATTCTTAAGGGAAGCTGAGAATAATATACATAATTGCTCCTTGTTAAGTGAAAGATGAAGGTAAGAAAGAAGCACTGCACATATTATGCCTCTGGTTAATGAAACGATTTCAGTAGAGGTCTTGGAGAGCTTTTGTGAAAGTTCAGCAGACTGAACTGAGAGCACTTGCAACAACACTATAACATCAGATACCCTAACAGGATATTCAATCAGTTATGTGGAAGAAGATAATCTTTAATTCTCACACCATTTGTAATGTGTGGATGATTATTGTTTACAAAGGACCTCCATCTCCTTCTTCTATCTTGCTGTCACAAAGATGTTCTGAGAGTCTAACTCTCCAGATGGCAGTGTCCACCTGTGTGTGAAGGAATGACTGACTGACTGACTGACTGAGCACTAAATCTGCATCAGCAAGTTCTGCTTCACCTACTGTTCCAAGAGAAAACGGCATTTCCTGGCCTCACCCAGGCCACTGCCTCTCACCTCTTATGGCTGTTCATAAAAAGAAGTCTGAATAGATCATGAAGCAGCCCCTGAATAATCACAGTTTTCTTCTAGATTTTGAAATGTAAATAAAGATCCATCACTCGTGGTGCACCAAGATAAAAACTGTGTTCATTCAGGAACTGTTAAAGACTTTCCCTGGTAAATGCCTCAAAGCAAGAGAAGAAAACACATATGACCAGCAGCTATTTAAACAGGAGGATTTTTATGTTCTGCTGCATCTGTAGGAGTCCTTTGAAAAGCTACTTCAATAAGTATTTTTAGTGAATACTAGTATTCACAACGTTTTGTACCTTGCTGTCATGTCAGCCTACTTAACCAGTGGTAAACTGACTGGCAATTTTGCTTGTACCTTCCAGATGATTTATTTACTTCAATCACTTAGTGTGTTTTTAGAAATAAATGTCATCCCACTCTGTGGATATTTCTGAGTTTGTTAAGAATACCAAAAGATCTTTTTCCTCCAGTGTACAATATTACTTTGTTTTTGTGCATGGTTTCAAGCAGAATACAGGATGCAGAACAAAAAATGGAGTACATGAACTGAGTAGAGAGCTCAGGTTGAATTAGGGACATCAGGGCAAGATTTTTCTGTCTGCCTTTATTAAATGCAAAGTCAAGTTTAAAAGTGCTTGTCTTGCTAACAGGTCCAGGAGAATGTACAATTAATATTTCATATTGTTGAATATTATTCATCAAATGCATTCAAGTTTAACATCATATTGCCTTGTCAGTGCTCTATTTGGTTTTCTACAACTACTAAGTTTATAAAAATTAGGACTTGATTGATATTAAATTATGGTGTAATACTGTCAAGCCCCACTATATAATGATTTGGAAAAAAAAATATAACCAACACAGTTTAGCTTCCCCTTCCTTTCTCCCCCTTCCCTTCCCTACTCTTCTTTCTCTGCCCTACTCCTTATGCAGTGTGCTTTTCCAGATTCTAAAGATCCTGAGAGTGAGAGTTAGTTGTGGAAACTTGCCTCCCCTTGAAAAAGACAATAGGATCATAGGATTGATCAATAGCTGGTTCTCCCAGTTGTAATCATCTCATAAATCGGTGTAATCAGTGTTTTCGAGAAACTACATCTTTCAATACAGAAAAATTTTCCTATTTTCCTGGAAGTATGCAAGGAAAAAAGAAAAACAGGCTTTTTAACCAGTAAATTACATAATTTGCACTCAGTGCTTTTATTTCAACCCCAAAGAATGTAATTTTTTTATGTGACTAGAAAATCCTCCTCAGTGTACTTGGGTCCAGATTGTAAATATAACAAAGGCCTTCAAAAAGATTGATTTTTAGTTCAAAGTTTAGCACAATAGTATCTCAAAATTATGCAGATTTTACAGTTTCGTACCATCAGTTCTATAGCTGAATTGATGACCTCACTAGGGACAATGGGACAGGCCCGGTCTGATAAGGCCCCTGCAGTGCCAGCCCAGGGGACACCTTGTGGCTACCAGCCTGTAGGGAACACCCAGCCCTTGCATCACCTTGACACTAAAATATTAACTGCTGTTAATATTAATGTCAAGGGGTTTTTTTCTCCACTGTTAATATTATAAAGTTCATCACTATTTTCCAGTACAATTTAGCAGTAGTCCAATATAATTTTCTTGTTCTTTTTGAGAAAAGTCAACAGTGGTCACAGAAACAGCACTAAATTCTTGGCATCTTCTTCAGCAGTCAAACATCACAGCTAAGAGGTAACATTTCAGAGATATTTAAGAGGATTTAGCTTAGCAGTTACTACTGGCTTTATCTGCAGGGTGCATTCATTAACACCTGTTCTGAGTTCTGAACATTTGTCCTTATTAATATTTAGGTTATGTTTTACACTAAGAGCTCCCAGGGTAACTGCTTACATAAAATTTCTGTGAGGAGGCCATACTCCACTCATTTCATCAGACATAACTGGAAATGTAGTGTGCATATTTGGAAACAGAATATGCTTTGCAAATTTGCAAGAGAATTGGAAGAATGGGTACAAGTAATATCAACATTGACATAGACTTCTTTGTTGTATTTTCGTTAAGGAGTGGGTCTTCAAATTTCTGAGAATGTTACCTTATTTTTATCATCTGTTTTTTAAAACCCCAAGTCAGCATAAGATCAATCCACAGAAGTGTATCTGTACTCTGAGGAAATGGAACCATTACCAACAAGGCAGGTAGAATTTTCCTGGTTAAGGAAATCAGCAATTGTTCTTACTTCTTGTGTAAGGGAAGCTTCCCTGTCTGACCATCCAGGAGCCACTCTGGCAGACACACTCACACCACCTGAGCTGGGTGTGAGGCCCCTTCCCAGCTGCACACCCCACACTCAGAGTCACACCAGGTCTCCTTAATGGCTCAACCACGGGTTTCCAATAGCAGAGCCTCAGACACCCAGATCCTTCAGATGATTTAATCTTGGTCCAATAACAAAATAACAGCTCAAACTGAATGACTCCAAGGAGGGACCCTGAACAAAAGAACTCCTGGGCTTTTATTCTCTTACAATCTAAGCTTGGGAAATTCTGGGGGCTATTGGCTCCTGCCTGTCTTTGAGCGTCTGGTCACTTGGCCAGACCACAGGTCCCTGGGTTGGCAGTTCATGGCCCCTTGCCTGGGGCTCCCACCCAGAGCTCAACCTGCAGCTCCACTGCAGCTGCACCCCAAGCTACCTGCACTGTGTGTATTCCTCAACATTGTCTGTGTAGGAATGACATACTTAATAATTCATTCTGCTTTTTCTAAAACACAAGACCCTTTAAAAGCCTCATGTACCATGTTGCCAGGGTTAGAAAAATATGATTCAACCCACAGAACTTGTGTTGCAGAGTGTAGAGCTGCCAGAAGAAAGCACTTAAGTGGGCATTATGTTGTATTATCATTAAAAATGGAATTATTTTAAACTGTTTGTGAAGCAGTTAACACCATGTTAATCACCTGAAAGAAACATACAGAGGCAGCATGATAAAAGTTAAAGCAAACATTTGAAGTCAGTGCTGCTTCAGAGGTAAATCAGTGTGCTTCAGAGGTAACTCACTATCTTCTAAAGCAAGCAGCTATCCAAAATTCAGAGCCCCAAGTCCAAGCTCCTTTCAAATTACTCTTTACAGTTTTTCATGTCTATCATTTTTCCTTTCTCAGTCATGCTGTTGGCAATTCAGATATTTCCCTGATATATTCCAAGGTGTTTGTCTTTCAATTTCATGGAATAGTTACAAAAACATGAGCCAACAAAACTGTTGTCAGGTTTTTCTTTTAGAATTCTTCTGTTAGATGATGATCTGCACTTCTCTTTGGAACAGGGTCATCAGGCTGTTAGCTTGTTACAGCTGTCATAAATAAAGAAGATAAATCCTACTTAATCTGTAATCAGTAGTCTTAAATCAAGGCCATTTTCATGTGCCATTAAGAAGAAAAACTTGCAATAAAGAAAAGACGGTGGTGTTGGTGGTATTTTCCCAGACTTAATTTTTGAGAAATATTATCATTAAAGAAAGCTTAAAGTACCTAAGCACTGACTTCCACAGTGATTTTCCCTCATAATGCACCTATATCTCACTAAAACACTCACTTTTTCTTTTGGCTGGTTGCAGGCACACTGTGCATGTGTAATTATTTACATGATGGAGAATCTGACACAGCATTAGAATTGCCAACATTGTATAAATTATTCAATGAGAACACAGGCAGGAATATTTTACCTGACATGCTGGTGTTGTGGAGTCCTACAAGGAGATTGTACAGAGGAAAAGAAAACCCACAGATCAATGTACAGAAGCAAAGATAGGACTGATTAATACCAGATTAATTCAGTAGGAAACAAAGACAATCTTTGTGTACAAGAAGGAAGAAAAAGCCTGTTAATTTTATCTTTAAGTTATTTTGTGTCTTACCATCAGAGCATCTTGATGACTCAGACACTAATGCATTTATCCTCACAAAACCCCAGAGACAGGTAGACAATGCTTTGAAAGCCATACCTCAGATATAATGAAGCAAGTTTATGGCAAAAGCAGAATAGAACTGACATCATAGAGTCTTTCTTAAAAAAGACCACCTCTTCCCATCCCTGTCTACTTCCACATATGTATTAAAATACATGGAACTATTTTTTTCCTAACTGATGGACATTAAACTCATAATTTGTTTTTCCTTGCACAAGTACATAAGTAGACATATGAACAAGCGAAATAGATTTCAATCCTTGAAGACTTTTTTTTCCCCTCTGTTTTTAGAGACAGCTATGACAGTCATTACATCAAAACCTTTGCACAGATTTATTTCTCTAAAAAATACTTAAAATGAGAAATCTGATGTGCTGTTCTAGCCTTGAGAAAATACATAACTGCAAATCTTCATGGGTACCAACTTCACTGTCAGGCTTATTATGGGAAAGAAGAGCATTTGAATAGCCTTGCAATATGGGATGATTTGTTTCTTCCTTGTGAAATTGTTCAGCATTGGCAAACTTATCACAAATCCTGCTTCTCATCTGCTGGAGATGGATCAGTTAATCTGTGGTGTTCAGTGTGAATGTTCAGTGTGAATGTTGACATTCTTTTGCTAGTTGTCAAATCCAAGGTACCTATGCCCATGGAGTTAAACACTATGGAGACAAAATACACATGCTTTTAAGGTGACAACAATACAACAGAGACTTTCTTCATAGCACCAGGACCTGATACAGCAATGGCTACAAACCTCCAAACTGAGTGAATGTAAGCCAGCACCGCCTGGTTGTTTAACAATTCTAAAAACCCTGCATTAATTTACACCAATGATTGTATGAAAAACTCTATGAGAGTGCAGTAATGAGTCAGCTGGTAGACAGCATGTTCATAGAACATGTACATTGTGTGCAATGGCAATGGTGGTAAACAAGGAGAAAGGCAGCAGGGATATCAAGCAAGCTACTTGCCAACAGAAACTTTTTACTGTAAAATGCTATTAGATAAAAACAAGAGAATGTTATAAGCTGTTGACTACAGTCTTCCTTTCTAATCATCTAATATTTAGTAACTCTAGGGGATGCTTGTTCAACAATAGAAAGAAAAAAATAAACACCACAAAAACAACAAACCAATATTTCCTACACTATCCCTAAAAACAAGTAAACCAGAAAATTGAATCCTCCCAGCACTATCTTATCTTCAAAAGTCCTTTCATTTGGAATGAACAGGAATCAGAAGAAATATCAAAGATCTCATAGTCAGAAAAAAAAGGCACCATCTGAAACCAAATCAAAAGACCAATTTATATTTTCATTCATAGTCACATATGCACAAAACAAACTTTGGACACATTCATATCCTTTCAACATTAGCAGAAGCACTTTAGTCACTGTAATGATTAATGATGCATCATTTTGAACTCACAGCTGCCTCAAAGCATGTGGTATGAATTCAGCCCATCTTTACAAATATGTCATGCTGAAGTGCATTGCCCACTGTATGAGCTTCCCAGTCTAAAAGTTTCACACATTAAAAAGTGTATGGTTTCATTATGCTGTGATGAAATAATGCCTTCTCTTTGAGGTACAACACTTCATATTCTAGCTTCAGTTCCAGTTTAAAACCCTAATGCATACAAGAAGATTCTTTTGATGTCTTCTGGTTTCATAGTCCTTTGTGCTTTCACATAGCAAGAAAGAGACTGCTGTTTTTCAGAAATTCTTATATATCTTTGGGACTTGTATATAGAATATATGTGGTTGTAAATTAGCCACAGTATTATGATTAATTTCTGTTTTGAAGTAGGAAATCCATTTCCAGTGGATCACGCGTGTCCATCCAATAAAAGCTACAGCGTGGTTTCAAATATTAGCTTAGCTGGGAATATAGCTGGGTCTATTTACTGTAATGGTTTTTTTTCAGAAGTAAAACCCATATGTACAAGAAAGAAAACCATGATAAGAAAGAACACCATGATAAGAGTTAAAGCCGGGTAACTTACACAAAGTGGAATTAGATTAGGATTATAAGTGTGTAATTTTTTTAAACTTTTTCATTACAGAGTGACTAAGATGTGATGACATCTGCTCATCAGATTTACTGACATGTTAGTTAGTAATATATTATCTCATTGACAACTAGAAAAAGCACAAATCCAGGGCAGTAAATCTAAATACTCAGAACTTTAGGTGAAGGTTAAATTCAAATTTCTCAATGAAAATCCTTTTTGTGCTCTCAGCTATGTGTCAGAGTTAAAATCAGAAGTCCAAACGTCACACAGATTGAAATGTCAATGCTTCATTTCATCTCTACTTAGAATAAATGAATTTGATATTAAAAGATATGAGATGTTTTAAATATCATATTTCACATTAATGTGCACTCATCACCTTTACATCAAAATGTACTTTTCACTCTTGTTTATGAATCAGTGGAAATATAGGTAATTCACAGAACAGAAAGAGAAAAAAACACAACAAAAACCACCTCAATGGCGATGGAAATCATCAACTGTCAATTGAGAATTTTATCAGCAATCTCAATTTTTTGACTCACTAACCCCACCAAAATAATTTGATCAAGACTCCACAAATATTTCAAAAAGACATTTTTCCTTAACCTATTCAAGAGAACAGGAAGAAATTTAGAACAAAATTATTTTCTAGTCCTGACTGTTAATGTGTAGGGTTAGATTTAACAAAGTCTTAATGTCATGAAAAAAAATCATGAATCTCATCCAGTAAGCGCAATGGTGATCACTGGGTTAGACTTTTGCATTTCTGCATACTTCTTGTGAGGTGCATACATCTGTGAACATTCTTTCTGTCATGAATCCTAAAAATTCAAATGATAATAATGTTATATCAGATAAAACTGAAGTGATTGAATACATTTGGACTTATAAAAGACAAAAATACATCAAAAGCAGTAAAAGTAAAATTTATATATCTTGCAGTAGAAACTATATTTTTGTGTATTTATGCACAGACAGATAATGTAATTTTATTTACATATCAAATTATATGCACATAAGAAAACCTGATTATTGGGAGTATGAAGCTCATCTTAAGTGTGTAATTGCTGCAAGGTTTCATTTGTAGACCTATAACTTCTCTACAAATCAAAGAGTCTGAAGCATTTGATTCCAAAAATTGCTCTAACCCTGTAAGAAGAATTGAAGGGATAGAATTGCTTATTATTATATAACTCCATTGGTTGAGAAGGACATTGGGTGGTTTCAGTGACTCTGAGAGGATAAAAATAGACAGGATTACAAGTCCACGTTTGGACACACAAACTTTGGAGGTATCCATATATATATGTGTGTGTGTGTGTGTGTGTGTGTGTGTGGTATTCATATGTATCTACATGAATTCAAAAATGAAAATCACATTTTCTTTCTAATGTTGAAGAAAATCCATCTCACCTTCCCCAGTAGACCCCTGTTCCTTTATAGTATCTGTCCTGGAATGGTCTTTTTTCCATTGAACACAAGGAGGAAGTTTGATACCAGTCAGAAAAGTTCAGAGGACAAGATGAAACACAACCAAAAATATCATCAGCTTCCAGAACCTCAAACACTGCTCATTCCAGATAGACTCTAGTGACAACATCTTGACTTGCTACCACCAGAAATTGCCAAACTTCTCTTCTGAGAGAGTCCCTAATTGCCTTCTCTTCCCCTTTATATTTTCAATATCTGAATGTGATAGTAAGAATAGCAGGACAGTGATGTTTAAGATTCACAGAAATACTTCATATTTCCCTGGCTACTGTGGAAATCATATAAAAGATCATACAATTAAAATGGATCACTGAAAATTAAATTAATAATGAAGACCAAAAAAGCATATTTGAAAGCTGTATTTGAATTTTGCAGCACATAGGGAATGTTTAATTAAAAGATTCACGGACTATTTAACTAGTTCATCAGCTCTGTAAATAAAAAATAACAGAAATCCATTTAAAAGAAATAGTAAAAAAAAAAAAAGGAAACATTTTATCAGCTTTAATCTCAGCACTCCTAACCTTGAGAATATTTTGAAGATATTCAGACAGCTCATCTTTGTGCTATGTGGTTTAGGGGACTTCTGACCAGAAAGGTTTAAAGTCAATGCTTGTCTTTTTCATGTGGTTTTCCTTGCAGTTCTGTATTTCACCTTTCACATTTAAGCCTTTAGTGCATCTGGTATAAAGATTAATAGAGAAAGCTGTGAAAACAGTAGTCAGAGGATTAAATACCTCTTACTGGATTTAGTCTTGATTAGTATTTTCTAATTAACATTTTGCTATCCCTGTTGACATCATAAACATCTGCCCTCGTCACTCCTTGGCTAAATGGTTTCTGATTCTCCTGTTTCCAGAAACAAATCAACACAATTAAATATGAGAGGTTGCTATTAAGTTAGACATGTAAGTTGGAGGTAGGAGCAATGTGACAGATGGAGCAAGTGACTCACTGAGAGCCCCTGCCCCAGTTTTCTCAGTAACACAAAGTTCAGACTTTTTTTCTGAATTTCTCAATCCTATTTTTGTCCTAAAGTCAATTTTTCTTTCAGGTTTCTACCAAATAACTTCCAAATCTCCTTCAGTCTCCCCCGTAGCTCAGTACATACTCACAGCACATAATAATGTAGCCTATTAAGGGATGGAAACTTTTTCTATTTATAAGTAGTTGAGACAAATTTCTGAGGAACTCCAGCCATGCCCCTTATCTAGAAAAGGCCAGATGCTCACAGTAGGTGCTAGATGATTATCTTGTTTCAAAGACCTAACCTCTATACAGACTTCCCCGGACTTTTGCAATAGAACACAGTAACCCAAGTTTCTGTTTGCATAGCCATTAACAAGTTTTCTTACAGGTTTTATTCTTTCCTTTTAGTTTCCATGTTTCACCTGGAGAATCTTATTTCTAAAATGTAAAGTCACAAGTATATAGCTGCATCAATGGATTCCGTTTCAGGGATGATGCTGGAATAACACAAAAACCCCTGTACTCCCACCCTTTTAAAATGTTATGTTTAGATTTCTTTTTTGTTAAACAACTGTACTGAAATGTATACGGAAAAAAAGGAGATATAATCAAATGTTTCTGCCTAACATTCCAAAATAAGTTTGATTCATTGATTTCTTTTTGGTTGCTTGATACAAAGCAGAATAAATGACTTAAAATAAGGAGTTAGTTGCTGCTTGTCAAGAATTATTTAATTATTAGTCTTTAATGATCTTTTACATAAAACAACAGCATGTTCAATGCAATGATTTAGATCTGCTTTTAAGTCTAAATATCTTTCATGCAGAACTTGTGAACTTAAAACCTGAATAGGTTAAGTATTTAAGGATAAGGCAAGCAAAATAATTTTTAGTTAATAAGAGCTAGATTATTTGACAGAAAAAAACATTAATTCAGTTTAAAAAAGATCAGTTTACCAGACATAGGAGACCAATTCTGCATCATGGTGCTCTAAGTTACAGCAAAGGATGAGTTAGATGAGGTAGCAGGTTACTAGAAAATTGATACTGTTTGATATATGGATTCAGTTGTCTGCAAAGAAAACACTGGCTAGCTAGTGTTTACATCCATATTTGTTGTCTTAATATTTATTTAACACTTTTAAGGTTGTACTTACTGGCCATATAAAATATATTCAAAATTCTTTAATCATTTGGAATTTTTACTTCACAATTACTCTCTTGAGAATCTCATAATTCTGAGCATCAAGTTAACTAAATTACATAATTCTATTTTCAAAGGGTAGTTTTGGCCAAGAACTTCTCCCATTTACTAAACAACTACCATTCCTACCTTCTAAGCAAGTTAATGTCTTCAATTCCATTTTTCTATTTAGATTAGATACTAGGAAGAAATTCTTTATTGTGAGGGTGCTGAGGTCCTGGAACACGTTATCCAGAGATATTGTGGATACTCTGTCCCTGGAAGGGTTCAGGGCCAGGCTGGATGGGTCTTTGAACTACTTGGTCTAGTGAAAGGTGTCCCTATCCATAACAGGAAGGTTGGGAATACATGATTTAAAGGTCCCTTCTAACGCAAACCATTCTACGACTCTATGTAGTATTGACAGTAGCAATCTGCTGTATCTATGAATCATCCTGAGCAGGGTATAGTTAAGTACCTTTTTATTCCTGTAATTGTTAAAATAATAAATTATGTCCAACAAAAGAAGAAAGTAGTCACAAAATATTTCAAAGTAGCTTTAGTGACTTATGAAAATCAGTACAACATAGCCAATCTTAATGCTTCAAAGTTGTTGTTTTTGGGTTTTCTTTTAAGTATGACTGCTTAGAGAAATGTAGGACTCTGCCAAAAGTAATTCAAAAAAATTTAAAAGAATTGGCAGCTCCAACTAATGCTAGCTCCCAAGCTGCTTGTTAAAAAAGGCATTTGTTCAACTAAATTCTCATGCTGCTCTCCTACCTTTGTTCTTCTTGACAGATCCTCCTCTGCCTCAAGATGATCCCACAACAGGTATGATCAGAATGTTTTCTCCATGATCTTACCTCACGTACCCCTGACAGACCCCTGTGACTGGCCCTTCAAGTTTGCATTTCACAAGGTGCCCTCACAGGTAAGGGCTACGCAAGGCTATAATTTCATTATAAGTAAATATTTCACCGTTAAATCCATTAAGTTTATGATGAGTTGATTGACTTTTGGGTGTGATTCATGTGACATTCATCAAAAATGCTGTATGAAAAGAATTTTGCAGGTTTCTAAATATACAATCCTGAGAGTAGCTTTATACTTCCATTTCAAAAATTTCGCCACCTTAACAAAGAGAAATTCTGCCTTGGTTGACGCTTTACTAATGGACTGAAATGAAAGGAAAAGTCTCTTTTGTAAAGAACAAGCTCATTATTGAGGAAATGGTTAGAGGTAGGAGAGTTCAGATTAACTAAGGATCAAAACCAGCTGAAAGACCATAGAAATTACAAAATTCAGAAAAGCTGACAGAGAGGAAATAATGTTTTCCTAGTGTCTTAATGGTTGCCTCCTTTTTCTTTGAAAAAAGTAACAGCAGTGATCACTTGAAACGTGAGTCAAATACAGAGTCAAACTATGTGTCTATTGCAAATGGAGTTATTTGCATTTGACTCTGTAAAAAAAATGTCTTTTTTTAGGATTCCCAAAAATCTCCAAAAGTGGCTGCTGATATCTGAGAATCTTTTTGTTGGTCAGAAGTATTTTGTTTGTATAAGCTGAAAAATAAAACAAATATGCACATAAGAAAATGGGAGTCTAAAACTCTCAATTAGTTTTGTGGCAAAAAGAATATAAAAACTCTATAATTATGTCAGTACATTCATCTAGGTTGAACACAAAGTAGAGATACATAAAATATGCCATATACTTTTTACTATTATGGTCATTAGTGTTCCAAGCTTAATGCATACTTCATTATCTAGAAATTCATGTAATTTGCATTTTAATAGGATTTTATCTGAGTTTTCTGCATCCTTTCTTTGCCTATAATATTCAACAGCTAAAGCAAGATAGTGAATAGAGATTATAGACTTCAAATATATTCACTTAAGTGATTTAGATTCCTTACTTCTTGTTAGTTAAAACACATTCTGACACACAAAAAATCAACATATGACATGGTACTGATACAGGCAACCGTTTGATCTGCAAAATTTCTTTTCCAGATTTTAAGGCAATTTTCATCCTTTATATTAGTGATTTAAAATTTGTTTTCCTGGGGGTATGCCCAACAGAAAATAAATTTCTTTTTCTCATTTGTATGCTGTGTACAAAGAGTATGCAGCAATCACACAGTATTTTAAAGAATTCACATATTTTTTTAATAGACCTCAAGTACACTATCAAATACATACATTAATGTCTGCTTTGTAAAAAAGGGATGTAAAGCAACCTTGCATTCTTTATGAAGGAAATGAATGCTTTAAACAGAACTTTATTTTTCTGTACTCTGATCCATTGCAAGATCTTTCCTTTAACTCTTAAATCAGTATTTACTCTTCTATAACTTCTAAATTTACAACACTCATTCCTGATAATATCAGTAATCTGAGCTACAAAAGAAATACAAAATCTGCATTTTATACCTCTGGGCATCAAATTCTATCATTACAAGAGCTATGTCTGTATATGATTATTGTTATCTTAAAAAAAAAATCTAAAGGGAACATACTCTGCTACATCAAAAATATTTTTCATTAATAAAAGAGAGATTCTTGTCTTAAAAATATCATCTGTATTTTAATCTGATGTCTTCTCTAAAATTGTACAGTGGCCCTTGTGCTAGCTATAACTTCATAACAATGCTGAAGATGGTTTTTAATAGGGCAAATATATCTGTTGCAACTGTTTAAAATTAAAGGTCTTTCTTATCTAGGTATAGCTCTTCATGGTAAAGAGGCATCAAAGATTACACATTAGGGGAGTTATTTTACTCTTTAAAAGGTTATATTATTGCAGCACTGTGCCGTGTATATACAGTCAATATTAGTTATTGCCTCCATGAATTTATCAGACATATTTTTTCATTGAAAAATCCTGAATAGATACGAAGAAAATTTATCAAAGCAAACATTGAAAATTAAGAAATATGCAAAAGATGCCTTATTGTTTTCTGGTTTGTTTTTTGGTTGTTTTTTTTTTTTTTTTTTTCTTTTTTTTTTTTTTTTTTGACTATGTTGAGTGAACATTAGAAGGGCTTTTCATATGTTGAAGCAATGTTTTGACAACTTGTTTCACACATTTCTTTGTGGTTTCTCCAAAATTTCCCCCCTTTCTTAAGGAAGAACACTAGTGTCCAATATATGAAATGAAACCCTTTATTTCAGTGAATAATTTGAAAGTGAAGGAGTACCTCACTTCTCTAAGTAACTGTAGCTTTCAGTCTTGTGTCAGCTTCCCATGTATTTTGGAAATCTATTTTTTAATCAGATGGATTATTATAAAAAAACAGCAGCTTTGTTATTCTGTAAAATTAATGATCTTCCTGTACTCATTATAACCCGTACATTGGTAACCACGAAAATAGTGAGAATAATCTAATGCACGAAAGAATACAAAAGAAATAATGAAGTACATTTTGGACTATTATTCTCCGTGCAATGCTTCTAGATTGTTTTCCTAATATGCTTGCTTCTAGATTTTCTAGCTCAAACCATCTTTAACATAGAGAAAAACATTAAATCTATTTAAAAAATCTTCAGATAAACTGTGCAAAAACTCTTTATCTGTTTGTATATTCTGTTTCTAAAATGCAAGTATATATATATAATTCAAGGTTTTTGTTTTTTATACCGTGGCACAAGATGCAGGCATTTTCTCTGTTTATATTCCTAGTTTCACAGTCATCATGATAGCAACACCACCTCCCTTCTAAAGGCCCAATAGGTTAAATTTGGTATTCAAATCTGTGGTGTTAACACTGATTCAGTACTAGCTAAACATTTCATATTTTTCTTTTGGGTACTGGACAGAACATGAAAGTGTAACAATAGCAGAAGAGATTCCTGATACAAAAATAAATAAATTATCATTACTGTTAATCATAGTTATTATCATACCAGAACTTTTAAAAGCATATGCAAAAAAGAGCAGAAAAAGCCTCTCTTTTATCTAAATATTAGCCTGTGTTGGAGCACACTGTGAAATATGTCAGGTTATTACCCTTTTTCAAAAGAAAGATTTGTCTTAAAATCAATTCTGTCACCTGAAATGACAAACACTAGAAATAGCTTATTTGCAAAGCATTTTGAATGATAGAATGACTTTTATTCTAAAATGTTCTCAGGTAAAATTTGAAAAACTTAAGACCATAAAGCATCTCGGAGGTATCAGAGGTACCCTGATTGGGAAAAAAAAGGAAATATTTGGACAAATTTTGACTATCAAATATCACACCACTTTTCAGTCCTGATTATATTTTCTCCTGAGTTTTTTATAATACTAAGGTTCAACAATATTTTATTAATTTTAAAGTGAGTTTTGAATTTCACCTACTGCTTCTAGCCAGTTTTGAATGGCAGAACTCCTCACTGGAGAAGCCCAAAAATAAGAATGAAGCAAAATCATAGAGAAAGCCATGTTGGACTAGATCATGGGGAATTTTGGCAGTCACTTCTAATTGAAATTTAAATTTGTAAATTTATTATTGTATATCTTGACAGCAGTGAGCATCATTAGAACAATCCTCAACATTCAACCTGTTAGTTTCAGAAAATAATTGCCTGAGAAAGCTCAGTTTGACAACACATGCTGCATGGTGTTTTATGTCAAATCTTGTTCTTCACAGAACTTAAAAGTGAGAAATATTGCCAGATAACTCAGAACAACCTTCTGAAGCTCACAGATAACAGTATTAAAACCTCTTCCTTAATATGTATATTTAATAAGAAGTAAGCAGCATGAGTGTTCTGAGGAACATTCTGTTTCTGCGATTAATGGGTTTTTTAGGAGACGTGGTACTTAGATACTAAATTTTTAAAAATTATTACATGAAAATCTTCCCCATGGGCAACTCTAAATATGTTTACATAAATTTAAATCTGAACTTTACACATGAACTCTCCATGTTATATAATATCAAGTTTTACTGTTTATGATACACCAATTCGTTTACATATATGCTCTATTTAATAATGATTCTGAACTCTCTATGTCATCACTAAGGAGACATGACTGGAAAAGGAATTGACTAAACTGCAATGTCTGACTTTGAAAATTTACTTTATCTATACTCTCACTCACAGCATTTTCTTTTAAAAATAGCAATCTAAAAGCAAATAAAAACATAGAAAATGGGATAAGCCATTTGTAAAGTTTTATACATGAAAGTTTTCCAGATTTAGGTGGAAACAGATCAGATTAATAAAAAGAATTATTAACTAACTACAGCCACAGTAAGTCACTTAAAAGTAGTTAATGGAGGACAGTCAACTCGATAGGATGCTCTGTTATAGCAATTGTTTCCAGAGTTGCAAAGTCTGATCTTTCAAATTAGGTTAAGAAAACAACAAGATCCCTTCCAGACTGAGAGAACATCTGACAATTACAACTGTGGATTGCTTTGTTTTCCTGGGGCCTCATTCAGATTTTACGGTTCTCTTGCTCTCTTAGTTGCTTTCCTTTCGTGTTGGCTGAAACTGACTGAAGCAGTTGGTGTGTTAAAGAAACAATTCATGCATGAGAACATATGCTGTGTGTATGAACCAAACCTGTGTAGAGCCCCACACCCTGCCTTAGCTCCTTGTCATCCCCCAGTATGACTGTGGCAGGGGGAACACTGACCCATGCAGACAACTGTACTTCCAGAAGACAACCAAAGCATGGCTGGAGGGCAGCCATGAAGTCATTCTGAGATGATGCCAGGACAAGGCAGCATGACTGGGCAGCACAACACTTGGAAGCCCTCTCAGGGACAACAATTATATTTTCAGCTGCCTTACCCACCTTCCCCTCTACTGCTTGTGAAACATTTATGTTTAAATGTGATCACTGAAAAAAGACTTCTTTCTGGAGTCTGGAGTTTCTTCTCACCACCTTTTTCACTGCTTTGTCAGCACAGCTTCTTTTCACTCCTGCATGCTTTTCCCTTTCCTCTTTGAGGTGTGCAATCAAAGCAGCAACTCTGTATTTTCTTCTGCAGGCAGCTGTAGGGATAAGGAGAGCCTCAGTCTCTAACTTTGAGCCCTCTCTTTTGATTTGTGACCCACAGGTTCAGAATAGGAATTTAAATCTTGATCTTCCTATAACCTTGAAAATAAGACAGTCAGTGCTATAGTTATGTCGGCTTTTTTTTTTTTTTCTGTTTGTACTTTTCTTCTTGTGGTTTTTCTCAATGTCAAGTGAAATTGACTGCTTACAGATCATAGTCACCTAGGTTTATGAACTTGCCCAGTGTCGTGCCAAGATAAATTTACCTGATTTAACTATAGTTTTGCTTCTCTTTTTCTAAGAGTAGTCCTGCCAGAGACATAGATCTGGATGCTGCATTTGTAGGTCATTGAAGAGCATAATTTATCTTTATTTTTTGAAAGCATACACATAAATAAATAAATACAGAACTGCTTAAATTTAAATTAATACAGTTATGTGCAGAAATCCAACACATAAGCAAAATGAGATTTATAGTTTGTGGCAAGCATAGTTCATAAAATTTGATTATCACTGCTTTAGAAAGAAAAGAGAACACTGTCAGAAATAAGTTGTATGCCAGAAACCTGCAGTTTATTTTTAAATACAAATCACATAGTAAGAATTTTAGTAGGCATAGTTCAGCTAATAATTCATCAGATTTTTTAGGAAAATTTTCCCTGAACTAGAAATATATTCCTTATAAATTTCTTTCTGTGCTATTCAAATAGTAAAGTTAAGATAGCCTGACAGCAACTCAAACCCTTGAACTTTGCAAATACTCTGATATCTGATAAAAATACAGAAATTATTAAGGAGAAAGCAAAACTTTGTTTTTAGTTTATCTGATTGTTTCTTCAATCTTCATCTGTCCTGTGGGAAAGCTGAGAATATGCAGAAGAGCTAAGCTTTACCAAGAAAACCACTAAGAATCATGCATATGATTTCTCCTCTGTTTAATTCCTATGCTTCAATGTAAGGAGATGATGAACATAAATTCGGCTGCATCACATATCTATGAGAATCAAATTCTTGAAAGTTTTGCAGTATTTATTTTTGGAGATATTCTCATATGAATTTAGGCTTAAAAAAAGGTGTGTTACTATTTACTTTCTATCTGTACTTCTTTCTGAAGATGATAGCATTTCAGTCTCATGATAAAATACTACCATAGCAGTTTACTGCATTTTATGTCCTTTATGATCAGCAAGAGAGGATGCAGGGGACAGTATTGACTTGGTCTTTCTGGATCATGTCAGCAGATTCAAAAGCTCACAAAAGCACCTTCGCAAAATTAAGCACCTTATCAGCAAGCAGTAATATAATAAGCCAGTACACATGCAATTTTTTGGTAAAGAAAAGTATTTATCTTGAAGACTACTAGATGAATATACCAGACTTCGGGTAAGAGCAAAAAAGGATCTTACATGTTAAAATTAATAATTTTTTTCTACAGATTATGCAAATACAGTTAACACTTAAGTCACATGTGAATGAGAACACATATTGTTGTGTCTTTTTGGACTTGTACTAACACCTGGACTAAAATCTAAAATCCTTCAAATATTGTAGCCTTGTATTTACATTTAACCTTTCTGTGGTATTTCTTGAAATGCATATGCAGGATATTTTTTTTTTTAAAAAAACAGATCTGTGAAATTCCACTTGCTACAATGTATCAAGTATCTTCAAATGTTTCTCACTGGTACTGCTGATCTTCAAGAGTGCAAAATAAATATTACAAGGCAACAACCCTGCTAGTTCTGCCTTAAAATTCATCTCATGTCACACCTGCAAAATATGGTAGTAATGCTCTATTGATTTAAAAAGCATTTGTCTAATAACCCCCCCACTTAACTTGCGTATTTACTTCATTAAACTCCCTATGTTATTCTGTGGTATTCATTTAACAATGAGTATTGCTCTTAAGTCATTTTTTGCCCATGTCAGAAATTTTTTCTATACACATTTCCTAGCACACTGGAAACCTCGTTCCTAAGGTCCTGATAAGGATATTTTAGGATTACCACAGATCAAATAATGATCAGAAATCAAATTATTAAAATTAATGATTTAAACATGGAATATAGCTGTACACAGTTACTGTATTCTCTAGAGTTTAAATTTCAAATATTACCCTCATCCACATAAGGACTTAGTTCCCCGCTTGCATAAAAGAAGTGAGAAAAAACCCAAACATATTAGTGCTCTGTGCTAATATATAGAAAATAGGTAATAAATCCCCTTTTCCCAGGCAGTAAGAAGTCCAGGATTTTAATTTCTTTTCTATGCTTTAAGTTGTATTACATTGCACAGATCTGTGTTCTGAATCTTTGCATTAACATTTTTATTAATAGATTTATGCTTTTAGCCTCTCAATTAATATTAAAAACTGTACATAAATATACATCACCCCAGATATCAATCTGTGCATTTGTAATCATATTTGTTTCCTGTAAGATTCATTTATCAAAAATCCTTCCTCCAGCTACACTGTAAACGTTCCCTTCCAATAGTTTAGATTAAGCATATAATATGTTCCTGCAAAAATATTTAGTGAGACAAAACAAATTATGGAGTACCAGTAAGACACCCCACCCCGCTCACTTCATAGGCATATATACATGCATATATATATATATATGCACACGTGTTTGTGAATGCAACTCCCGCCAAAACAACCCAAAGATATAACAAATATCAAAAAGTAATTCAAATAAGTGAAATATTATTTTCTTCAGTTAAGCCATGACAATTTTGAATTCTGAATAGGCATCTGATAGAATTATACAGTCTTACTGAAAATACAGATACTGCCATGCTACATGAGGAATTGACATACATGCTTTGGTCTTTTCTGTAACAGTAGCTGTTATTTGGGTTTTTAGATCAAAATGAACTTTATAAAATAACGTTGCATGTGCCAGTGGAAGACAAAGGTAATTTCTACAACCTCATTGATAATCACTGGTGATTTATTGAGCAAGGAAGCAGAAGAAGAAGAAAGGAGATGTTGGAGCTATAGACATCCTCCCTTATAAATTCCAACACAGTATCAATATGTGATAATCCAGATGACCTGCTTTATACAGATTCTGAATTCAGTTTGGCCTTAGCTGAAGATACTGGCTTGTATTTCCCTGGGTTAAACTTGTACTGTTCTGAATAACGTAGCAGGACTTTACAAAAGAAACCTAAAATACCATAAGAATACCGTAAGCCACCCAGCAGTAACAGATAACAGGAAGAGAAAAAGGTATCACTTTTCCTAAGTCTTTGCAATGTTGGAGACCTGACAAGTAACATGTCCAGAATTCTTAATGCCCTGTTACTTCAATTCCATTTTCTTTTAAAAACACTTTTCATTACACAGAAATCATGACACATTTTTGTCTTTTATCTCTTTAGCACAAGAAAAAAAAATCAGTTCTAACTCCTATGAAGAAATAGATAGAAGCTCCTTTACTGGAGGCCAAGACATCCAGATCAAGATCTGTTTCTAAAAACTGACTCACTTGTTTGTCAGATCAGTAATAGAATTCTCTGAGACTTATTTTTTTCTTCCTTTTCTCATATAATTTTCACAGTATGAGTTAAAAGAGTTTAATAAATCTAAGGTACAAAAAGGCTTATAATGAACCTGACAAGAGGCTTGATTGTAATTTGCTTGAAAGTATATTAGTTCCTGAGAATGTGATTCTGTCTTCATATAATTCTTCCTGAAATGCCCAATGTAGAACCCTGAAAATGGATGTTGACAATTTTGAATACCATCCACTGCTTTTTGCTCTCCTAATATGCTGCCTGAAATGCCTTAAAGATCAAGTGTAAATCAACTTCACCTTGCAAAGAAAGTAATTTGATTTTTTTTTCTGAAAAGAATTCCTTTCTTCTGAAATGGTTGAACCTAGCAGTGTATAAATGTATCTTTCTAATTGTTAGCATGCTTTTAACACAGTTTAAGTACTACCGTTCAAGTTAATGCCATCAGTGTATAACATGTTTTGTTGGAATATTCCTCATGATAGTAGCAGTGGTATAAGAGCTGAGTTGAACAAATACTGTACTCCACAATTCATTTTACATAGACAAGTATCCAGCTGGTGTATGAATCTGTAATTATTCTTCACTACCTTATTCAGTGCAGAACTTTGTTCAGCACACTTTGTTCTGAGAGTTTCTGGGGATGAGTAAGGCTTGTGCTTCTCTCCCTAATATTCTCTGTAGGGAGTAGAATAATGGGGAGCAGTCTTTACATTTTTTAAATCTCAAATTATATTCAGCAAGGAAGAAAACATGGCTGTTTGCCCTTGAAAACAGTAGAGGAGTGATCCCTCTGGTTTCCTCTTGTTTCAGAAGGGGTAAAATAAGACAACACTTATTGTTGTAGAAGTTCTCTCTTCACAGGATGCAGTGGAATTTAAGTTATATATAATACAAATGACAGAGTCACCAGATCTAGTCCATACTTAAATGTCTTCAATATAACACGGCTTCAAATATGTCCTCAGCAGTTTGAATACATTTTCTTCATGTAATATGTTTCATTCTATTCTAATTTTTTTCTTGATTTCATGAAGAGACACTCTTTGAAATATTTTTGATGGCTAAACACCTTTTTTGAAATCACTGCTACTGAAAAATTATTGCCTCATTTTCTGTACTCTAGACACTGAGCCGTTTGAAGCAATCCAATGACTACAGTGTAACTATCCCTATTTGTTACTAATACAACTGAGATTTCATGTAGTATTTCATATGGAATAGCAGAATTTGAGGTTATGACTCATAATTCACTAATAAAAAACTTACATGAGAAATCAAAATTAGATGGTTGATCTGAACTGATCTGATCTAGAGCAAGATTTTTCAATATTTGGGGAACATTTTTCTCTCATCTCCTTATTCATAACCATGGATGAAGAATTATAGAAACACATAATATATTGATTTATGCAATTACATTTACTTTGTTATTCATATACTAGTATGCTAGTTTTCCATGTTGCTTGCCAGGCTCCTGAAAAGTGATCCAGCATTGATTACAAAGTATCTGTACTGACAGAGTGAGATATTTCTAAAGGATATACTCTACTTACTTTTCTCACTGTAATATCAAAAGTTTGTCAACCAGTAACACAGATCACCCAAAATCTGTCAGGACATTAACGACTGAGCCTCTGGCAAGGTAATATTCTTTCATTACAAGAGCCTTGATGGCTCTCTCAATTCAGACAAAATATCAGACACTGTTCCTGATTGCTGAACCAACTCTGCTGGGGCTCAGAACATGCCTGAGAAAATTTGGAAAAAGAATTAGAACTTCTAGTGTTTTCAGAAAGGAAATGATTGTAAGGGACCACAGTAGGTCTTTTCAAAAATAGTTTAGTACTTTTTTTAAATTTATTTACTAGAAGATAAGTGGTAGTGAAAGTTTATTTCTCAGATATCTTCTTGCAAATTAAAGAAAGTCACATGACTACAAATATGACTGAACTCGAAAGGACACTATGCTGTGCGTTGATGCAATTTTTCAACTGGGACTTTTGTCTCTTGAGTTGAAAGATATTTTAAAAATGCAGTGAAACAATAGGAAAAAAGGCCTTAAACCCCCTTTTTCAGCCAACAGAAGGCAGCCATACTTGTCTTCCCAGATGTTGCTCTGCTTTTGCTAGATACCCACTGATCAGAAGGGCCTGCCTCTTTTTGTTAATAACGGTCTTTGCTGAGGTAATACTATTGTTTCCTTTCCCTGATCTAAATAAAAATGACTGGCAAGTCTGTCTCACCCATAATCTCTACTTAAGAAGGACAGTTAGACAATTATCAAGTCACATGGACTGGTCTGTCTGCTTCTTTCCATCAATTGATCCAAAGATTTATGTCCATTTCCAGAAAGTGGAAGTGCCCTAGCTGTTTGGCTTCCTTTTTTTTTTTTTTTGTGAGCCCCACTATTATTGCTAAGAGCTACTATCATCATCTCTTTAATATTTTATAAAGTATACTTTATAGTATACTTTATTTGTATACTATATTTGTAGCTGAGTAGTTTACCAAACTACTAATTATAGGTGACTGAAATGACAACACAGAAAAGCTTATAGTTTTAGGGTACTTTTTAAGATGGTCGTTGTACCAAGATTATTTGTTTAATGTTTTCTGACGTTGTTGCATACTACTTGAAATAATGAACTGCATTATTCAATTTTTTCCAGTTATCAAAGGCAAGGGAAATTTTTTTAGAATCCAACATGTATGTTCAATTTGAGAGACCAATGAACTCTCTTGTATTCCATCCATCTGCAGAAGATTAAAATTCTCTGAAAGTCCATAATTCTTATAAACCATTCAGAAGAACACATAAGCATCTTCTAGTTTATTTTGAAAGCTCAGATCTCAGAAGTCTTTTCAGAATGTATATTTTCCTCTTCCCATGAGAGCTGTTTCAAAATTTTTATTGTCCCAAAAGAAACAAAATTGCCTGGATTTTCAGTCCTTATCATTTCACTTTTGGGCATGTGGGACAATCTGTTGCTTAGTCTTCAGCACTAGCTAGTGTGATTTAGAAAGTATTGGAAAGATCTGCAAAGATGGTCACGCAACCAAACTGATGGATTACTTGCACAAATAATGCAATACTGTAGTTTTGTATTCACAAGCAGGTTAAACAAACACCGAGTAGATCAATATCACTTGGTGTTCAGTTCTGGGCTTCCCAGTTTAGGAAGGATGTTGAGATGCTCAAGTCCAGACAAGGGCAACAAGGCTGGTGAAGGGTCTGGAACACAGGCTCTATGAAGAATGGTTGAGGGAGCTGGGGTTGCTTAGCCTGGAGAAAAGGAGGCTTGGTGGACACCTTATCACTCTCTAAAACTACCTGAAAGGAAAATGTAGCCCAGGTGAGGGTTGGTCTCTTCTCCCAGGTAACCAGTGACAGGACAAGAGGACACAGATTTAAGCTGCACCTGGGGAGTGGTTAGGCTGGAGATTAGGAAAAAATTCTTCGCAGTAAGAGTGACTGAGCACTGGAATGGGCTGCCCAGGGAGGTGGTGGAGTCCCTGATCATGGAGGTGTTTAAAATAAGACTGGATGTGGCACTCAGTGCCATGGTTTAGTTGATAAGATGGTGTTAGATTATAGGCTGGACTTGATGCTCTCAAAGGTCTTTTCCAACCTAGTTAATTCTATGATCACAACTTAGCCCAACCAAAAATATGCACTTTACCTCACTGAGTGTTGCATTTTAAATAATACTTCTCCATTTCTCCTCTTGCTCTTTGTAACCTGAAGAGCACCAAGAACAGCAGCGGCCACTGCATAAGTCACATCCTGAGGTGTGCCAATACCAGAGCTAAAACTCTCACAAAGACTTCTTACCTATTAGCACACACATGATTTGAAAACCTGAATACAGGAGTGTGTCATCATCATAGGGAAGCTGTTGATAGGGAGTGATTAATGGTAGCATTGATTCTGATGCTTTTACTTTTCAAATGGAACTTTTTATGAACTGAACTTCTTAGCTTCAAAACTAGGAGTAGTGGAAATATTGTTACTGATCAGGCATTATACAAATTGTAGAAGAGTAGAGAAGCAGTCTCTAGTCAGAAGTCCTGTACAAAAGTCACCACTGTTTCTGTGAAGAGCACTATACCAGAAGAAGAGTCATAATTTCATTTGAGACAGAGAACTAACTATGTTGGGCAGATAAGATAACAAAGGCTTTCATCACTTTTTCTGCGGCGAACCCACTGGAGTAAAAATGTAAATTAAGGCCCAGTGAAACACACTTTCTTTAAACAAACACAGAAGAGGCCACTGCCTCAACCAGGAATCTAGAAAAAAATACATTCAGACAAAAGAGGAGTATGTAAAGCAGGACAAAACTGCTGTGAATTTTTAACATCGAGTTCCTATATTTTCCTTGTATTTTTGATACAATATGACTGTGGGTAGAGAAGGAAAACTGGAAGATATCTGTTAATGTAAATATCACACATCATCACAAGTGGTTTACTTTTAAACTGTATTTGACCAAAGAGGGAGAGAGAAGTATTGTCGTCTTCAAGGAAGATAAATCATGCCTCAATCCAAGGCATGAGAGAGGTGAGGCTGCTGCATCTCCACGTCTCCAGGTTCAACTAATAGCAAGGCTTGCATGAGCACAGATATAAGCAACGGTTTCATTCTGCTCTCCTCTCTGTCTAAACAAGAATAAAGTTCACTGGGGAAAATATATTTGTATGCATATGTACAAGGAGGATCTCTCCAGCAGCTGGATTTTCTGAGTCTGTCGAGTTCCTGGGTCCTGGACCCCAGTCTCCCAAGCTGTGTTGGCCCTGGGCATAAGAAGTCCCACTCTGCTTGCTGGTATGGATGCTTGTACACACACAGGCACGCATAAACACTCACCTAGACCTGCCAGGGACTCCCCTGGTCCCACACCTGAGGCCCTCTGCTCTCAGCCTTAGAGACACATAGGTGCTCTCTCACACACACAGAGATGAGTTCCTATGTAACCTAAAACATTGTATCCTGCAAATATTTTTTTTTAAGTAGCTGGGAACATGAAAATAACATTTCTGGTTGGTTGGCTGGTTTTCTTTTCATTTGGAGTAAAGCAGCAAAGAAGATTCCTGGGAAATCAGACAAAGCATAATATTAAAGAAGTCGGAGACAGAAGTAAAGTGCTTTCTGTAAAAATAAAGAAGTTTTAAAAAACAGAAAAATGTTGACACTTCCATTTAAAATAACATATGCACAATGTATTTGCATGCTAAAATAGTTTATGCAAATCTGGGCCAGTTATCATGCTCCTGACAGGTTTTTAATGTAAGATTAGCTCAACAGCAATTTTTGTACTGTTACATTATTTTTGCTATTTGTTTAGTTCTTTTATAAAAACTTGTCAGTTCTGTTTCTTTAATATTTATGATTTTTAATTAGGTCATAGAAATCATTGGTTTCTTTCAATAAAGCATTTTCCCTAGAGTTTTCAATAAGAAGATAAAAACTTTACTTGCAAGGTTCCAACAATACCCAATTATACAATTCAAACTCTAAACTATAAATTCCTTTCAAAGTCAGGATAACTTTGATTTAGTCATTTCTGTTCTATATCACTCTTGATTGTTTAGGCTACTAAATTGCTACAAAGTCTCCAGAGAAGACATTATCCAGGTTATATTTTTTTATTTCACCTTTGTAGGATGGTCTTCCTCTGACTGCTCATACATCTGCTAATTGTGCCATTAAAGAGGCAAAAGCGTGACATCTGATTTGTGTCGGAGAGTGAACAGAAGTAAATCTTGCATGAGCACTGTCTTCTTGTTGTTTTCTTAGAAATTCAAGCATCTTTCATAGAGAAATATGCACTCACTATAATACAGGATAAATCCTCACAACTGTCTATCATTAATTAAAGGTTTATTCTTTTAATCAGACCTGAAAGACTTTTTTTTTTTTTTAAGTTTTAGTGATCAATCCCAGAATAGCCCATCTTACATTTAATTTACCTTGCCTTGTAAATAGACCTGGGAATTTAGAAAAACTTCAAGTATTTGACTCACACTTTAGCCCACTTAAGCTGGATTTGCCGTACAAAAGACATGCATAAGCACTACAGTTCAAGTGATGTAAATTCCAAAACATCTGCAACCTTCATCAGGGACTTCTCCCAAGGACTCTGCTTCCTCAGAATGCATCTTTTACCTCAAGACTTGTTGCTCCTCATCACCATGTCAGAAAGGCTGAAAGACATTTTGTAGAAAGACTAGCAAACCTTAATCTTTTGGGAGTATGTCTGACAGGCTGATTTTTTTTTTTTTTTTTGTTATTATTGTGATTTTTTTAGTTATTTTAGAGAACAATGCTAAAGAAAATCAGAAGAATTTTTTGGTTTTTATTAAGTAAGTTTTTTGAAATTTTTTGTGGGGAAAACTCTATTGACATCTCTTTGCATTAAAAATCATAACCTCAGTATACATAAAAAAGGACTTTTGAAGTTATAAACTTCAGTTTTCCTCTCAGTCTTCAGCCTACTTCAACTCAGAGCCTGGGTTTATTTATATTTAATGTCATTGTGAGTGGGTGCTACAGTTTAAGGTGGTTCCAGGATGCTTATCTGAGAGCAGGCATCCATCTTTCCTGTGCTGTTGAGGAAAACTTTGGAGGCTAACGCAGAACAAATGCAGTATTAGAGAGGAAAGAAGCAGAGAAATACAAATTAGGTTTGGATATGAGTATGTGTTTGAAGTGCGAGGAGGGACAGGGGTGCTCCATGAGGACATTATCTCTCTGTAAAACATGCTTTCTCTAGCTCAGGGAATTCCTGAGGAGCTGACTGGAAGAAATGCAATAAATAAGAAGGATCACGTTAATAAGCTCTTTTATTGTACTCTTTCTAAATATCCAGTACTGCCTATTCTTCAGCAACTACAGGAGTGAGTTAAGGATTTGTTGGGTAGGGCTTTGTTAGGGTCTTCCTGATCTAGCCAGTGGACATCCCTGTGGCCCTGGGTTTGGCCTCAACCCTGCTTGGCTGGTGGAAGAAGCCAAGGGAAGGACATGTACCCCTCACATTTGGGTTTCTAGCACCCTTTCCCAGCCCCTAGGACAAACTGGAATCATACTTGAAGAGGTATGGAAGAAGCATTTGTGTATAGCAGAGGATAGTTCTGTCCAGAAAATCCCCTACACCAAACCTTGCTCTTCTTCTGATCAAATTCTGTGAAACCTGCCAGCAAAGCATTGCTTTTGGTCCTGCTCTTGTTCTGGTCTCCATAAAAGCTAAACTCTTGTAATCAGGTTCCTTATTAGGCCAAGTACAAACATTCTGCATGGAGACAAAGACTATGGCATTGCTAGTATCCTGTTAAATATCAATGCAATGTTAAAAAATGAAAGCTGTTTTCCCAGTGAGAGTTTTTACAGAAAAGCTTAGGAAGTGGCACACACATTGTTCATGCTGTAGCATTGACCACGCAGAGGGGAAGAAATACAACATTTAAGCTTCTACATATTCTTAACTTAGAGGCTTATTAGATATGCATCTTGATTCAGTCTTAATTATATGATTGCAATGATCTGTTCCCCTGTGTTCAGTTCTGTGCACTGGAAGGATAATGGTTAGTTAGAGAACAGCTGTTCAAGATTTTGTTTTGCTCTTGTGCATTTTGTTGTTCTATACTGTATTTATTGCACAGTTTTCAACCTCGTTATAAACTCAGAAATATTTATTTACGTCTGGGTTTTGTATAAAACTAATCATTACACTGTATTTAATTGTTTCACAGGTATGAAACATTTTCACAATATCCCTGTGAGATTAAGGGTTGGTATTTACTATGCCCATGTTACAGATGGGGACTGATAATTTAAAATAAAAATGTCTACTTGTTCCTGGAGACCTGTCTGAGACACTTTGCACATGGTCTTCCAAAGTACTCTTCCTTTTTACTGCACTTTACACATTCAAAGCATAACACCACTGACCTGTCCACATGTCAAACACCCCACTGATCCCTTCAGTAGATAAATTCTACAGGAGCTACACCCCTAGCTGCTTGCCATTACTAGCTCCCAGGCTTTTGTTTGTTGCATTTTTAAATTTTATTAATATATGCAAATCTTATTTAGTCATATATCTTTCCCTCCCACCTTTGTGTCATTTTTGTTGCCCTTCTCCTTAATTTCTGTACTAGCATTCTAGAGTTAGAACTCTTAAAATCATCTGATATTACTCATGCTTACACCGATGAGGAAGTGCAATTAATTTCATCCATTAAAACCTCTCATTATGTATATTAGATGGTTTTGTTTCTCTAGCCAATGTATCAACAGAGTAAATATATACCTACTCTTCTATCTTTTGTTAAATTGTGTTTTCCTGCTCAAGCTTTCTAAATCACTTTCTACTCAATTTCTACGTATGCCAAATATTTCCATACCCACCAAAGTACAATGTAAATTGAGTGATGTCTGTTGCATTCTGTTGCATACTCATTGCCTTTTGAATCTTACTGAAAAAATATTTAATTGATTGACTAAGGCAAACAGCCCTAAAAAAATCACAAAATTGCATATATATTTGTTATTTGTGTTAAAGAAAACAACAATAGAAACTGGGTTTTGAGGTTTTGCAAACTGTTTAAAAATATGTATTTTACTTTGTTACACAAGATTTAACAAGCTTCGGATGGATAAACATTTATAGCTAGATATTTACTGGTTTTAAATGCTGACAATATGGCCAGCACCTGAGTTAAACCCTTGAAGTCATTGAATGTTAGACCAGCATTCTAATTGCAATAATGACACTGACAGAATATTACTGGTAATTCCAGTTGAACATGTGAAAAAGTGTGTTAAGATCTACTCCATTTTTTGAAGCATCATTGTCATAAATAAGCAGGCTGTCTCAAGTCAAAATCCAAACAACTTTTCCTATCATAAACATTGTGCAAGATGAATCTTTTCTAAATAAATATTGTGTAAGATTCCAGAACACTTTATGGGGCTTATAGGATGTATAAAACTGGTTCTGTTGCACTCCAGACAGGGTTTTTTTCTAGTAGTGCTTTACAGACCAGAAAATTTTTAAATTTAGATGTTCTAGTCTCCACAGGTTTACTGAGGTGTGTGACACTTGTGTGCTCATTGCAACAACCTGTCATAACACAATGATGGAGTTTCACTCACTCTTTTCACAAGTGTATATGACTACAGAATGTGTGTCCTATGATGAAACAGTCCTAGTGTGTTTGATGTGACAGTGTGATCCCATAGCCTTTCTCTAGGTATGGCCTGTAGTCACACAGCTCTGTGTTTTCCATATATCAACAGCAGACGCTTCAGTGGAACTGTATGCTTACCAAATACAAATGGCAACATCGGACTCTCAGCACAATCCTGACACTGGCAAATGAAAGAAGCATAACAACACTTCATTCATGGCAGGCACTGCATTTTCAGAGAATATTCATGGTCATATTTTGGAAAATACATTACTTTCAAAAATTTCTTAGTATTTTCTGAATATTTTACTAACCCTAATTAACATAAGGATAATTGCTTTGAACTCGGTCACCTTAAAGATATCAAGAATTTCAGAAAACACAATAATGTGTGCAACTGGGAGAACAAAAAAACCCCTATATCATATGGAAATAGGCTGGTTAAAAAAGGAAATAAAAATAATAAAATAAAAAGTTGCCATTTTATTCAATGGTTTTGAAATATTATTTCACTGTGAGAATAGAGTTATCTGACATCTCAGCAAATAACTGTTTTGCACACCTTTATGAAAACTGCATGTACTCAGATATATAGTGACCTTCTCTTTAGTAGATCTGTACACATATTGCTAAAGAGATACACATCTTTATTCATAGATTAGAGATGGATAGTGAGACACAACTTCCCTTCTTTGTTTAATACCCGTGTCCCAGCTTTCAAATATACCTGTGAGATGAATTGTTCAACTAGTAATATTTTTATAAAACATATTCCCTATGCAAATTGCTTCAAAAGCAGGTAATTGGATTCCAGCATATTTTGCTGTATTAATGGCAACATCAAATAATTATAATAAGTACTGAAGAAAAATATATATTTGTAACCTTTGAAGAATACTTCAGATTTCACGTCACAAATTGACAAGTTGACATGTTAATTACCTATCTCTATGAAAACTGGGTTCTCTTTCAGTTTCTGACATGTTTTAAGTTCATTAATTTTTCTTACCTCATCTTCCTCTTATGTCTTCTTTTTATTGAGAAACTAAATATAGCAGGATCACAAAAAATCAGACCAACAAAGAGGTAAAGAACAGCATTTCCTGAAACAGGATGGAACATTTTATATTCTGTATATATATTTATTGTTCAGCCATTCAATTATTTTCCTTTTTTGCAGCCACCTATAGCCTGTTTGAGAACGACAGACACTACTGTGACTTGATACTTCTCAACTGATAAAAGGCAGAGATTATAACAATAAATTATTAAATACACATTTAGTATTTATTAAGGAAAAATAATAATACTTTGAAATATAATGGTATCAGATTTAAATAATCTAACATCCAAGGATTCAGTCAACCAACAAAGCTATACAACAAAAGACTCATTCACCACTGTTTTGCCCTTTTTCATGCCCTGTGCTGGTAAACGAGTTGAAAGTGAACCAGAATTAGCCAATTTTAATGAACACCTTGGAATCATTCCACATTGATGTTAATTATTACATCCATTCTGAAATGTTTTCATTCTCTAGAAATTTCTGAATTGGAGAGCTCCATAACCCCCTTTTACACTCTTCAACTCCAATTCCCTTTTAACAGTAGTAAGAAAGTTGTACTATGACTTTCCGAGAAGCCAGGGAGACTCCAATGGTTGAGGAGTTTATACATTGATAAAATGGGTTCTGGAGTCTCCCACCTGATAACTGTGATCCATCTGCAGAGCTACACCTGAACAGTGTGTGTAGGGGCAGTCACAGTACAGGAGGGCATTTTTTGAGTTAGCAAACCCATTGGATGTGTTTCTGAACACAGTGTCCTGCATGACCGGGGAGGTACGTACAGGGTGTACCCAGACCTGTGCTCAGTCTCAAAGCTTGGACAGCTGATCATCCGGACAGTCTCAGGACATAAACATACTAGCAGAGCAGGCAAGAGTACGCACTTGAACAGAGACATAGCTTGTTCTTTGCCTCTGGAGAGTAAGGAAGGCATCTGTGAAATAAAAGTGTGTTGAAACATGTTCAGCAGCTGGCATGGAACTAAAGCCTGCTCAGTGCCAAAACATTTCTGTTATTAATAATGCATGTCAGTGATGTGTGCATTTACCAGTGCCCTGGCAAATTCTACTACCAGTGCTGACAAATGGAAAACATACTCAATATTTTCAGGAAAAAAAAAAAAAAATTCTTAAAGTTTGCATCTTAATCATGTGTAGGAAATACCAAGTAAGTGTTGCTCTAATGTATTGTTTTATTCATCTTTTTTTAAAGCTTTCATACAGTTGAGTTTGGCCTGACTACACATACTGATAAAAGCTGGTTTTCTGGTTGCAAGCTCAGCAGCTGGAACACAAACCCTTCCCATAGCATGTGCTTTCAAAGGAAGGCTTCAGAGCTAATAAATTGGCAAGAAGGTGAGAACATACATGAGACTGCCAAAAGGTGTAATGTTTACTATCATGCCCCTAGACAACCTACCAAGCAGTAACGCCTGACATTAAATCACCATTACTGTCAGTATTATTAGGTTTAAATCTGTTCCCCTGAAAGATCTCTCAGTTAAATAGCTTTCATACTAATATGCTTCCCGATTAAGTGGAGTCTCTCCCTCCAGAGACAGAATCTGAATTTCTGTCTTTTTTTATGATCTTATCCTTGTAACAGTTTAGCTGCAGCTCAGGATTGAGGTAGGACATCACATCTTTTGCTTTCTTATTTCTCTCTCTGTTGAGAATAGAACTGACTTGTTTCACCCGAAGGTTTCATTATTTTTGCACATTTTTTTGTGTGCATAATTTGGTGCTTCACAGACAACTTGCCATAAAATTTAAAGCAATAGCAGATAGATGTCAGGACAACACTGTCCAATTCATATGTACTTATGTTCTATATATTGTACTCAAATATTTGCAATAAAATGCTTGATATTCTTTAACCATTTTCAAAAATTAATGGTAACTGTACCACAGAGGTAGAAAGAAAAAAAGAACCTGCCATAGTGTTCCACAGTGTTTTCATGTATTTTGTTGCTACCATAACACTTAAGAGCGATGAGGACAAACAATATCTGCAGCAGAGCACATTCAACAGTAGGAAGAAGAGCCCTTAAAAGTTTTAATTCTACATTACTTAGAAGAACTATTTATCAGTTAGACTTCGCAATGGCTAGAGAGATTAGGAACCCCTAATGCAGATGCAACACACAGTCTTACTGACTCGAGTGGGTCTGCGTCAATATATTAAATAAAATAGCTGCACACCCTCAAAATAAAATTATGTAGCGATTAAAATATGACAGGTTGCAAGACTTTTCTGCACACTTCCTGGATTGCACTAAGCAAGTCGTCTGGCCTACCTGTAAAGAGAAAAGTACTGTGAACTTTTAGAAATGATAACATCTCCAAAAGTTAGAAATATTCATATGTAGACAACAACTATTTAGTAAAAGAAATTCCTAGTGCTGAATCAATGAGCCATTAGTTTGTGCTGTTTTAGTCCAGAAAAATATTCCTTCTCAAACTATTTGCCTAATAAACTTGTAAATTAAAGAAAATGAGAAATGCTAAACCTTCTACTGGAGATAAAATTAAGTTTCTCTTTATTTTCCTCTGTTATAGTCAGTCCATGACATTACTGGTGAAGAGGCTAAGTTGGTATTCTGTTTAAATGGACTCTGAGTGTTTAATTTCTTAGTAAATATACTTTGTTATTAATTATTAATTTACACAGACACTTTAGATTTGAATAATTACAATAATAATCTTAACAGTTATTATTCACATGAAGGTATGCGATTTTGATGTTGATTGAAGTTCTCTTTTATTTTTGTTAAAATTAATTTACTTCTGAGAGAGACTGACATAGTTTCTATAATTTTCCCATTTTTAGCATGCAATGGAAGATTATTTGTTTGCACTTCTTAGAGATATATGGCATAGTTTAATAGTAGCAGCATTCCTGATGTTTCCAGTGCGTGAATACTCCATTGATGTTTATGAAAATCCTGCATGATATTTGCGTGACAGCATGTGTCTACCTTCTGTGACACTTTTGACAAAATAGCCTTTCTTAAGGCTTTTATTTTGGAAATATCACTGGAGTGTATCCAATGTAATTGAAATAGCACACACATCGACTATTGCTACATGCATTCCCTAAGCCAATGAGAAATCTGCTGGCAAAGTGAGACTGGCATTAACAAAGTTAGTCAATTCACTGCATTGTCCTCAGGGAGTAGTATTGATCCAAGCATAGGCAAGTTGATTAGGACAGAAAATGGTTACAGCAGTAGGCAGAGACTTCCTGAGGTCTCAAGACAATGAATATTCTTACAGTAAATTTTGCCTGACATGAAGGTCTTCACTTTTTCTCGCATTTAAATCATTATTCTTCTGACTGTTTTTTTTTCCTCCACCTATGTATTCTACTGGCTGAAATATCATGTGGATATTACATTAATGTGAATCTGGGGAAAAGTCACATTTCACACAAGGATTGTCCACTGCAGAGTCATTATTGTAGGGAGCAGAAGCACAATTTATATAGGAATAGAGTTGGTATAGAACCAATTCCTCACTGAGTGATGTGCAGCAGTCTCGTAGTATATGAACAGGGTGAACAGTACCAGTCTGCTAATAGTAGTCAGGTTTATCCAAGAGTCTACATCACCAGGCATGTCCATCCCCATGGGGCAGCTTTGAGGTCAAGCCAGGAACCTGAGTCAGCAAGTCAGGGTCAGGATATGCAGATCTAGAGAAGCAAAACTTATTTTGTTGGTAGAAAAAAGCAACTTTTTTCTTTGACTGTTCTGAACATCAAGACCATAACTCTCCACTGAAATACTGGCGAGATACTCTCCAGTCTCACATCTTCACAGTACCTTTTTATGCTATAGTCTTGTATTATCCTGCTCTTAAGCCCAGAGGATAGCAGAAACACATTTTGGCCATGCAGGGAGTGCATAAACAAAACAGTGCATCTCCTGTTGTCAGCTTACACTTGACAGAACAGAGTTCATTGCTTATTAGTGGGAAACCTGTCTTCAGCTTCTATTATTAGGGGAACCTGCAGCCTGAGCAACCTGAACCACTACTGCCTTGCCACCACGAACACATGAGTGAGCAGCACACAGTGATACCTGGATGGTCAGCCTGCACATGTGCATACAGCCTGATGTAATTTTATGCTTCTGCACTCACTGCTCACAACTCTTGCTCTGCATGACTTCCTCCTCCTTGCCCCCATGACCCCCACACCCCCTTCAATCAGACAGACCATCTCAGCTATCTATGCTGGTTTTGGATACGAAAATGTACAATTAACATATATACAAACAAGCAGAAAGCACAGACAGAACTTGCATTCTCTGCCTAAAAAGCATTTCCCAGACTGCATGAGCTTATTTTTGTTACTAGTATCCAAACAAACACCATCAAATTCCAAAGAGACAATGGATGGACCCTGTGACATGCGTTTACCTGAACTTTTACAGCGTAAGGGAGAGGCAGCCTGTTCTGCTTTCCGTTTAGTTGGGTCAAGTCTTTGTATCCCAGGGAAACGAGCTCCAACATATGGGGACTAATAATCCCTTAAGAAAAGAGGTCTCACAGCTTAGTATTGAAAGCATTGTTCTAAAGTTCCTTCCCAGTCAAAACTGCCTCTTTTTGCCTGCCTTTTGCTGTAGCATTCTGGTACATAACAGCATGAGTCACACAGTGTCCTGTATATAGTACTCTGTGTGGCATCAACAGGGTTGGGCTCAGTGATGGGCAGGTGTTACTGCAAGCAGGAAAATATGGTGAAGGTCTGTTTTGGAAAAGGCGCCATGATCTTCCAAGGCACCTCAACCTGAAAGACTCTGGAGGATGCCAAAGACTCAAAAGCATTCAGTGGGAAAGCCAAGGTCATATTTGTCTTTTAAAGTACTTTGCTCAGGCCAGAGCCACTTCACTACATGCAGGTTCTGTTACCAGATACACAAATTTGCAATCTGAAATAAATTTATTCTAAGTGTGAGTAGATAAAACAAGCACTGCTCTTGGATGTTGTACCTTTAGCAATGAACTCATTGTGAACTGCTCAGTCTAGTTTTCAGACCTCTGAGATTGGAACAGTGGAATAATACACTAGCTGTTTATCTGTGGAATACCAGATTCTTAGATCACCAAGGTCTGATGCACGAGTTAATCCCTGATTATAAATATGTTCTAGTCTCAAGAAGAAAAGATTAAGAGAGGCTTTTAACAGCACATAGACATATCTTAAGGCAGGTGTCAAGAGGATGGGGTGGGACTCATTTCAGTGGTGCCCAGCGACAGGACAAGGGGCAATGGGCAAAAACTGAAACACAGAAAGTCACATCTGAATATGAGGAAAAACTTCTTTACTTGTGAGGTGACAGAGCATTGGAACAGGCTTCTTGAAGAGGTTGTGGAGTCTTTGCTGGAGATAACTCAAAACCTGCCAGGATGTGATCCTGTGCAACCTCTTCTGGGTGAACCTCCTTCAGCAGGGACTTTACACTAGATGATGTCCAGATGTCCTTTTCAATCCCAACCATTCTGTCATTATGTGGAATCAGAGAATATTATTGCAATCTAGTTCAGAGGAACCAGGACTCAGCAGTTTGTAGGCTGTAATTAGTATACAAGATTCATTACTGCTGCTGAGAAGGAAAAACTGATTTAAAATCCAGCAGTACAAAAACCAGAGCAAATGAACGCTTTTTCCCAAAGGTGCATGATTACAAGATAAATGTACCTTGAGACTGGAATCATGCAGAGTTTTCTAAAACTTAATTAAGTGAAAGTCCAAGTGGTAGAAGAAAACCCAAGTGGATAAATGATCTTTATTTTGGACCCTGCAGCGTTAGCCTACAGTTTCTTAAATATTAGCATTCAGTGTGGTTTATGTGCTGAAGAGGTGAAAATAGAGACAAACTTCAACAAATTTGCCTTCACTTCTGCAAGTTAACTATCTAAAACTTCCATAAAATCAGCTGATTGTTCTTTGTAACCAGTACTTTTCTGTCATGATTTATTTTTTTAATAAAACATAGCTACTATTCTATCTTCTCTATATGGTATATTTAAATAATGAGAACTGTACAAAAGAGGTGGGCTGGGGAAAAATACGAAAAAGAAGGAAAATTACTTTTCCCTTTAAGTTCTAGGGGTCCCTAGGGTTTGCATTTCAATCTACAATAGGAAAAATTGACTTCCTATTCCTAAGGGAAACAAGAAAATCCATTATCTTTGCTAGAAAATAGGAATAGTTTAATCTTTTTCAATTTTAGCCAAGTGGCTCATTCTGATTGTTAAGCAGTACATTGTACAGCCCATTGTTCTTTCTTGAAACTTTCTATTGAGTTTCCAGTTTTGATATTTTATATTCTGTCAGAGTTATGCTAGTGACAGAGTATATTTTCTCATTTTCATCTCAAAATGTTTGAATACTAGATAAAAGAGAAGTAGCCACAACTCTGATAGTATGTCTGGCTGATAATTGGTTTGGACACAGCTAATTTTGAAATCCTTGTAATTATGCAGGCATCTCCATGTATATTATTTTGCTATGACTTTGTTTCTCTCTGTAGGTTTTTCTTCTATTCCCCTTTTACATTTATTATTAGCCACTGTATCATCCTGTGTTTTTATTATACACTGAATATTATCTATTGAGTACAACCTAATTTTAAAAACCTTTTAAAAATACATACACCTGTAAGTAACCTGTGGTTGCCTTTGTTCCTTCTGTACAATTTGTGACATTGAATAAATCGCACATGAGGTTCCTTCTAAGAAGCAGAGGTTCTCTTCCATGTGCACACCTACAGTACCCATACAGACATTTTCCAGATCTGGTAGCTTCAAAATGAAGGAAATTGAAGAAATTATTGAGGTGAAGAAAGAACCCCAAGAAAATCCTGGTCAACAGCAACAGGTCAGGAACAATAACAGCAGTAGCAGGCACCATTATAAAAGGTTTTTGTCCAGGGAAATTAGAAGTATAGAACACGAAATATAGGAATCTCATATTCTTATTTCAGATAATTCTTTTACACTGATTTTAGACATAAGAGGTAAAAAATTCCCTCTATCTCTAGTACGTCCTTCACGTGGGTGTGGAAATCCACACCACTATTCTACTTTTGTCCAGTACTTTTCTTATTTCAGTGGATATATCATATTAGGAGGATTTATGAGGAATAGAGGAAGAGCATATAATTATTTATGCAGCACTAATGAAATAAATGCTTGCCTTAGGACTCACTGAGAGCATTCTTAATTTTCTCTTCTTAAAAGTTAAAAAATCTGCTTATTTTTTCCTTCCCTTCAGTGGCTTAACTTTCCATAACAAATCTCACCCTTTGGTATAGTTTATCATTTCTTCTTCATCTTTTTGTTCTCAGCTTTATATCTAATATCTAATGCTGACCTTCATTTAAAGTCTGTACTGTGTTAGGTCTTTCCCTCACAAATAGTGCTGAGAAGTGGATTTTAACAAAGGATTTCCTTTACATCAATCCATTAACTTTACAAAGGACACAAAAAGCTGTTTACACTAATGAATGTCACTGAAGAGATTAAAAGAAAAAGCACTTTTTTCTTCCAATTCAGAACATATGTGTAGCTTTGTCATCTCGAGGCCACTAATCAAGTTTCTGTCAGAGATAAAAAAAAAGAAATTGTTTCAAAATGAAAATTAACAGGAAAAACAGACTTTATAGAAAGGAGGTCTCTCTAAGGATTGGTATGAGGATACCTGCATGACAGTTATTTTGCTAATGAAGTGGTATCTTTTAGTATCGAAGGAATTTTTCATGTGTCACACCTTTCAGTCACACACTCATAGAATCATTTAGCTTGGTAAAGACTTCTAAGAGCACCAAGACTGATGTTAACCCAGCACTGCCAAGTCTACTGCTAAGCCACAGCCCTAACTGATACATCTACAGTCTTGTCTTTTAAATACCTTCAAGGTTGGTGGCTCAACCACTTTCCTGGACAGTCCATTCCAAAGATTAATCTTTTTGGTTAAATTTTTCCTAGTATCCTACCTAAACCTGCCCTGGCACAATTTGAGCCTGCTTGCTTTTGTCCTATTGCTTGTTTTTTGGAAGAAACTGACTCTCACCTCACTACAATCTCATTTCAGGAAGTCATAGAGAGCGATGTTTTTTTCAAATATGAAAAATATACATTAAATTGTGCTCTTTTTTTCTGTTCAACTTGATCTGGGGAAGATTGCTAGAAGTTACACACTCAATGTATATAATTCCAATTCATATTTTCAATTCAGTATAAATAATAGCTTACAATATAAACATTGGTACAGTAAAGTATATGTGGTATATATTACCAAAAGAACTATAAAGATTATTTATTTTTTAGTTTTTACATATGCAAACAAAAATCTTGCTTCAACTTCCATACTTTCATTTTAATACAAATGTTTTTTTGCAAGACTTGTTATATCACTATAAACAGGTATTTTAATTGGAACTGTTAGGTCTTACTTATACTTGTTCTTGAGATAGGATACTTAAAAAAATTGTATTGTCTGTCTTTCCAGGAAAACATTTTGACAGTGTTCAAGGCAAAGGGTAGTGCCTATAACTCATGAGAGTTATTTGCTTATAATCTATGGCTCCCCACAAGTAGCATCATGTCATTATTCCAACTCTAGTCATAAAAAGCACAGAGGAAATCATTCTACTTCAAAGACAGATTCCGCCAGCTTTGTCACAGAGAATTGTGCTTACAGCTTCATACCCTCAGGGAGAAGCAGATTCCTCTACAGGTTTGATGAAGCCCACGTGGTCTTTCCCAGAAGGACAAAACTCATTTATGCTGATCACCTGCTAACTTTGCAGTGGGAACACAAGCCAATCACCATGGGTCTCATAGACCTGCAACAATTCATCTCCATGATCTGTGAGCCTGAAAGAAAATTCTCACACTTGGATTGGAAAAGATACCATATGAAGTGGTTCAGCTTACTACAGGGAAAAATACTCTAGGATATAGCTACACAATTGCAGCAGCAGCTTTGTCCCATAGCTCAGCAAAACCATAGATTTCTATATTTATGTTTGTATCCAGGCTAAATAAACTTAGGTATCAGAACTGTACATCAATCACCATGTCTAGATTGGTATAATACTAAGTGGAGAGTGGAGCTATGAGGAAAATTGGCTCAACTATTGATCTCAAAATGTTTTAAGATCATTATGGCTGGTATTCACCAGGTGTAGATACTGTGACTGTTACTCTTTACCATCTGTATTAGTGGTCTGATGGAAAAGAATCCAATCTCAGTAAATACAAAGGTAAATCCAGGTTGAGGGCAGTGGATGATATGCTGAAAAACAGGGCTGTTATACAGAAAGCCCTTGGAAGCTGAGGTTTGAATGTACGTTGCACAATCAAACAAACCTTCCAGAGCACGAGATAATATGTCATTCACAAAGCTGTTTTTTAGTTTCAATAATTACCAATTTGTTTTTTCTTTAGCATGACCAAAATAAAATTCTGAGAACTATTGTTCTTCATGTCCTGATCATTCTCCTCATAAAGAACCCATTTTATTTCTGTGAGATATAGATTACGTGATCTTCTAATACTTTCCCTAATAATTTTGAAGCATTGGTCCAATTTCTACCGCATTTGGCACAGAGGTAGAGAGCTCACAGTTACTATGTTCCAACAAGTCTCATGAAAACAGGCACAGGAGTAGAAAGATTATTGCCCCTACTACAAGAAAAAAAGTTCCACTTCAGCTCAGAGGTGTTGCCTGGCATATGGAACATAAAAGCTTTCGTGGAGAAAAAGAGGTAAGGACAAAAGCTAAGGTGCTAGAAGGCAAGATTGGAGACAAAGTAGTAACAGTTTAAGAAACAGCTAAAAAGCCTGTGGAATACATTCACATGAAATTGCACTTAACCAGTTCTGCTCCTCATAAAATATCTTGGAGTTGTAAGTTTGAAAACTTGTAGCATAAAGTGAGGATAAGAACAGACACAGCCTAAGCTTACAGAAAATGTAAGTAATTGACAAAGCAGAAACAAAGTATTCTCACCATCCACAGAGAAAAAAGTACAAAGCCATTGTCATAAATCAGGGTATGCATCCTGATATTTCACAGAATCACAGAATATGACGAGCTGGAAAGGATCCTCAAGGATTATCAGTCCAAATCCTGGCCCTGCACAGGACCATCCCACACCATGTACCTGAGAGCGTTGTCCAAACACTTCTTGAACTCTGTCAGGCTTGGTGCTGTGACCACTTCTCTGGGGAACCTGTTCCAGTGCTCAACCACCCTCTGGGCAAACTTGCAATATGTGACTACTGAAGAATCCCAACACTGGAAAACTCATTGGAAGAAGAAATAATTGACATTACTATGGGGTCTCAGTATGATAAAATTGTGTGAAATGAAAGTGGCAACACTTATACAATTAAAATGTCAGTAGCTTTGAGAAGTTATTACTGACTTTTGAATCAGCCAAACCTGATTCAAAAAAAACTCTGCTAACCTCTTAAAATGGAAATATTCAGGAGTGAAGAATATTTGATTTAAATATAGCATTTTTCCTCTTAAGGGAGTGAAATGATAATCCATGAAAGGAGTAGAATGTATAGCTGATGCGTGGGATTCCACCTTTTACGAGATGCTACTGTCAAAAATAAAAGAAAAAAAAAATTTAAAAAAAATGTTCAGAGTACTGAAATCCCTTGTTATTTTTCCAGCACACAGCAGCATAGCTTTTTCATGCTTTACATGCATCATTTTCCTTTGCATGTTTCAGTTCTTTACTCTGATGAGAGCAAACTTTCCTCTTTGTGGTCTACTGGATATGATGTAGCAGGTATGAACATGTACTATAAGTATCAGACAATTTTTCTGATTAAACAAAAGTTACAGCTTGATTCAAGAAAATCACAGAAATTTTTAAGCTTCACCAAGTTATGTCCTTAGTCCCTGCTAATTTAATTATATTTCATGAGGAGATTCATCTATTTTTTTTTTTAAATGGTATTTTTGGTTCAGTGGCCAATTGCAGGGTTAAAGCTGCATCTGCAGCTTCATTCTGGCAAACGCCTATCCTTTTTGTGCACCCGCAATGAAGCATGTTTATTATTCCATGTTAGAAACACTGCAGCTATCAAGATGGGAGAAGCAGATGTTTCCAGAAAGGCCTGGGGACCAGTAAAATGAGCAAGATGGAATTAGTGACTTTGAAGGAGGAACATAGCATAAAGATCCTCAATTCCTTAAGGTTTTGTTACAAAAAAAAGTAAACATCAAGGCCACTTTCTAATTTCGTACCACAGGGTTTGAGCCCCTACCCTTCTCCAAAGATATTTAATAACACCTTAGCTGATGACATCACCACAACTTGTAATAAGAAAATCCTTGCAATGAAGTAACAGATAAGTATATGACTGGACATAAGAGAATGCTTGATTGCCTTTCATGAAAACATTTTCAGCTTTCTCCAATCTCAAAACATAACTTTTACTGGTTTTAATTAGTTCTCAAAACTAATGTTTGAGGCAGTCTATATGAAAAGGTAGGAGATATATTCAGATGACATAATGGACCACAGGATTTAATTTAAAGCTCTTCAGTGGACTGGTTTGGACTATCAATGTGTAAAATGTGAGGGAAAATTCTCTAATAAGCATCAGCCTTAGACACATACTTGTCACATTCTCAAAAATTCCTTAGAAACCCTATCAGGAATATTTCTGTGCTGAATTCAAACCTTGTCTACATTAGTAAGTTCACACTGGTGCAATTTACTTGTTGTTGTTCACAAATGAACCTACACTGATATATTTTAAGCATGCTTAGGTAAGGCTTTCAGTATTGTTTAACTGCCTCAGAACAATATCAGAGCAGATTTCTTTAAAGGTAGTGGAAATAAATATTCTGCCAGCCTAAGTAGAAAAAAATAACAGCTAGGAAAAAGATAATCCTTGACAAAACCCCAAACTAAATCAGATGTTTACTGAATGAGATAGTAAAGCATGCTCACAATTCTGTCTTAATTTGTTTCCAACACACCATGGCAGCCCCAGTACCCTGTAGAGGATGTGTTGTCACTATACAGTAAACTCTCTAATTTTAGATGTCCTCAGTGCTCTCTTTGCAGAGTGCATATAGTCAAGTGCCAGAGAAGAGTCAAGGATGGATGTGGACAGCTCCCATGGTCTGTTCTGTAGGCAATCTAGTCACACACATGGGACAGGTACTATACGAGGTGCTGTGAATACAACTCTACAAAAGGGAAAAGATGAACTGCCTCACACAAACTTCTACAAATCATTCACTGTGTGGGCTACTCAAGGACTCAGATGAGTGTTTTTCCTAACGGAGACATAATTTATTTCTTTCATGCATATTTAGGTCTTTTGGGGGTGAGATAGCTAACTCAATATTGTTTTTCAAGAAATATTCTTGAAGACATGGAACAGGGATTTTTTCCTGTATTTGTCTAGATGAAGAAAATACTAGATGACATGAAAACATTGAAGGAGACACTGTCTTTAGGGAGATAAAATAAGATATGTTTCTAATACTGTTGTACATCAAGGTAATTATTGCAACATAAATAAATCATTTTTCCAATTGATATAAAATACTAGGGATTTTTATTAATGTTGAGATTCTGGAAGAGAAAAGAATAGAATAGAATAGAAACTCTCTAAACAAAAGAGTATCAGAAAGGGAAGCTGTAGTGAAGCAGTACAATCCAATACTTGCTTGAAAGCTTATGGATGAGGCCCATTAGGGAGTGACAGACAAGTGAGCCCTCACCCAGAGATATATGACCTGTGGGTAATTTTAGTGTCAAACTTAAGTTCTAAATATTACCTTCCAAATTTGTTGTAAAGATAAATAAATTAGTAGAACAAAACTGTAACATCTTCACTATGTATGCTAAGAGTGAATGATAAAAAGGTTAATTAATATCTACAGCAATACTGACAAATGAGAAATAAATGTCTCTAAATGATGTGCCTGACTTTCTGCCCCCCCATTAAGTTGCAAATTATAATTGTGTTAAAATACATCATGATGTATTAACGTGTTTGTATGATTTTTCAAGGTTTCTAAGTAGAGTATGAGATACTAAGTCCCAAGGAACAGTATTTCTCTGTTCAGTGTTGCAAAGAGAGAAATGGAAGGAAAATGCAATCTCAGCACTGAAGGCATCATAGGTCTTTCAAAAACTTAAACAGACTAAGGAAATGGTCCTCTACCTTCTAATCAGGTTTCTGGGTTTTTTTCTTTTTAATTTGGTAGTAAGCAATTATTCCTTAGGAAATCCCACTGCAGGTTGAAAATTTGGAAGCAGAGCTGCTACTGTTAGGATGGCTTTTTCTATACAAGGAAAGAGTAGTGTTTCTTATTCCATTTTAAAAAGCCCCTTCTAATTTTCACATGCTTCTTTCCTTTGCTCTGGATGGTCTTGTGCTTGACTTGCAGGAGTCAGTTTACCCAAAGCTTAGTTTCTACACATAGAAATGACTTGCACCAATAGTCTCTGACAAGACAATGCCGATCCTGGACTCCCTCTTCAGTGAGTGGTAGCCTGGTATAAGGTTGTCAACAGATGGAAGAATGGCACTTGGACAGCTGCCTACCTGCCATCCCATGCTTCTTTGCACACTACACAGATTTAGAGAAGCATTTTATCAGGACTTTTTTTAAAGTGTTCTTTCATGATGTGAAATCATGTTCACTTGATCTGGTCTCACTCAGATTTGATTGGCTGATTGTTGTACTCATCCAAAGTCCATACTTGTATGACACACTGTGATGCAATACCAGAAGAAATACATTCTGTTGAAGCCATTGAGGGATTGTGACTCCCCTAGTCAGCCTAGTAGATCACAGGGAGAAAAGAAAAAAATGACAAAAAAACAAACAGAAAAATCCCATTTTTTACAACACAGGTATTTGAAGCATTTTCTAAGGGAAGTAAAATATGAAAAAATGAAACAGTAAAAGTCCCTGGTATGAACAATAACGAGGGCTCAGTTAAGGCTCAGTATCTGTAAATAATTGAATACATCTACTAGTTTAATTTTGATATGTACTTTGAAACATGTAAAAATGGATTTTAGGTACTTAATGTGATTATCCCTTTTTTGAAATTACAGGCAGAAAATTGTCTTGCAGGTCATTCCACATCATGTAGTTTTGCTTTTGTTTCTATGAAATTATGCCATTCCTCCTAAAAAGTACAGCTTTGGTCTATTTTTGCTTTCTGGTATGTGGCAGGTACTTTCCAAGTAAGGGCTTCTAACAGAATATGATCTGAAAGTGTATGTTTCAGTTGTTTCATATTTGTTTACTCTAGTTTTGAATTACAGTTAAATATTTACACATTTTCCCTTAAAAATATTTATATCCTCTTACACTTGGATTTGGGGGGAAAGTTTGAAGTTCTCACAAAATGACACGAGATATTACTATATATATTCCACATCGTGTGAATTAAGAAAAGTTGCAAGGGCTGTTACTTTTGCTCCAGAAACACATGGCATTCAATGTTCATCACTGTGGACATTGCCGTTTTAAGGGGAATGTCTTTGTCCTGCTCACAACACTCTGAAATTGTCTGAAAAACTGTCCCATAAGCACTGATTAGTTACTTTCCTTATCTGCAGTAACTGTAAAAAAACTCCAAACAAACAAACAAAAAACCAAACTAATGGAGAAAACAAAAAAAGCAAAAACCACCCCTAGATATTAGTGTATAGATATCACATTCTAGGTACCAGCATATGTAGACATGTTGCCCCATTTTGGAAGACTTCTTTCCAAAGCAGCTGGTATGTATTATCCTGTCATGACAACTATTGGCAACTGTTGGTATCTGCCAATATGGATAAAAAACCTGCTGCAAATGATGCTTAGGAGAGTGGAGATCCAGCAGGGAAAGCATAGCAAGCCTGGCACTGAGGGGGTTTCATGCTCTTATGCAAAGCACTGCATATTTGAAGTTACCTACTCCATAGCAAATATAGTGTTTTGTCCATTCTGGCTAATTCTGGTAATAGTTATAAATGGAGCCACTTGGCCAAAACAAGAGAAACAACAGGATATTTGGAAAAGAGAACCTTGGTGCTCAACCTCTGTTGCCAGAATTGCTATTGCGTCCAGCTGGCTCTCATTTTTATCACAAAACATGCAGCAAGAAAAATCCCACAGTGCATGGAACTGGAGTTAGGGCAAGGAAGATAAAATAACTGCCCATGAGGCTCATCAAGAAAAAAATCTTGCTGTGATTTTGAGAGCAGCGTGAGCTGGATGTACAAGTGAGCACATTTATGGCTCATTTATCAAGTAATGAACCATCACACGAGGTGACGAAGCTCCTTCACATCAACTCTACACAAATTGAAGAAGCTCTAAAACAGGTCTTGTTTCCTGATATTTTTTCTTCTTGTCTAAACTTTCTTTACTTTGAAACATTGCCTACTAAGCAGCACAAGCATCTCGTATGTTAAACATAATTACACTATTCACAAAATGAACCTTTCACAGGCTGCTGCCATAGAAATCATATATTTAGATTTGAAATTGCTGCAATCAGACTGTACTGCGGTTTTAAATCCAACGGAAGATAGATGTATTTTCCTCCTACTCCTCAAAAACAAAATTCACCACAGAAAGAGCTATCTCAATGAATGGCCACAGTTCTAAGTGCACAGAACAAGTAAGGTTTTGTAAATTACACACTTAATTTCCCTTCAAAAGCCAATTGCAAATGTTGTTCTCTGTGATGAGTGGTATCTCATTTGCTCACAGTTAAACTTTCCTATTAAAGAGCATGGCTGGGCAGAAGAACTCCTGTTTTTCTTGTTTTGCCTGATAACGTCCACATCCACCAAAACCCGCTAGAGGGCAAGGGTGGGTAATACCCCTCCAGAGCATGCCTGACACTGCTCAACTGGGCGACTATACATACAGGGTACAGGCAGGAACTGAAAACCAGCAGAAGAAACTGTAAGACCAAAAGAAAGACTTTGAAGAATAATGGAACAAATAAATAGGGAAATTTCAGAGTGACAGAGTGAAAAAGTGTTATAGAACCAGACAAAGGGCATGATTTTGCTGAAACTCAGATAAATTGATTAACTGAATATATGATTAGTTAAAAGGACCTTCCTATCAAGAATTCAGTGAGGAGACAGAATAGTTATTTTCAACTCATTTTACTGTTGGTCTTCCCACTAATTGGTCTCTCTGTGTTTAAAAAAGTGAAATCCTTTGTTGCAATAAATCTTTATTTCTGGACATGCAGAGCTGTGGTACATTCAATTTCTGGAAATCTTTATGAAAACATTCTTCAAAATTCTAACATATTTCTACAACCATAAACTTCAATAGGGACCTATTCCTGATATGTTTAGAAGATTAAATGACAAGAATATAAAAATCACTTCCTCTTCAAAGGAAAATGTTAGTGTAAATGCTCATCTTGTTTCTCTACCATAAGTACATGAGGAATAATTAATTATGTTATTCTGCAGCAGTCTCCTTGTATGTCAGAGAAGACAAATATCCAATTCATTGCTCAAAGTTCATTATCAAAACAAACAAGGTGTCTGACAGTAATTTATAACATGTAACTGGAGTACCGTGGTTTGGCAGCACATTCACCTTAAGAGTTTCCCTTGCTTCTCCTGCTTGCTTGTGCTTACCTTTAAAGTGCCCCTCATTGTGCTAAAATAACTGAATCCAGACACCTGAGTTGATCTTGGTCAAAAAACAAACTCTGAAGAACCAAGGACTGAGGAGTGTTAATATTGCTGTGGTATACTCACTACAATATTAGCATTTCCTAGGTATCTGTTTGGCCTCTGCCAAGAAAGAATAGAGGGGAGGCAAACTCCAGTGCAGAGTCAGGACTGAGAAGTGGTAAGAATTTCTTTATTTGGTGCTGCTGTCATGTCCCTTGGCTGATAGAACTGCACCTTGAGGTGAGAGTCATGGGATGCTCATTTTGCACTTTGTGAAGTCTAGATCCAGAGCGACTCTGCTGGAATTCAGTATTATTCACAGTATGGTTGTGTAACACACCTGCTCATCCCGTCCTGCAGTGACTGATGGCACAAACTGGAGAGGGATGGGGGATTATACACCAAAACACTTAGACGAATTTGAATTTTATAAGAAAGAATGCTTCATTTCCCTCATTCTATCTTAAACAACTCTCAGCTAAATAGCTTAATAGTTTTAAGAAGAGCTACTCCAATCTTACCCGTGATTTCTTTTCAGACAAACATCTGCACTAATAAACCCCCATATGTATACAGTAAGGCTGTGTAACCATGATGAACAGTGATTTCTTTTTTTCGTTTTTCTTTTTTTTTTCTTTTTTCTTTTTTTCGTTTTTTCTTTTTTTCTTTTTTTCCTTTTTTTCTTTTTTTCTTTTTTTTTTTGTGCAGAATAAAAATACCAGTACAAAGGGGTTTTTTATGTCACCATATTCCTGCGGGGAAAGGAAGAATATATCACTTACTTGTAATACAATTCTGTTCAGCTTTCCAACAGCAAATCCAACAGTCCTTTCATCTTCCTCTCAACTAATTTTTATGCCCTCTTGGTTAGCAAAAATGTGCTTCAGAGTGGCTATCTTTGACCCTCTGTTCTTTTCAATTTAAAACAAGGTTTGGTGCAACTGGTCTTGGCAATTTGCCTTCTGTCCTTTGTCCTTCTACAGGCAAATCAGGATCCAAGTGCTCTGCCAGCTGTTCCACAAGGGAAGGTGAATATATTGGCATTTTACCTGCCTTGGAAGAGGTTATGAGCAGTTAATTGTTCAAGATCCCATGCACGGAAGGCACAGTACAGATATAAATTATGAGTCTAGTTGCAGCAACAGAATGATAAAAGGCAACAGCAATGAGGGAGCTGCTGCACAGATGTCTAATTGCTTGTATGCAACAGCTGTTGTAATTGAATTTGTGACAAGACCCTGGCATTAATGCAATGATTCTAATAACTGGACACACCAATGAAACATAAATGAGGAGTTCCCTCTGGCAGGACAAACTGAAACAAAAACTGCAATTAAATAACACACCAAACAAAAGAGAAATACCACATGCAAGGCACCATAAAAATCCAAGTTTGTGCTAGCAGCATCATAAAATATTAGAATTTTCTTCAGTCTCCTGAGATTTAGAGTACCCTCCCATCTTTTTGAATGAGTTCTTTCAAAATCTGAAAATTGTAAGTTGAATTCCTCTACCTTCTGGAACTGTTCTCAGAAGAGGCCAAGTCAAGTGCTAGATATGTGGGTTCACCAAACCACACCCATCTTAATGAAGAAGCAATCAATAGGTCCTTGCTAAAAATAAACATTTTAGATAACTTTCAGAACACTCTTCATTATCTATTTTCTTGACAGCCTTGCTATAATGAGTGCTTAGGTTTATTTTGAATAAAAATTATGAAAGTAGTAACTGAAATATAAGAAAAATTAACTATATCTACTCTTTATAATGATATATTATCTGATTTTCAGATTATGATTCTAAATGAACACATTTTTATGACTTCATCATAATTGGAACTTTTTTAACATAAAAGAAAAGAGGGATTAAAGAAAATGCAAATAAAGAGGGATTCAATCAAATGACAACAAAAAAAACCCCAGTGACAATGTGGAGTGTGCCTCCAGAGATAACATCTGGGATGTAACTAATTCATAATATTAATTATTATTGGTCATGGATTTCCCAGTAAATATTTGTGGTGTTCAACTATAACTTTACTTTGGTGATTGGTTTTGCTCCATTGTAAAACTTCATTTTCAAACTGTAACAATGCCACAAGCTACATCTTACAAACTTAAAAGAAAACAGAAAACCATATTCTTGCCCCCCCAAAAAAAGTTTAGGAATATATAGTTAAATAGCAGCTTCAATATAATATTTTTTTTATTTTTTAGGAAGTATCATCTATTATTTAATCATTTTTCTGTGCAAATATTTTATTAGTACTTACACTATAATGCCATTTCCTCTAGTAGGAGGGTGCAGCCTAAGCCTAGTGCTCAGCGATGTTGCTGTGCTGCAATCCATCTACCAGCTGGCAGTAGTGCTGCTGCACCTAGAGAGAGAGGAGCCCGAGTTTGTCCAGATTCCTTCTCTAAAATGCTGTATCTGGCACCTATTTTCTCATGACAATACAAATCTCACTGCAGAAAATACATTTCTGATTACCTAGGCTGTTTGCCTGCCAATGAGTAATTAATGCTGTTATCACCTAATCAGCTGCTGTTTAAATGCAGAATGTAAACTATGTCCTTGGCTTTGTTCTTTTCACTCTGAACACTGGTAAAAACAATAGGCTCTTCAGTAAAATTTCCCAGGGCTCAGACTCTTGAAGTGTCACTACACAGAGATTGGAAAGAAGGTGTATTGTGAAAATTTACTTCTTTCTGTACCTAAAGAATTAAACACTTAAGTGTTTTGGTTTACACATTTCCAAAGCTGTTTTTCAAGACCTGTGTGAGAATATTTTTCTTTGCCTGAATATTTTAATAGATAAAGACTCCTTATAGTGCTAAATTATTTCAGTAGACAATCTGAGTACCATTCAGCTCATGCCGGGAGACGAATTTCTTCTGACATCATGCAGTTAACTTTTAGTTTATGTTTCAGTGTTCTCACTTATTTCACAGCACTTCAAAGAGGTGCCGATGGATTAGCCACTCCTGCGCCTTCTCTAGAGCAAAGCCCGGTGCTAACAAAGTTGCAGTCATGAGGTCAGTGATAACTGACAGCAGCAGTATCACTGGGGCAGCACACCCCAGACTTGACACTGGGCTCTCGCAGCGCCCTCAAAGTATCTCCTCTGCACACTAAAACACCAGCTATTAGTTGTCTGTTCAGTTTGCAGCAACACTGGCCTGTTTTTTCACTGTGGATCATCCTTTTGTGCTCTAAGAAGCTTTTTCCACAGACCTGATAAAAAAAAAAACTGATAGACAACACTAAGCTGTTCTTTTTCCTTTTTTCTCCCCTCCTAGAAGTAGAAAGACAATATCTGTAAAACAAGGACTCCTAGTTGGAAATGATGAAGACCCTGAGGGAAGATTGTATTTTGAAGTTCTCTCACATTTCATCTGTCTTTTATCTATTGATCAATCAGAAGTAGGTCATTTTCAATCTCTCATGCTAGAAAAAAAAACCGAAAAAAAAAAAACCAACCCCACAAAAATAATGAAAGTAACCTCTGTCATCTGAGAAGATCTGAGGCAGAACTTAGGTCTTCAATAACCACATTGACTAACAAATCTATATGCCTTAAAGACAGTTTGTGTCTCTCATCTCATCAATTCATTTTACACATTTGAATAAATGTATTCTTATACAGTTTGTATTTTTATATTAATTTATTTGGTTTTGGTTTTGGTTATAGCTTTTTTCTTTTTCTTTTTTTTTTTTTACATAAATCTTGACTCTTTCCATCCAAGTCTTTTCCAGAGGGGTACAAGAAGCCAGGAGCCTTTTCATCATCAAGCATACAGACAGTTACTGCTGGGAGCCTCAGATCAGATCTGTCTGGATTCCTGTGCTGCAGAGGTCTTTGACAGCTTTTCACAGTAAGATGCACTTCACCTCATGTTCAAAACCCTACTCTGTGCTTCAGTACAGGTAACTCAGAAGGTCGGCCACCAGCAACAGGGTGAATTTTCATTATGCCTGGCCATAGGAGGTGATGGGGAGAGCTGTAAGAGAACAGTACCAAAGCCCAGATTTAACTGCTTAATTTTACGTAAATAAGATACTTAAATTAGGTTTTTAAACACTCCAGACTTTCTCAGAAAAGAGACAGGAGTACATTTCTGTTTAACTTCATTACTTATGTTAAGAGTTTACAGCAAAAAGGGTTTTAGTTTAGATATACAAGTTAAATATCTAAAATCAGAAATATAATTCCCGTATCTCACTGCTCCTCTGCATGATGCTTTTACTTTTCCCTCTTTATTGAAGTAATAAGTAGACTTCAAAATATTAGAAAAATCAGAACAATCACTGCAGACTCCCAGAGCTTAAACAAAGCTCTTAGAACAACATTGACCAAAGCCTGTGAATCTTTCTGGGACCCCAGCTGATATAATTTTCATTTTTATCATCATATTCACAATTAGAAGAGCTCTTGGTGGTTTATTATTTTGGGTTACGAAAGAAAGCAAAATTAAAAAAGACTAATTTCCCTATGCATGTAAAAAAGTGTATCAAGTTAAGTTTCAATTAAAACACTGATGGTTTCTGACACTTTGCTTTTCTTGAAGGGTTGATACAAGTTTAGACTTATGTTTATACCCCTACAATATTGGAAATTGAAAGTAATTATTGGTGTTTTGAGTTATATTTGGTGTTTGAGTTATATATATAACAGGAACCACAAGTTTTTGAGTCTTGAAACTATTGAATCTAAGTTCACCCTGATACTGGTTGTTTCACATGAGATCTAGTTCTAAATCGTTCACATCCTTTCTTTCTATGTTTGAAGCCAGATATGTAACACTGGGAGTTCCTGATTTCCAAAACTGGTGAAAAAAATGAAAGCATAAAGACAGGAGTGCAAAAGCAGGACCCCTGTTGTCTACATGCACAAGATCAACTGTAAGAAAAGCTTCCATTCTACAGGTCTCCTTTCAAATCTCTTCAGAAAATTCCAGTAGTACTTTGGACAATTAGCACTATTTGGAGTATAAAACAACCTCTTTTTTTTCAGTCAAAAGCCCAAGAGAGACAGAATTGTTTAAGCAGTGCAAGACACAATCAATTAAAATAATATATACTGCAAAAGACAGCACACATCCTAACATGGAGGCTTGACTAGGCACTATTGCCATAACTTCCACTGTGTATTTCCTCAGTCTAAATCAGTAAATTTGTTTTTGTTACCATAAAATGGGTGCAAGAAATGCAGATGTGATGTTTTAGAGAAAGTGTTACATCTTTACTGGGCCTTGGATTCTGTTCTGCAAGCATACAAAATGTGTGGTTTGTTAATTATAACATTTGGCCAAATTATTCTTAAATAGGATCTGGCCTAATGTTGATGCTCAGTTACTGGAAGAGAAAGTGTTAAGGAATCTTGTAAATCACAAACTGGTGGACAAAGAAATAACCCCATAGTACCTCTGCCCTTTTATTTTTTTAATTAGGCTTAGAAATTCATTCAGAGTTCAGTGCCTGGTGTCCATTAATGAGATAGACTCTTAATAGAGTCTCTTCATCATTAATATATTTGCTTCAGACAGAGATGCAAAATTTGAAGGAAGTGTCATGTCAAAGTTCAACTTCCTGACTTTTTAATTTTTCTCTAGGGAAGAAATGATATGTGCCAGACTCTTATCAGGCTTGATGGATAAGAATCCCTTGGTCAGTGTGCTGGGATGTTTTTGCTGGCACATTCACCAGTGGTTATAGAAACAAGCATTTCTATGAATAGCAGGACTAAAGAAGCCTGACTCAATTTAAATTCATGGTTCAAAGGATTTTCTTACACTTACAACATCTCTCTTCTACAGAGTCTCTACTGTGTGCCACAAAATGGCCTTATGTTCCAGTGTTATTCTGTGGTGAGTTGGGACAGATTATTTCCAGAATAGGGAGAGTTTAGCTCTATTAGGGTACACTCTTGTATCCAGGCACATAGTTTGATAAAGGAATTTCTAACTCAATTTGTTCATGTGTCAAATTTGGGTAAAAATCACCATCTCAAATCTCTGATACCTGGCATGAAAGTTGTTGTGAGGTAGAAAAATATTCATAAACACATGTCTCAAGCAAGGGGTACACTGTCTCTACACCTGCTTTCTTAGCAGCTTTCACTATCTAGCAGTGACAAAGCACCTAATGGGATGCAGAAAAATTACCTTTCTAGAATAATCTTCAAACATTTCCCTACCAGTAAATCGAATTTTTAAAAATATATAATGCTTCATTTTTTAAAATTTTCTTTTGAGGTCTTATTTAAAGATTTCCTGGAGCTGAACAAAGGAATAACAAATCCTCCAAATCCCTGAATCAAAGTTTTTTGCACTGTTAAATGGATCAAGCAGGCAACACATTAAGATAAAATTAATACTAAACCTCATATCTAACAATCTGAGATCTAATTTCCTTATTGTGGCATTCAGAGAAAAAAGCAAATGTATTGAGTCTCCTGTACCTCATTTCTATTATGTTGCAAAATACTGATTTTCAGTTCAATAAAAATATAGAATGCATAGACACTGTTGTCAGGTTTCTCTAACTTAATTACAAATTTAACTAGAAATTTTGCAGTGTATAAATCCTCAAGATTTCATCTGCAAGACACCCTCAGAGAGAGAAAAATTAAGGAATTGACAATTTTTCAACCAAATGCTCAGAGCTAGCTGTTGTCAGCTGTTTAGGCTGTTCTTCATTGTCATTATTCCAGATCTCAGCTGCCAGTTTTTTACCCAAGCCATCCAGATATCTTACTATGCAAAACACAGAATCTGGTACCCTTATGGAGAATATTGCTTTACACTATAACTCCCATTCATTTGACCATAAGACTTTATAATCTGGCTACTATTTGATATAAATGAATCAACTCCAGTCCTTTTTCTCCAGCTTCTCATCCTCTCTAAGAAGTAAAAGTTGCAATTAAAAAAAAAGTTGCATCAACCATTTTAAGAAACATATATATGACTAGACAGTATGATTGCTCTGACAGCTTCTGTCCCTAAGTTGCAAAGAAAGCAAACCAAACCAAGCTAAGAAAAGCTACAACCTCAACTGATTTTGAAACAAAAGATGTAAGCTTAGAACTGAAAATTCTGATTCCAATACAGGAGTATTTCCAACATTCCTTTGACTAACTTGCTTTGAATGTTGCTATTATTCAAGTATTCTCTGTAGAAGAAGCAATCCATTTAAATCCTTATTTCTTTAATTTTCTTTTTATGTTCTGCTTGGGTTCTGTATTTTTCTTTCCTTATAAGCAGTTCTCTGCATGAATATCAGCAATTATCCTTATTTCTTTAAGGAAAATGTCTTTATTTCTTTCTTCATTAGACACAATTTCACATCCTTAGTTTTTTTTTCAAAAGCTTCTCAGGCTTTCATTAGAGGAGAGTGTGCAGACAGATTTTCTGAAGCAATTGAACTTAACATTTTATAAAAAATACTACATCCCAAAAGAAATGTTGCAAAACACAATCTTAAGTGACAGATCGTAATAAAAACATTAGATGGGGAATAAGAGCTTCACACCGCCATCTCTCTTCTACAGATGCAGTATAAGAAAACTGGTTTTTGAAACACTAAGCTATTTGGTCAACTAATATTTTAGGCAATACTCTTTTGCATGTGCATAAAAGATCTGCTTCCCATTCCATCCAATAAGCAGTCAAGAGCAGGAATATATAGCTCATTTAAATTTAAAATGCAGTCACTATATCTCAATGTCCCTTAACCACTTTTGCCTTATAACAAAGGCCGTAAAGTTCAGGAATATAAATGTATTCTGAAATGGATGAACCACACTCATGAGGAAAAATCAGTAAATTACCACGTCTTTAAGACGAAGGGCGTGGGTATTTTATGTGGGAAGAAGGTTACACAGGAAAAATGAGTGAGGGGAGAAACAACAGTTGGGTGGACTTTCCTACAGCTTTTATTTCCCCTTCCACGTGACCTCCTAATAAAACAGGCTAAATGTATCAGACCTATTCTTCTAATTGGAAACATTATTATTGCTACAAATACCAGTGAAGAACTTTTAGAATGCTAGAATTTATTTTCATCTCATTTCCTTATAAAGTATTATGAAAATTGCACTCAATTTCCCATAAACATCTGACATAAATCTCAAGAATTATTTCATTTTTTATATGTTATGTCTGTTCTAATCTGTATTTCCTCAAGAGGGCTTAGAAAGCCAAATTCAACAAGAACTTGTTCTTTTATTTCAACTAACAATTGCAAACTGTTGAGTAAATATTACTCTCTGCTATACAGTTCATTCAGAATGTACTCTTACAAAATACTAAAATCCTCCAGTTTCATTCCAACATAAAATTTGGGATTATTTTACCAAATATTTCTGATTAGTGGAAATAGTTTATTAGCTGTATCTGAAATAACTTCTCTGCTGGTTTAACTGCAATCCTTTTTGTCAGTGACACTGTAAACATAGAATGAAAGTGCTAAAATATAAAAGAAGAAAACAAGTATGTTTTCCCAGGTTTTTTTTTAATTTTATGCTTGTTGAGTATGTATTATGCAAGACAAGTTATTTGGTCTCACCTTAATAGATAGTATGTGACAGATGAAAATTCTGCATGATCAGACTAAAATTTGCATCTTACCCAATTTTATACCTGTGAGAGTGAACAACTACAGTTAGTTAAGGAAAGAGCCTTCTCCTGCTTTATCTTCCTGACTTCTAGTTTGGGATCCCTAGAGGTCTGAATTTCACCTAGAGTTTTACTTGAAAAAGTCACTGCTTGATCTCCCCTCCATGTATGTGTTTAGTACTTTTTCAAACCAATTTAGACTAAGTTGCTTAGTGTGGAAACAAACTTTACAGATTTGGGTTTTTTTTATATGCTCATAAAGTATTCCTTACTGATCTTCTCTATGATGTTGCCTTTTTTATATCTAACAAATTCTCCACATCCCCCTTTCAGGCTGAAGACACTTAGCCAGTGCAGGCTTTCCTCGAAGAAATGTTCATATAAATTTTATTTTTTTTTTTGCTACTTCCTTTTTCCATGCAGAATTGCAATTTTAATCCAGAATGAATGAATATGACCAGGGAATTGACATGCACATCATCAGTAAGACAGAATCACAGAATTAGGGTTGGAAGGGACCTCTGGAAATCATCTAATCCAATCCCCCTGCCAAGGCAGAGTCACATAGGACAGGTTACAACAGAATGTGTTCAGGTTGGTTTTGCATGTCTGTAGAGCGGGAGACTCCACGATCTTCCTGGGCAGCCTGTTCCAGTGCTCTGGTACCCTCAAAGTAAAGAAGTTCTTCCTCATGTTGAGGCAAAACTTCTTGTGTTTTAGTTTATGGCCATTACTTCTTCTCCTGTCACTGGGCACTGAAAAGGATCTGGCACTATTCCCTTGGCACGTGCTTTTGGGATTTATACTTACATGCTCTCAGTCTTCTCTTCTGTAGACTAAGCAGGCCCCACTCCCTCAGTCCCTCCTCATCAGAGAAATACTTAGATCCCTCATCATCTTTGTGGCCCTTCACCAGACACTCTCCAGAAGCTCCTTGTCTTTCTAATATTAAGGAGCCCAGAACTGGACACAGCACTCCAGATGTGGGAGGGGCAGGATCACCTCCAGGGCTGAGAGGGGCAGGATCACCTCCCTTGACCTGCTGGTAACACTCTTCCCAATACAGCCCAAGATACCATTGATTGTCCTGGCCACAAGGACCTCCAACTGGATTCTACCCTGCTGATCATGACCCTCTGAGCTCTGCATTCCATTAGTTCTTGATCCACCTCACTGTTCATTCATCTAACTGTCATTTCCCAGCCTTACCTATGAGGATGTCAAGGGAGACAGTATCAAAAGCCTTGATGAAGTTAAGGTAGACAAGTAGTCAAAGTATCCACTGCTCTCCTCTCACTGACCCATCCTGCCATGACAGCCAGCCCAGCATGCTGGACCTGGTTCCCCAGGCAGGGCTAGTGATTTAAAACCATGTCAAAACCCACAGTTGTTTGAACAAGCAGAAATTAAATTAAATGGGTGCTGAAATGAACTGAAATTGAATGATATGTAGGAAAGTTCAATAGTGCTTATAGAAAAAAAAATCTTAAAAAATATTATGGATTGTCTTAAAGATACTGTTAACTCAGAGTAGCTGATGATTCTTGTGTTTAGTCTCTAGGGCTGGAATAATCTACAAGGTTGGAATAACTCTTACAAGGTTTAGCTCTTTGTATGGCATCTATTCCTGACCTTTTCAAAAAATAGCCTATGATATTGATTCAATAAATGGAAATACTTCATAAGAGTATACATTAAGGGAAGTCTCATTTTATCACTAGGAAGTTTCTAAGTGGCTGTTAAATGGTTGCTCAACTTTAAAGCTGACCTTGCTTTGAGTGGGATTTAGAACAGAGACCAAGGTAAATTATTTTGTGAGACTACAGGAGAAGACAACTGTTCTGCCAAATCACCATTTACAAAATTGGTTTCCCAGCAATTCCCAAATAAGACAGGAAGTGGTTAGTTTAGTTAAATGTTTCCCACAACTCAGCTCTTGAAGTAGTCAGAGTGCACTCAATTAGGAGACTTAATCTGCATAGCTGTATGTGAGATAGAGAGGACAATCATATGTTCTCTGTCCACTAAAAGTTTTCTCTTAAAACTAGGTTGTTTGCATGGAGAAATAACCCAGGAGATATAGGATGCAGAGTCTCTGCACCAGTGGATTGGGAATGTACGTACACAACTCAAATAAACATGGGAAAGATCTTTCATATCCTGTCTTGGTATAAAGAGTTTAAAGCATTATTTTCTTTCATTTTGTATTGCAACTCTGTTTTTGGATTATAAAATTTATACTCAGCTGTCCAATAAAGGCTAAAATGCCAGACACCCTTGAAGTTGTTCAGCACATTCTAGCTGCTCCTTCAACCTGTGACAAAACCTTTAAGGGGCATACAGGATATCATCAGACCAACATTATGTGTAAAAACCACAAAAAAACTAAGACTGTCAAATACTGTATGCAGACAGATCGTTTGGCATAGTGAGAATAGCAACTATCTCAGGACAAAAGTTGCTAGAGGCTTTTGATTAGACAAAAAAAAAAAAGAAAAAGATAAAATAAAATCAAGAAAAACTGCCAGTGCAGCTTGAGAATGGAAGTGTTGATAAATGTAATGTTATCAACAATGACTACATCTTTCAGGGGGTAGTGTAAAAATATATCAGTTCAATATACTGCAGGCAACTTGAACTCTTTCTGCTCACATTAAAAAAGATGGGACAAAACCCATTCAGCTTCTGAATACGATAAGACACTCAGGCTAACATACCTTGCCTCTCAGCAAGATTGCCTTAGATTTAATGCCACTCTATATGGCTTTTGAAACTCACGCAGAGTTTGTTCAGACATTTTTGTAATACAACATTTGGACATGTCCTTAATGCCTTTCTCGTGAGTAGACTTCAAAGTACAAAGAGCAGTCCAAGCAAGGATAGGGCCATGGTAAAACAATCAAAGGGAAGAAATAAGCAAGAAATGTAATATTCTTGGTACGTGGCAACAAAATACCAGACATAACACAGAAAAGACTCTAATAGGATTACACTGAGATTCAGTTTCCAGTAGGGGAGAGAAACGATGGCAGAGAGGAAAGCAGACAGGTAGACACTATAGGTAGGCAGCAGGAGGAATACTTGCCCACTTGCTGATGGTAAAGTGTCAGTTTACAAGGTCTGTGTGGGTATTTTCATTAACATTTGGAAATTTCTTTAAAAATATTATTATATACGGTGAAATCACACATTCCTGAAAGCAATTTCTGTCAGACAGGGAGAAACAGAGAGGATCTTCCCTTGGAATGTAAAACCTTGCTCTTATCCCTGGGTCCTGGCACAGCCCCGTGTCAAGAGATGAGAAGTGCATATCTCTTATTTGTGCTTGCTCCAGCATAAGCCTTTTCTGTTGTCCACACAATAGGCCAGACATGATCTGGGAACAGGCCTGGTAGTGGTAATTTGGGACACTGTGTTTCTTGAGGTGAAGGAATGAGTGCTGCAGCCAGGTGGAAAAAAATACCTAAAAAGATTGGCAAAAAATTGGAGAACGTTATATAATTGGAATGCCTGCTTAATGTTAGTAGTAGTTGGAAAAGCCATTAAAATCTACTTGTCCTGCATGCAGTTAATGGGTACCAAAAGTACATCAGAACATAACAGTTTGCTTGCTTGTGGAAATCTGTCAAAGGTCCTATCTGCCAGAGAACACCAAAGTGGAGACTTTTAAGGAGTTTCCAGTCAAAGAGCTCAACTAGTCCTTCAGGATGCAGTGTGATGAGTGGAACTTAATCTGAAATTGGTGCTTTGCTACTATGCTGCAATATAAAGGCTCTAAAATTTAGAAGACATTCCCAGCTTATCTTTGTTTTTAGGTTATTCTTTCCAAAAACCACAAAATAGCTTAGTAAATATGAAATTTTGGAATTTCTCTGCTTTTCTGAGTTTAATACATTTGAGAGAGTTTTCTCACTCTTGCCTTCTTACCTATTCTATGCTGTACAATACATACACCATTAATTCATTTTCCTACTCCATCTTATTATTTTTATTGTGTCACTGCATCTAAGTCCCTTCTAAAAATTCAGATTATAAGAAAATGTATAGATTTACGCAGGAAAACAACACAGAAGGAACCTAATTGCATCTTAGCTGTTCCTACAGTGTTAGAAATAGCTTCATTTCACCAGCCAAAATATCATGCAGTTAGAAATTGAACTATGAGGAGTTTTAGAAACATTATGAGGAAAAATATTGATAAAACAGGAAAGAGAGAAAGAGCAAGAAGATCACTCAGAACATCTCTGAACTCTTGATTCCTCAGGTGGAGAGAAGAAAATTAGTTTAAGTTTGCAGTTTATGAGGGAACATAGGGGTATTTGGAAGGCAGTGCCTTTAGACAAATGAACAAAGAGCTACTGACAAAAGAATAAGCAAGCTTACATTTGTAGTGCCAATACTGTGTTGCCTGCCCACATGTTAACTTAAGAATAGCTAATCCATGCTCTAGAGGTTTTACTCTCTACCCAGTAAATAGAGAGGATATGCGAACCCATATTTACTCTGTTGTTACCAAATCTTTTGAGCAAAACTAGAGTTTTGAATGAGACTTTCTTTTTTTTTTCCAGTTTAAATTGCATCACAAAAATGAGCCTCCAGCTACCATTTAATATATTGTATAGATTTAAGTGTACCATAAATATTTATCAAAACCTTTAAAAAATAGTGTTTCAACAGGATATTGTAGTTTAACTACTTAGTCTGAACTGCTTGGTATAAAATTTTTCATTCTTGTATTCATCTATCTTTTCTGTTCCTACTAGTGTTATCCCTGTGCCTCTAAGCACTGAAAGACAAGAAAATTAATGATATTAATTACTTAATAATAGTAATGATAATAGCCTTTTTTCTTATTTTCCCCCAATCTTAACATTATGACCAAATATTTCAAATTTGTCTGTTTCTAGCTGATGACATCTTTATGATTTTTCTTCACTGATATTCACCCTTACAAAGAAACATAATCATCGTAGGAGAGAAGCATCCCTTCTGTTACAGTGTGGATACTGTAACACGCATATCAAACAAGGAGGCCCATGGAAAGGAAATATATATGGACCGATTCATGATAGATGTTGCAGAGAGATGTTTATTTCTCCAGCCGCATGGCCGGAGGTCTGCCCAGGAACTGTTCCAGTCATGGGACCGGAGGGTCCCTGCCCGCGCAGGGGAACACAAACCAACCAATGGGAAATGAGGCTGACCAGGGGCAGGGAAACCCTGTGTCTCCCCCCCAGGGCTGCTCTCCCAGGACCCCACGGCAGGGGGGAAGGGACCCCGACATTTCACCCATTTATTTTTAACAAAAAGAGATTTAGAACTTAACATTGAAAACAACTGGATAAACATAACAAGAACAGTTTCAAAACAAAATAAGCCACCATCCTGAGTCTTTCAATGTCCAAACAGATTCTCTGGAACATCTTAAGGCTGACAGAAGGGAGACAGAACTCTCTGAGCATGCTTTGTGGGGAAACTGAGGCAGGAGAGGGTTTAATTTCTTCCCTCCCCCTTTTCATCCCTCACTCGGCATCGGAGAGTTGTAGAGAAAGGGAATTGTACAGGGAAGCCATGGGGTGAAAAACGGATTGGGAATACACTGTGGGTGATAAAATATAGGGTAAACGGGAAAGGTGGGATTAGGAAAGGGAGACTGTAGAGGGGGCTTATAATGGAGATATTGTCTAACATGACTACAATTTGCAGCATATGTACTGCCTTTCACAGAAAACACCATCAGGCCCAGTGACCTCCGCTGCTTGTAACCCTTTTCTACCTTGAACAATTTTGAGTTCCACCACCTCTCCATCTCCCAAGCTTGGGATGCATTTTTCAGGGTTATTCCTTTTAATAGCAGTTCTATGAACGAATATGTCTTCCTGGTTGTCACATCTTGTTATAAAACCATAATTTTGTTTAACATTATACCATTTTACTATTCCTAAAACCTTAGCTATGGTGATTTTTTCCTTTTTCCAAGTGGCTGCTGTTTTCTGTCATGCTGCGTTCTTGCTTTCTCTTTTGCTCACTCCTGTGCTGGAACTGCCAGGACTGCTCATGCCTGCGCGCTCTTCCCTGGGTCGCGTTCGGGGCCACGTGGGCCGGTCTTGTGCGTCTGTGCCGCCCCCCCCCCCCCCGCCCCCCCCCCCAGCCACTACCTGCGCGCCACCCCTCTCGGCCGGGCATTCACGGGGCTCGCTCCACCACATGCTGCACGGGGCCGGGTGGGCACCACCAGGTCATGTCGCTCCTGCTGCACCTCGCTCCACTGCCAACACTGCAGCTCGCGTCACTCCACCCGCGTGTGGGAACTGCCTTGCTGCTGCTCGCAGAGCACTCGGTGCACGTGCCCTGGGTCGCACGGCTCCTGAGCCAGGCTTCCCTTCGCCAAGACACATCTGACATTGCTCAACGGTCTCGGTAATTAAATAATATTCACGAAAATATTCTTCCATCGGCATATATTTTGACTCAAAAATTAACTGTGTCCAAACGGTCTTCCAAAAGTCTTTGGTAAGAATTAAATCCCAAGAAACATAGAAAAAGTTCTTAAACAGCCATGCCGGGAAGTGTTTTAGTTCTTTCTGAGCTTGAATTCAGCTAAAATTTACAAATTGTTGTTCAAGAATCTTTTCAAGTTTAAGATAAATGTCCATATGCGGCTCTGAGAGCCAAGAGTCTTCCCACGGTTCCTCCATAGTTTAGAGATGGAATAGCAAAATGAAAACAAGAAGAGGAATCCAGAGTTTACTCACACATCATTCGCTTAGGGATTGGGGATCGTTCTGCCCGCATGACGCACCATTTGTTACAGTGTGGATACTGTAACACGCATATCAAAAAATGAGGCCTGTGGAAAAGAAATATATATGTCGACCGACTCTTAATAGACGTTTCAGAGAGATGTTTATTTCTCCAGCCACATGGCTGGGGCTCTGCCCAAGAAATGTGGCAAGCACGGGACTCGAGGGTCCTTGCCCATGCAGGGGAACACAAAACAACCAATGGGGAACGAGGCTGACCAGGGGCTCGGGAAACCCCGTGTCTCCCCCTCCAGGGCCGCTCTCCCAGGACTACATGGCAGGGGGGAAGGGACCCCAACACCTTTCTGCTTTAAGTACATCTGAAATTGTTCCTCTTTGAAACCAAGGAGGAAAAACATTACTGTTACAAGGCAAAAAAAGCATCCTACCTTTCAGAGAAGGCTTTCTTCCAGATACTTCTGCTTGTTCCAGATTAAGATGAAGAATAAATGAATGAGCATGTAATTTGCAAAGTTCGGCAAGTACAGGCATGTATATATTTATATATATAATGGGACCCTACTTCTTTTTGTTAATAAGTTTCATATACTGCTTAATATTTTACCAATAAAAATTACCAAACCCCACATTTTTCCAATGCACCAAAATATTTTTCATTAGGATAAAATAATAAGATTTTCTGCAGTTATTGAAGATTTAATTGAGTGATGCATGACAGTATTGAAGTATTCAGTGCTAATATCATTGTACATCAAAATAATCCATTGACCTTCATAGTAAATTAACTGAGAAATATTATTATATACATGAGTAGTCTCTTCCATTAAAAAAAACTTTGTTCTTCCTACTTTCCTCTGCAACTTTTTTCTCATGATATCCCCAGATTTCCAGCCTTAGCAGCAGAAGTATAAAAATAACCTTTTTTTTTGACAAAACTTCATCCTTTTTTGATTTTGCAATGATCGTATGATTTACAAGGTTAAAAAAAGAAGAAAACAACCAAAACCAAAAAGACAAAACCCAAGAGAATAGCACCATTTTATATGTGCAGTTCTAGTAGTATAAGCACATTCACTAATAAAAGGTGCCTTTTTAAAGATTTACTACCAGTATAATAATATAAAAGAGCAATCAGAAATTCTGCACAGTTGGTTTAAAAAACCATATGCACAGAATTTCTGCTTGTAATTTTAGATTACAACTTAAAACAAAAAACAGGTTTGATATAAATACATGATTTCTTTGAGCTCCAGACATGTTGTCTTCAGCTATCAAGATCACTTTTGAAGATAATAAATAGAAGAGGAAAATTATTATTTTCAATGGTTGTTTTGTCACTGATTTCAGGTCTCAGCAATTATCTCTTAAGCAATGACTAGTTGAGACAGAAGGCAGCTTTAATGTGTTCCCACTAGAGCATCAAGTTCTGACTACTCTGTGATCCACCTCAGTTAAAGCAGAAATCCTTACTCTTTTTCTTCTCACTCACAAATCAGCTGCCAAGACCTCATGACACATGTATTTAGTGAAGATATCTCTTTTCAGAACTTACAAAAGTATTACAAATGGATTCTTTGCCTTCTTGTACCATATTTAAATTTTTTTCCATTCGTCTATCTCTCTTGAATTCAGAAGACTAATGTTGAGATAAAACAGACACAAAATTGGGAGTTCTGACTAATTGCTTGTCAGAATTATTTGTAGCAGAAGGACAGTTTTGATCGTATAGTTTCACTTTAAAGGATGAATTGAGTTATCTGATATTTCCCCTAGTGGCTTTTTCGAGGAAATGTTTTACAAGCAAAATCATGTAACACAATAAAGTTAAAACAGGAATTGCAGATGAAAAACGGATTTGTCATGGTCCCAGGAGGTTAATTTAGTTCTGTATTAGAGCAAGAATCTAGCATAAGAAGCACTTTAGTATCAAGAAGCCTTTTTTCACAAACTTTTAGTTCCCTGAACTATGCCCTTATTTATCTAATGAGAGATGGTAGACAGAAAAGGCATCACCTACTCATAGCTACTTTTTTACAGTAGAGCCATTGCAGAAAGGCTACCTGGGGGTTCCAAATTCCAGTGGGAATCACAAAATAGTAAGCTGTCTTTTCTAGATGAGTTGGAAAATTAAGATTTAGACTCAAGAGAGAAATCAGAGAAAGTGAGTGATCTATATAGTCCTTGACGGCAGAACAAATCCTGTTTTTTCCCCTGGTAGACTGTATTTGCTGCAGCTGACAAGAATGAGATCCAATCCCCCAAGAAAACATGCTGTATATTTTATCAGTTGCAAAAAAAATATATAAAAAAATGAAGTCTTAATAATTTTACTTCCCCTCAATTAAACTCATGCATCATCGCTGCTTTCTATTCCTCACTCCCAGGTAGTAGACCCCTAATCACTTAGGAGACTTCAATTTGGAGTCTTTGCAACCAAATGGAATCCTTTTTGAGCCGCTCAGGAAGGACCTGCAACACATCTGCTGAAAGGCTACCTCTGCTCCTTACAGACTGTAAAAAGTACCATTTGACAGGAACATTCTGAAAGATCAATAAAGTGAAATCCAAGCAGAGCAAAGAGCTACATTCATATTAAACTGAAGATTTTTCTTTGCAGCCTAAACTTTTGCCATCTTTAAATATCTTCTGAATATATAATAATTCAATTTCTTTGGAGAAAGAAAGCTCCTGTTACAACAGAACTGCGTAATATTTTCTATGCAGACTAAGAAATCCACTGCATGAAGGGTAGAATTTCAGGATCTAGAGGCTGAATAAAATAATGTACCATGATGAAAAGAAAAATATAAAGAATAATATTTCACACACACATAAAATGCAAAATTTCATCAAGCTGATTTTTTTAAGCTTGATTGCTTTGAAAATAGTTGGTTCCTCCCTTATGCCCTTGCCAGACTTTTCTTCTGACTGTATAAGTCAGCATAGAATGATTGAGAAAAAGAACAAATGTGAATTGTAGGAAAAGGTAAATGGTAGCAATCAAGTTTCTTAAATTATTATTATTTTTACCCATCTTCCCAACCATAATGCAGCTGCTTCTGGAGGTTTCACATTGAGCAAACTGTACCAAATAAAATAATTCTAAAGACCTTTAGAGCCACAGAGGAAAGATTTCTTCATTTATGTGGCTCCAAGTTGTGTGGCAGAGCCCTGAATTTTCCTCTCCATCCAGTTGTATTAGAAAGTAAGTTTTTGCTGCTTTATAGTTTGAGATATTGTATGTCCCTAAGGCAGTCATATACACAGTCCTAAAAATCTAGAGTCTTCAATTCTATTTGGCTGCCAAGCACAGACTTGTCTTGTTCCTTATGCCTGATCATGATTCCTTCATAGTAGCAACCAGAACCTGAATTGCAATTACTCAGACACCTGGAGGTGTGTAAGTGGAAACAAGAAAACCTACACTACTACGCAGCACAGAGTACAGTTGTCCTTGAGTAAAGAAGAATTCAGTATGTGGAATCTAATATAAAAAAGGTCAAGTCCTTGAATCAAAAATTACATACACCTGGGTCATGAGGGTTGGCTTGAGGGCCAGTTATCTTCAAGATATCTTGTTTAGAAATACCTGGACTCCTCTGTCTATAACTCACCAAAATCAATTGATCAAAAACCAAAAAAAATTAACACCACCATAAAAATCCATTTAGTTCAATTAAAAACTCTAGCAATATTAAGAATATTTACTGTTTTTTTGTTAGAATGTTTTCTCTGCTCATTCAGTGGTGCAGTGAACCTGCTCTCTTTTTCTTTGTATTAACATATTTTCTGCTTGCTTTGTAACAGTAGCTCATCCTACTTCATAAATAAAGGCATCAGGAAGCATAACAACCCAACCCATTAATATGCCTCGTGGCTAGTCTGTCTAGGACCTATGTATAAATAAGAGAAAGAGCATCATCTAGTGAATGATTTGGGACACATAACTTCAGCTCCTATCTAAAATTACTCCATAGGGGAGCCTCTCTGCCTTTCAGCAGTATCTGTGCATGCCAGGCTCCAATCTCACAATGATTAAAGCGAGCTGGTATGAAACTCCCTCCTGTTTTAAAGGAATGCATGAAGTGAAATCTTCTGTAATCTTAACTCCGCAGTTCAGCCTCAAAACTGTGTTTTCTGATTTTTGATTAGTGACTTCCTAGGTTTAAGAATGTGGCAGGGGAGTTATTTTGGGGAATTTTGTCCAACAGCTGCTGCTGTATGACCTGGTGGTTGCACAATGCTGCTAGGCCAAGAGTAACCAAATGGTATCAGTGTTATTACCTCCACAAGAAAAGAACCAATTTCAAAGGAGAATTGCACTTGAACCTTTTTTTGTGAGGTCTTCACTCACCCACAGACATTTAACCTATCATTGCTGCAGTTAGTTTTAAGACTAAATGCCCGAGGAGCTTCAGGTCACGCATATTTAATTATTGAAGAACTGTTTTGTGCAATGACAGAGAAATGCTGCCTTCTTCCTTGATGTACTACAGTCATACTGTGGTCTCATACAGAAAATGAGAAGGTGTATGGAAGTTTTCACATAAGCCATTAAAAAATCATTATGCAGACACAGTAAAGAACTTTTATTCCTTTACCCATCTCCTCTTCTTGCTGTTGCTGTCATTGTTTTCTATCTAGGCTTTTGGCTCAATCTCTTGTTTCTTCTGAACAATTGATTTTATGGTATCATATAATTCCAATATATCCTCATTTCCTGCTTATCCATTTAGATGGTCTCTTATTTTTATTGTTTTCTTTCAAAATACTGAAAGTCTTTTGCTTGGTTTTTTTTTCCTTTTTCCTACTGCCTTTAGTACTAACCAAAGAGTATGAACGAGTACAGCTCAGGGATGCTGGGAATAACAGGAAGAACAGGAAAAGAAAGCTGGGAAGAAAGGAGAAAAATGCATTTTAATTTTCTGGGTCCTGTAAAATTTCACTTCTGCTCACATTTAATGCTCCACAGGCAAATGTGTTTTACCCCCAGAATCTCTGCAATCCTCTCCACACACAGTGAAGCTTCTGTCAAACATTCCTAGTGTCTGGCCTTTCAAACCAGTATGTAAACAACACTTTCAAATATTAAGGTCTTTGTCAGCCTACTTGTTTCTTAAACATGTTTTGTTTGACTGCAAGAAAGTATTATTCCATCTCTCCCACAGATTGTGGATATGGTTTATCTTAGATGCAAGTGTTTTGCAATTATCAAGACTAGGTAAAGAAAACTACGATAGTGCAGGGTATTTGTGGGTCAGATCGATTGATCTACATGTAGTCCTATCACATGACAATCATTTTAATGCCTGAGTGCCTCCAGTAGTGCATTAGTAATGCATAAAGGTTAGTCATGTTTGCCCTCTCAACTTCAAGAGTTTGTCCATTGAAGAGTTGCATAATGAGGGAAAGAATAGGTTTGAATTTTTGATGTGAGTGATAGATATGGGGGCTTTGTTTGTTTGCTAGTTTGCATTTTAAAGAAAAATTAAAAGGTTTTAAAATTTAAGATTTGCAATCTTTTAGACTGACTGGATCTGTCAGCCTAAATTTTGTTTACTATATCTTGTCTTTCTCCTTGCAAAAATCTACGGGTTTAGTCAAGCATAACTGTTGGGCATAGTTTTTCTAGTTTTTCTAGATAACATCAGGTAAGGCTAAAAACAATCTAGGTATAACTTGCACATAAAAGTAATTTTCAAGAAATACATTCTGAAATTGTTAATATTGTATTGTTAATCTTTTAGAAAGGAAATGAAACTTTTTGTGTCTTTTCGCTGATTTCTGAAAAACATGTTGTCATGTGTGCATCTGTGTTTTGTCTATAGGAATTCAGAACCTAGATCATGATGCTCTAAACCAGAAATCTCATAGAAAATGTATGGTCTATTACTTCTCCTATTTTTAAAGTGCTATAATATCTCTCCAGGAACATGACATGCAGCTCAAATGACTCTCTTATGCTCTGCATATCTAATGGTGAATAGTCCAAGTGATTAATTTGTAAACATGTCACAGGCCAATATTTGCAATTCCAGCTAGGCCAAATCTGAATATTCAGGTGCTCTCAGCTACTGAGGCATTTGAAAATGAGGATCAGACTTCTGTGTCAATTACATGTTGCTGTTTAATGAGACTTGGACTGCCGTATCAATTACATGTTGCTTCTTAATTTGTCCTAAATATTTTTAAATCCTTTGCCTAGAAACAGTGCTCAGGTCTTATAAAGTAAATGGGTTTTTTTACCTTCTGCATTAGTATTGCAATATATTTATACAGACATGCTGAAAGAATACTGAATTTCTTTAAAATATAAATAGTTTATTAGAATTCTCTGTATTCATTACTTTACATACAAGGAATATGTAGTTTAATCAATAATTGCTGATATTTTCCATATTTCATATCTGTCACTGTGCTAAAATAGCTCCTTATATCCTTACTTTTTGTTTTGTCTACTGACTATGACAAGCATGAATGCCATTTACTCAATAAAATTAAGAAAAAGTAATATAGCAGTTTTGTCCCCTATCATTATTTCAATCTTCACTTTGAGTTTTTAGGGAGTCTCCTAAACGGAAGAGATTTACGGTGTTATAAAAGGCAGACAATTTTTTTCTGTACAAAATATCAATTTTTCCTTTGTTAGGAAAAGCAATGGGATACGCAGGTATGACACAGGTAGTTTTTTATATTTAATGCAGGATCCCACAACATTACAAAATGTTGTAACACAACACTACGAAACACACAGACAAAAAACCAGATGAAAACAACAAATGAAACTGCCAGAAATAAAAGATGAAAATTGTAGTAAATATTTTTCTATTTGGAAAGTCTCTCAAAAAATCTATATAATGCATCAAATTTCTGAGATGCAACTGAGTTGCATAGTAAAAAGTACAACTGAATTCTGGGACACAGAAACACAAGGGTTTGCAGCTACAGCTCTAGAGAGTATGCAGTAGTTGATCTTTCTGGACCTTCTTCACCACATCATAGTATTGGAACACAACACTTTTTTTGAATTTAGATGTGGTATGATGCCTTAAAAATTTAGTTTCCCAAATCTAGTACCTAGAAGCCTTACGTCTTTAAAAAGAAAAGAAAGGTTTAATTTTTGTAGCCAGTAATCATGAAAAATTGAAACACAGAAGTATTTTAGGGTCAGACTTTCCCTTAAGCATAATTTTTTCTTTTATCCTGTTTGATCTGCTCCTATTAGTGCATTAATTTGCAGGTGGTTACATGATGCAGATGTAGCTGTTAAGAATTTTGTGTTGGTTTCTATGTTTGAACCTGTGAACCTATGACTGAAATCAAGGGATGTCATTTTCTTTTATCCTGCCAGCTTACTTAAAACTTAAGGCTTGTGTGGCTATTAGAAGTATGCAGTAGGGGCACATGGATAGTGATGGGAATCATTGCTTTCACTTCCAATATGCCTGCAAGCCAAAGGATGTGGTCTAGCAGAAAGTCAGTCCAGAAGGAAAGGCAAGATAAAACCCCCATTGCTAGCCAGCAAAAAGGTGAGTCAAACCCATTAAATTATAGTGCAGAAACATTAGGCTGGAACAATGTTACTGTCTTAGATGACACAGTCATCTCTCAGCTGAAGTTTCTCTGCTCAAGTAAGTCTGATAAAGCAGTGACAAATGAAACTAAATTCTGATCTACATTGGTGTTCATCATTAGCAAAGCTGCCCATTCATTTTTTCATTGCCAGGCACAGCTTATGACTATGTATCATTTTGGGTGACCTTTGTCTAGAAGCATTTGTGACTTTCTGCAAATATGTATGTATGTGTGTGTATATACACATATATATACATCTTGTGTGTATGCAAGTGTGTAGTAGAACAATCTGAAAAAAGACTATTTTTTCAGTTAGTAAGAAGTTAGCCTGTTAGTAAAAGCTTGGAAGCATAATGTAAGAAGCAACACATGGAAGCAATTTTAATAATTAGAGAAAGCAGGGGAGACTAGAGTTTATCCAGGTGAGTCCTAGTACAGTAAAGAATTGATAAAAGAGAATAATAAAACAGAGAAAGGAGAAAGAACAGAATGAGCAGTCATCCTCCAGCTCTGTTTATATAGACTTAGAACCAGTGCATAAACCTTGGGTGAGATGATTTTTAGGATAAAAGCTAAATAACAACAAAAACCCAGCTTCAAGGAGGCTATAATCCTAATAACATTTTTATTATTAAAGATCCTAATGTCGCAGCATGGGCTGATGGTAAAGCGCCGTGACCTTCCCAAAAGCATCTCCTTGTGAAGCCGCTTGGCGAGGCCACTACACGTACGTACACCACACCATAGCAAAGGATGAACCGATGACAAAGAAGGCAGGAAGGGTCTCCCTACGGGGTTCCCTGGGGCAGGTTTATTCCAGCCATGCATGTGAAGGGATCCAAAGATGAAGACAAGGAACAGGGGAGGGTCCAGTTTTATATGTAGGAGCAGAGAAAGCATCAGAGACCAATGAGCTGAGGGCACAGGGGCGGTACACAGGCAGTACTAGGGAATGGGAGCCAATGGGGAAACTCTGAGGGAGTGGTGATGGGGCAAGGGCCGACTGGGGAACAGGGAGTGGAGAACCTTCTGGAGTGGGGATATATTAGGTAAGAAGGGGCAGGGAGGCCAACAGGCCAAACAGGGAAACAGAACTGGGGTACACTAACATAATGGAACAAAGCATCCTGGGGGAAGCCTTTTCGGTCACCCTAACCTGGGGAGGATCTCTGGACTTAGGGATAGTCCCACCAATGGAGTCCCTTTGTTCTTTGGTCCGTAGGCCCACTGGCCTCCACATCCTAAAGAGGAGAACATTCCCAGATATTGTATGTTTCTTTAACTGGAAAACATCACTTTTGCAGATATATTGGGTTGTGGGGAATGTCAAACCGTGGATCTTTCTCTCAACAAGGTAAGAACAGTAAGACCAGAATGCAGTTGATACATATTAGCATACATAGATAAAAATACGTAAGACATATTCATATCTGACTTCTGAAGGTTCAGACAGTTAAGGGAGTTGAGTTCAATTCTGCCAGGTAGCTTAGAGAAAGCATCTCACCTCCTCTTCCTCATCCTAGTCTTCTCAGGTATTCCAAACCTTCAAAACACTAGGTGCTTCCTCCATGCTCCCTGGATTTATGTTCAAAAGTGTGGAATGAGCAGAAAGACAGCATATCTCATAAACAGACCCATGGATTTACCAGTGATACTGGCGGCATTACTATGGCTTATATTGACATATGGCAGAAGTATTCTTACTTTTTTATAACTTTGCTGGAAAAGTATTATTATTTTTCCAGCAAAATTATATCCACACAGCACACGAGTAAGCAAAATTGCTCAACCAAAATAAAAGGGGAAATTAACCACTCCGTTAAGTTATTAGTAGTGTACTTTACAGATGTCTCTATTACCTGAACTTCTTTCTTACTCTTGGGTCGCAAATGGTTTCATGATCCCTTAGGCAAGTGCAGGTGAATGGTAACCATAATGGTCTGTTAACTCAGTGTTTACAGTGGAAACTTCTTCAGGTCATCTTCAAATTTTTTCTATTTTTTTTCTTTTTTTTTTATGTTGGTATTTGTCAATATGTGTCTTTTCCATTTTGTCTGCAATTCTCTATTGTAAAAATGCTTTTCTTATAATTGCTTGCTGGACCTTTGATAGAAATGGTGCAGGGAAGTACCTGATTGATAGCATATTGATAGCATATCAATACCAATATGTGCTATTGATAAGCATTAACTCAAACAATTAAGCACTAGATAAAGCCATTTAATAAAACAAGTTTGAATAAGTGCAGAGATTAATAATAGTGAACAAAGTCTGTAGTTTAACAACAACCACCATTTTATTTTTCTAGTCGACTTTAGCCACCCAATTGTTTCATAGCTAGTGCAATAAACTTTAAGACAAATCAAGACCATTCCAGACTTCAATTTTACTTGAATATGTTTGTCACCTTCCCATGAGAGTACAGCGTTTCAGGGAACAGATTTCATTTGAATTCACTCGGGCTTGTGTTCTGCTAGTAATACTTGATATTCTGTCCTAAAAATAAAAAACAAGTGCATGAAACTGTCTAAAGAAATCAAGATTTACCCATAGTCTTTGGTAGGAATTACCATTATAGAGGAAGCATTGGTGTTCTGGAAAGTTTCTGCAAGTATTTCACTTGAATGTGATATATTGTATCATGATCTGGACTTAAGTAATAATATAATCAAATAAACATTTTTTTTCTAAAAGGCCACTGCCACCTGGTGATTAATGCCTGTTAAAAACATAGTGATATTTCTTGTCAAATGAGCCTTTTCTAAATCAATATCACTTAAGAAAGCCCATCTATTATAAATAACAACCTTTTCCTTATTCAATGTTTTCATTCTGTTGGGTTTGTTGCAACTTTACTTACCAATTTAGCAAAGCAGGTCTGACATTCCCAGCATCCTTGCTAGTGCATGCATAATTAATAGTAAGCAAACAGGTTCAGGAAAACTAATAGTGACAACCAAAGTGCTAAGACCATTTGCTCATCTCTTTTGCCTGTATTCATCCAGAATTCTTTCTTAGAGACTAATGTAGACATAAAATGGTATCTGAGAATTTCATAAAAACAGATCTCTCTCCAAGAGAAGAAAAGATTGGAAGGACTAAATGGAAAGTTTGCCTATGCCTTGGCTTTATCTATACATATTGCAGCTCTGGAATAATTTAAATTTGAACTCTCTAAATATGTTCTTTCTCTGTCTTTCTGGGTCTTTTAGAAAGCAGCCATTGTTGAGATATGCATTTCCTAATTAGTTAAATTTCTTAAATCTGAAAATATATGGAATTCCCACAGGGTGGTTTTTCTGATTAGTTTGTTTTTTATTTTGTTTTGTTTTGAAATATTGAAGGTTGTATCTTTAATTCTAAAAGCAGTGAAAAGGTAGAAGACAAAATAAGAACATGAAACATTTCAAAAATCTTAAGATGCTGCTTAACTGCTTTGTGCTTTTTATGGAGGTCTCGATCCAAACAAGTTTGGTAAAAACAGTTCATGTGACAAAATCTACCTGGGTTTTTGGAAAACAGTTTTGTGAAATACAAGATGACAGACTGCTAATAAGCCATGAAACACCAGGCATTCAGGGCAGATCAGTGAGCAAAAACACTGGGGGCAGAGAATTTGTAAAGGCTTGAGTAATGAAGAAGCAGTAGTGAGAGTGAGAACTACAGAAGGGTAAAACCCCTTTTCTATTGATGAACTACGACCAAAGCCTTTTCACTTATTTTTACATTGAAATGAGTTCTTAAGGAAGGAATGGTGCCAGCAACGTCTGCAGTTCTATATCTAGATTCTCGTTGCCCACAGGTTCAGGTCATTACTCCAGTTAATAGTATCAACATTGGCATGGTGTCACAGATTAGAACACTAATCTCTGGTGAATATATGTAAATTGGTGGATTTATTTCTATTTTATTATGAATTCTGGGCTACGGCAAAGTATTTAAGCTAATATATTTCACCCAGAAGTGTATTCCTAGAAAAGAACAGATGAGTGGCAAGCTAAGAACTATAACCCTTCAGAAGGGTACTGCATTGTGTATAAAATTACAATGTTTGTATTCACTTTCAGTTCTTGAAATGAAAAGAATGACATGCCAGTATAGCCTGTATGCATATATATGTGCATGTATTTCACATGTGATATTTGCAGCTTTAGAAAACACCATGAAAAGCTCTTTATTATCATGAAGAAGAAAAATCAGCAAAACATTCACATATATCAACTTTAAAGAGAGCTTCTGGGGTTACATATTTGCATTAAAATATCCATCTATTCAGCTGGTTTGTTTGTTCCTCACTTTTGAAAAAAACAACCAATTTCCAACTTGATTTGGATAGCCAAGTGAACATTTTATGAATTTCCAGGAAAACACTACTTTCTATAGCTCTTTAGAAACTTTTGCAAGTACTGTGCATTTATTTTCTGATAACTCTTTACATAATTTATGGCATAGATGTAGTACCTACATCGTCTGTAAACCAACCTTATGAGGCATGTTTTGCACTTCCATCACTAATTTGGCCTTATTCCAGGGAAGCATCTCTGATCAATGCACTATATATGCCACACATACAGTTTCACTGGAGCTGATGATATTTAAATAAATGCACTTAGCATCATATAGAAAACATGGCATGGTGTTCATGTTGCAGAATAACTTATTCATTAGAAATCAGTGCAAACTTCTTGAATTTAGAAAAAAAAAGTGTAATACTAAATTGTAACTGATTACAACTGCTCAGCTCCCATCCTTGACACAGACTTCAGGTTTGATCAGATGCATATCCTGCAGAGGTAGGCCAGTGCCCCTCTCTGGCTCCTTAGGAAAAGATTCAGTTTGCAATGTTAAATAAGAAATAGAATATATGGCAGCTCTCACAGGTACAGTTGGTCTTACTATAGAACCCTGCTTACTATTTACCATTAATTTTGAGGTAATAGAGGACAGCAGACCAATCCATGGCCAGTGACAACTGAAGCAACAGATGTGTCCAAAAGACATGTCAAACTGCCTGTGGTAGTCCAAAAAGAAAAGAGGGAAGCTAGCTGGTAGACCACAATGCAGGGTGAGGAGCAGGAGGGGAGAATACTTTGTCCAAGGGAGACAAGACCTGCTTTATCTTTCCTGTTCAGCTCATCAGCTCCCCTTTCTTCCTTCTAGAGGCGTCTTCATCATCCTTATGTAACAGAGGTACTGTTGCAGCTATTTTTATCTGTTGATATTGCTTTATCCTCTCCATCACTACCACCAACTTTCCATTTAAATTAATTTAAATTAATGTCTCCACTGACTGTGTCAGAGATTTAATAACGTCTCACATTACAAAGGATGCTTTTAAAATTTATTTTTACATCTTTTTGTTTGTGCTGAAATCTGAACAAAAAGAATGGTTCAGTTGATCAATTTTTAAAAACTATCTTGTCTGGTTTTGAATGGCAAATCACTGTGGGTTCAGTTGATCAATTTTTAAAAACTATCTTGTTGTCTGGTTTTGAATGGCAAATCACTGTACAAAAATAGTTTGTATAGTAATGGTAGATAGTCCTAAAACAAGTCTTTTAGATAACTTGGGCAAAACTTAATCAATGACAGTTTAGAAACTGAAGTTTACCAAAATGTGGGCATGTCAGAAGGACAAGAGTATATATTATGTATATATAAATATACATGAGTATAAATATCCTATTCATCTACATAATATGTTGAGCTCTTTGTGAACTTTTATTTGATTAGGTGTAAGATATAGGGAGCTTCTTTAAAGGAATATACTACTGATTTCATTGTAATATTTAAGAAGTTAAAGACTAATGATCATCCTCTATGGATGCTCTGTACTGCTTTGTGTCAGGTAACATCTGGACCCAAGCACAAAATATATATTTTTTTATATATATAATATAACATATTACATATATATATATGTATATATATATATGTGTATATATATACATACATATATGTTTGTTCCTGAGGGGACAGAAAAGTGGGATGTAGGAGAGCTAGGTGTGGTGGTTTTTTGGTTTTGTTTTTTTTTCTTTCCAGCTTGTTCCGTCACAATTTTGGATGGAATTGTGTACAATGTTTTGTTTATTCCTCTACAGATAAGGCCAAAGGCATAATTAACATGCTATTTAATTACTTTGTCTCTTTTTTCTAATCCTACTCTTTTAAGAATAAATATAAATTAAATACAAAAACAGTGGTCGCTTTATGTATTACCCTTGCATCTTATGTATTTAATTATGGGATCACAGATTTTGACATGATGTTTATTATGCCAAATATGTTATTTTTATGAATTGGTTATAAAGATCTTCTGAAAAAAGACATGATTATGATCAATATTTCTACAGACTTCTTTAACTTAACCCAATGCCAAACTTATATTCTTTCTATTCAATTTATTTTATAGGAAACATTTCTGCTTCATTTTACTTTGCCTTCTTTTACAATAAGGGTATAGATATTGGGCAGAAAATATACCTCCTTTCCTTACAACTGGTTCTCGGGGATCAGAAATATTGGATGTGACTGGGCTTAATTTCTGATTTTAGCCAATTCAGCACTACCAGTCTGGTTGAGTTTAATAAAACTTGCACAATCACTGATTCATGAACCGTGCAGTTTACCAATCCAATGCAAAAGGTCTGGCCAAGTTCAGTGAGAGCTTACAGAATCCAGGTTCATGAATAGTGCAGTTTATTGAAGCAACAGAGCAGAAAACGTTTCTAATTATTATGCAGCAGTCAAATTGATTGCTATAGAAAATTCTATATATTAAATATTCTCCTTCATTTTGTTGAAATCATATTTCCCACCAAGTTTCTAAACAATTATTTTGCACCTCCATGTTCAAGACTGTTTGCTGTTCTTTCAATGTCACTGTATTTATTATCCTGGCTGCCACCCATTGAAGAAGAATTTGGATCAGGTAGATATCAAATGTTTCAACAAATCTTATAAACAACTGTTTTTTAATAACATTCTTAAATTACTCTGGCAGGATTCTCACCACGATGTAGGCAGTTTCTCTCTTGTGACCTGGAGCTCTGATTTCTCATCACAGATCTGGGGGGCGTGGTGGAGGAATACAGAAGCTGCAAGGTGTTGATGGAAAATAAATAAAGGATGAGAGTTATTTTCTGCAAATGAAAACATTTCCTTTATGCAAAAAACCTTTCAAGATCAGCTGGGCACTCAGGAGGTTAAGTGAATTAATTGTCTAGCTGTGAGGGAAGTGAGAGCTATCTATGTCTGTTCCCTCATACCCTCCCACTCCAGTGAAGGGTCTGCTTTAAAGAACAGTTAGCAAGGGGGTTTTTGGGTGTTTGCTCATCCACTGAGGCTTCTGTTTAATTTGTTCATGAATGTTTTGCATAATACTGTGCAAAATATCACTTGCACATCATTTTGTTTCTCCTTAGTTGATGGTTAAAATAGAAATTATTATGATAAATAGGATTTATAGAGCAGTGATATGGAGTCCAGTTGTTTCAGCTGGGTTTGCTTCAATATAAATTCTGAATATGAAGATACATGTGTAATCACAGAAGTTGAAAAGAAGAACTCCATGAGTTTTGATGATTTTTTTTTTTTTTTTTGTAACAGAAAATGAACAGATGGCTATCATTACCAGCAGAAAAAAAGAGAAAAAAATACTTTGGCAATTAATTTCATAAAACAAAAAAAGATGATAGGATTAATGAGTTATTATAATGCTATCGATCACAAGCATTTTTTGTTTTCACTACCTTTTTGTAAGTTTCAAATTATTCAGGCTGTGCCACATATAGTATTTCAAGAAGTAAACTCAAAACATATTAGTTCAGTCCTACAAGTAGTTTGGTTACCCATGCATTATAGTTTGTTAAATGTAAGAACATTCTGTAAAACATATAAATGAATTTTTAAATTTATATTATTTATTCATCCATGATTAACTGCTCAAGCCTGTAATTCTTGCATTTAGCAAGAAAGTGGCCTATTAGTTTTTCAGAATTAAAGGTGAAATGAGAATTATCTACCTACCTGCATGAAAAGTTCTGTCTTCAGATAAAAATCTAGTTTCCAGAAGTCTGACTGCTTTTATGGAAGAGGTCTGTTAGACACAATTTGGTACTATGTTGCTACACAGTTGTCTTTTGTTCTTTTGGATGTGAACAAAAGTGCCAGCTATGCAGTGATGGTGGGACTGGATCAATCAGAAGTTTGCCTGGTACTTTTCTGAACTTACACTACTTTCCTCATCCTGAGAAATAGAATAGCACTAATATTTTGGATAGATTTATGACTGTATAATGCTTTTACACAGATGCTTAACCTGATATGGAAAGGCACCCTTTAGTAGAATAGACACATTCATACTTTTTTAAACATGAAACGATAGAAATAGCTAAACAAAACCAGTCATATGCCAGGGATATACCTGAAATCAGTAAAGGCTTCAAAAATAATTCTTGACTTTATAAATCAGAGAGTTATAGAATGAATAACTCAAAATTTAAATTTGACTTACAATATGACAACTAATTTGCTAACGCTCTTGAGTATATCAAGTAAATATCAGCTTTTAATTTTAATCAATTCTTGAATTCTAAAGAAGCTTTTATAATTTGTCTTGAAATCAGCCATGGTTAAGATTTTCAGTACTGAGTTTTTAGATTTTTTTTTGTCCCATATTAAGTGTCTGAGGAAGCCAGGATTTTATGTCATTCTGAACATCCTCTCTATCGAATAACATTACAATCTTAGCCACGCCCTCTCCTGCTGATGTGGGCCAAAACCAGGACGGGATATAAAGGATATAAAGTTTTGCCTCCTGAAAGCAAGGTTGGAAGCAGGCTATGGGCTTTAAATAATGCAGGAAAAAAAAACAAACAGGACACCATTTAAATTATAAGGAGAGTGAGCAGTGCTGGAAAAGATGTCTCACCCAATTTCAATTGTGTTTCTTTCCAAGACACCTTAGATTTTAATCTGAATCTTAATAAAATTAAAGAATATATTCCCATTCTACTAAGTTAATGACAAAAACTCAGCTGAAATTCATCTTTTTGTAGTGAAATTAGGGATCATATCCTGTCGTTAGAGTGGTCTAAGTCTATTATCATTTTATACTGTGAATTCAGTGCTAATATAAATAATAAATTATCTAGTAATTTAATTGGTGTTTTCTTCAACAAAACATGGCAAATTTAAGAAAAAATATTTAAAAAGCAGCACTTTGACTTTCCTTCAATGGTCTATAACAAGAAACAGTAGATCTTCAGCTGCAGAATGGGATCTAATGCCGTGCTCAAGATACTAGCATACAAATAGTGTAACAGAAAATGACACATCATAGGTTATTGCTGGCTCACTGACTCAAAGAAAGAAAGAGGGGATATTAATTAAAGTCAGTGATGGTTTAGACAGGAGAGCTGCAAGGGAGGGGGAAAGTGTGCAGATAAGATAATGTCCAGAAGAGATCTAACATTGAAATTATTCCCTTCTTCCTCTAACAAGAAAATTTTGGGCTGTGACAAGAGCAGTCCATTAACTGATGTGACCTGACTGGGCTTCTTAATTCTTCTAGCTGTTTTATTAAGACAAATGAGAGGCAGAGAAGCCATGGCTCTATAGGCAAACAGATCACACCTGAATGCATGTGCCAGATTAATACTTTTTACACTGCATGACTAAACCAAAGGTCAAAGTACAAGAAAGTCAGTCAAGCAAATGATGGAATTGTAGTTCAGGATGAAAAGATGGGGGAGAAGAGGGAGGTATGACAAATGCTCTTTTACCAGAGGAATTATAAACAAATGTAGTCTTTTTTGATAAAGTGCTTAATTTTCCTTCTTGTCTCAGGTCATTTAACGAATGGAAAAAAAGATAGGAGTATGTTTTGAAATTACAGTTCTTACCTCATAATTTAAGGTATGTGTCAAAGCAATTACTGAGTTTGTTACATTTCCCTCAATACATGAAAAAGATTATGTTTTGAAATGAGTTACAGAAATGAGTGGAGGAAAATACAATCTATATTTCTCTATGATAGGAAAGATAAACAGAATTACAATATAGAAAAACTGTAACTGTATAAACTTTTTTCGTTATTGATGCCAAATTAAAATCATATTCATAAAATAGTGACAATATTGCATGAATTGTCATAAAATCAAATGAGATTATTGCTTTCTGCTATTTAGAGATAGAAGAGATAGAAGCTTTAAACCAAAAAAAAAAAAAAAAAGGCACAGAGACTATTGTTGTCATCTTACTCATCAAAAGCAACAGACAAGAATCAGTGTATTTATCTTATGTTGCAAGATTTTGGTAGCTGAAGAGAGGCTGCAGGGGTGGTGGTTATAGCTGCTCAGATATACACCCTTTAGCAGGAAGGTCCAGAATAAAAAAAGGAGACTTTTTGAAAGGTTCCTCAGAATAAATACAACTACTCTAGAGTGAAAAATTATCAGAAAAAACAAAGCATTTTTTTAAAAAACTATATTAAAAGCCCAGCTTCAAAATACCCATTTTGAAAGAAAGATGGGAGCCGTAATGAGAGATGTTTTTTTTCATAAACTTCAAATAACTATAGACAACATACAAAGTGGATAATCACACCTACTGGGAAAAAATTCTGTAGTGTAACATGCACATTAGGACCAAAAATCAAAGTAACCTGTGATTGTTTTTTAGGATTAAATGGATTGGGGGATTAGGGGTTATGTTTTGGGATTTTTATAGTTTTGCTGTTTATAATTAGCATTTTGTGTTTTGTTTAGTGGTGTAGAAGGGGTTGGTTGAGGTGATATAAGTGGTTTTCTTTTTTGGTTATTTGGTGTTGTACGTGTTATGAGTGTTTTGTGTATTGTATTTAATGGATATAAAAGTTTTGTTAGTGTGTTGTGTGTAATTTGATTTTATAATGTGTTTTTTAAAGTGTTTTATGTTTGAGGATGAAAAATATTGGTAGTATTTAAAGTTGGATTATAGATTTTTGTTCAGAATAAGAGTTTGTTTAAATTTGTAGATCTAATTTTTTTGTTGCATGTTTGTAAAATTTGTTTTAACGTTTTTGTGATTTTTTGGGGGGAAATATTATTTTTTATGGTTTTTGTGGTTATTTTTTGTTTTGTTGAAATGTTGATTGGTGTTATGAGTTTTGTTTTAGTTTTTGAGTTTTGTTTTAGTTTTTGGGGTTTTTTTAGTTTTTTGTAAACTTTAGTTGAGTTGTTTTTATTGGACTAACTGTTAGTTGTTTTTTAGTTTTTGGTATTGGGTGCCATTTGTGAGTGAGTGAGACACAGACCCAGACTAGTAGGGACTCTGAATCGTTTATTCAAAGAAATGAGATGGTTTTATTGCATTTTTCAAGGCACAGTATTTCCTTACATGGTAATTCTCACTACCTATCCCATGTTGCCACATCAGCAACACAATTTCTAAATGTCCTTCCATGGGGAGATCAAGCGCTGTTCACCCGTCCGTCAGCTCCCGGCAGGCTCCTCTCCGCAGGGGTCTTCCCTGTGACACCTTCTTACCCCAGGGTCCGGTGGAGACAAGCCTCTGTGTGCTGCCATGTGCTCCTTTGTGCTGCCATGTGCTTCTGCAGGCACGTCCCACAGCCCATAACCCAGTTCTATCTTATCTCTCCCTACAGTAACCTCTTTGTTCCCTTCATTTGCCAGAAAATTCACTAGGAAATTCACTGACTGCTCTTATGAGAAAAAGCTCTTCCATAATGAAGGGTTCCAAACATTAATTTCTATTTTGAAACTAATGGAAAATATGTAATATCTAAGAAAACTAGAAATAGTTCTAGTTCAACTGGGAGATGAACAAATTCAGAACAGTCCTGTCAAGAAGGCCTTGGGGGTGCTGGTGGGTGAGAGGCTGGACATGACCCAGCACTGTGCACTCACAGCCCAGAAAGCCAAACGCGTCCTGGGCTGCATCCAAAGCAGCGTGGGCAGCAGGGCAAGGGAGGGGATTCTGCCCGTCTGCTCCATTCTCATATGACCTCACCTGGAACACTGCATCCAGCTTGGGGTCCTCAGCACTAGGACCCGTTGGAGCAGGTCCAGAGGAGAGTGACAAAAATAATAAAAGGAATGGAAAACTTTTCCTATGAGCACAGGCCGGGATAATTTGGGCTTTCTCATCCTGGAGAGGATGAGAAAGATTGTGGCCTCTCAGATCTGAAAGTGGTCTTTTAAGAAGCACAGGGACAAAATTTTAGCAGGGCTTGCTGTGATAGGACAAGAGGTAATGGTTTTAAACTGAAATAGAGTCAATTTAAATTAGATATTGAGGCTGGGGAGACACAGGCATACATTGTCCCTAAATGTGGTAGATGCCTTATCCCTGGAAGTGTTCATGGCCAGGCTGGACTGGGCTCTGAGCAACCTGATCTAGTGGAAGATGTCCCCGCCCATTGGAAGAGTGCTGGAACTAGATGACCTTTAAAGGTCCCTTCCAACCCAAACCATCCTATAATTCTATGATTTTGCCTGTCTGAAACAATCAAACAAAAAGCCTGAAAATAATATGTATCAATCAGCTGAGGTTCAATTCACAGCAGAATTTGGAAGAAGATAATCCTGCAATTTATTCATATCATCCAAAACCCAGTTGGTGAAGATAGTTCTCTGTCTATCCAATATTACACCTTCTACAACACATTGACACTTTCAAATAAAGAAAATGTTTCACATATGTAGACACAAGTAAAGACTGGGATGCTCTTTCATGTGACATTCCTGAGCACTGTTAGGGGAACATAACCTGATTGCAGCCTCAATCAAGCAAGTGCAGAAATGATCAGGAAACTGTCCAGAGAACAGGCAGCTGAACATCACAGTCAAAAGTACAAATAATGGGTTGAGTGCTTTTATATGGAAATTGGACGGCAATCGTACTATCCACTATCTTCAAGCTCCATAATGATGGAATAGCAGGTACACTTACCAAGTATGCAAACTGCACCAAACCAGGAGGTGTTGCAAGCTCTGTTGGACAGTATCCATGTTATTCTCTTGTTTACACAGTTGTTAGATGCTCTATACAGCACTCTGCTTCCAGTGCCTTCAATCAATGCTTTATGCACAGCCATGCTACAGCCACCAATCTGCAGAATGTAACCCTTCTTTTTCCTCTTCACTTTATTCACTGAATGTTCTTCCCATGTAAGTAGTACACAGAAAACCTGTCATTCTGGTTCTGTTTCCAGAAAGGAGTGATATGGCATGCTGCAAATCACTTTTTGAGCTTTTACTTTAGTAATACATTGATTGGCTTTTTCCCTTTGGTTTGTTTTTTCGTTTGGTTTTGTTTTGTTGTTTTGGGGTTTTTTTTCATTAAAAGCCTTTAAAATGGATTAACCTTTAGCTGAAATCTATACTGAGTCACCATTTATTTTTCACTTGCATTCCTATATTAAAAAAAAAATAAAAATTCTAGAATTATCACATAAGCATGTAAAATACATTAAAGAAGTATACACAGTATACACATGAAAATTCTGTAACTATACAAAAGAAAAAGAAACGCTGAAATCTTTTAAAAGAGAACAGCATTGGTTCTGATTTAGTTTAGTATTTAGTTGTTTAAATTGGGTAATGGCCAAGAATTCAAAGGGAAAAAAGTACCCTGGTGACCTGCTAATAAACTCTAGATCCTGAAATCAATGACAGACAAAGGGTTGCTCTCTAATCAAGCCAGCTAAGGGATTTTAAAGCTTTCAGCTACTTTCAAGTACATGAGAGGCCATCAACTGCACAGAAACAGAGTTTCAGCTCTATTGACATAATGAGCAAGAACACTGTGTCTCTTCTTGGTAAACACATTAGTAAAATAGCAAGGAAATCAACTGTTGTTTCAGCACAGAAAAATATTTAAGGAACTGTAACTTTTCATGGGTGTTCTGTGTGTCTAGCTGATATGTAATCAGTTAATAGTACCAAAGATGAATATAGCAGGACAGAGGACTTTCTCAATTTGATCTGTGCAAATCTGTACAATTAATTATTTCATAAGCTTCATTTGACATATTTGTAATTTCTGAAAGTGGCTGTATTTCCCAGAATATGAAGTCTGACTTTTGATAGGAAAATTGCCTAAGAAATATAAAGCAGGTTCTGAACTTCTATAGGAGGTTATTTTAATTTTTTTTTTAACAGGCCTATATGTGTAACCAAGACAATTTTTCTAACCTACTTTTGTCTTCAAGTCTACTTTTTTTATAGTCATCTTTTGAATAGTGTATGGACACCTTCCTTAAAATGCTGAACTGATGTGAACTGAATGTGTACAATTGTCAGTGTTTTTTCAAGGGAACTAACAGAACCACCAGCTCTTAGAAAGACCATAGTCTAGACAACTGCATTCCTTTGACAGCTGAAGGGACTGATGTGATTTGACAGCATTCAACAGATCATTTTAAAGAGATCCCAAAGATTGGTAACGGTTTTCACTTCTTTATCACTGACAGTCAGCTAGGTGTACGAGGATGAAGTAGGATACAACCTGCTGAATGAACTTTAGAGTCAGGGGGAGGAAAAGTGTGTGAGTGATAAATGGATGCATCTAGATGTCACCTAACATTGTCTCTCAGATATAATGTTCTGAAAGTCATCTCCTCTAGGGCAGTGGGACTACCCTATGAGTGATGATTTAAGGTACAGAAAGGTACCTATATATCCGAGGCTTTTATTTAGCACATGTGCATAATAAAATTGAACTGATCCTGATGGAAATCCTAAGAAAACTGAGTAAACTGGAGCATTCTTTTAAAATGAAAGTTGGAGAATTAAGCTTGAAATCTGAGTTTCATCACTCATGTAGCCATTTTACTATGCGTCGTTGAGTCTTGACAGTGTTAACATATAAAGCCTTCTCCCTTCAGTGCAATACCTGAATTTTATTCAGAGAAGATATTTTTTATTTATGAATCTTGTTCGGGAGAAGAAATGGACTTCTAATTCAAGCTTCAAATGTGTTGCATGACTACTTTGCTAACACAACACATGGGAATAGTAATCTCCATCAAGTGAAACAAAAATGACTGAACCTATCTGAAAAGTGTTACAAGAGCTTTTCTGAGCCTTGATCACTGCTGTGGAAAATGAGAGGTAGAGGAAGCAATGTTTAAAATAGACTAAAGAAAGAATTTCTTGTTGTCTTGTTCTCTGCACAAAACTACATGGAATTTTATAGAATACTCTAAGCAATTAGATTTAAAGGCTCAAGAAAATAGAATTTTTTCCTATGCCTGAAATAAAATTTATATTGTCTTATGGCAAACACCATTACAAGTGGTGATGTACAGTAACAACTTACTCAGGAATTACACAATGTACTATGCTCTGAACATATATTATGCAATATTCATGATTTATTCCTGCACATACTGTGGCAGTACTGTACAAAGACTGGGGGGAATTTTTTCAATACAGAGGGGGTTTTTGTTGTGGGTCATAGCTTTTATCATGTTATGTTTTAGAGGCTCCTCTATCTTCATTCACACTGAGAAATTGATCATGTTTCTGTTTGTGCTATTTCAGATTCAGTTTGAAGCTTATAGGAGTGGCAAAATCTAATGGCAAGGAGAGAATGACTTTTCCTTTCTGCAGTCCTGTGTGGTAACTATGCTTTGCTGCCAAGCAGAAAACCATCTAATATATTCTCTGAGCTAGATGTATTAAATCACCTCGGCTGCCCTCAAGCTATGAAAAACAACAAAATAAGAATAGCTAGGTGGTGGATGCCAGACACCCACCAAAGCATCTCTATCACTCCCCTCTGCAGCTGGACAAGGGGAAGAAAATATAATGAAGGATTCATAAGTTGAAATAAGGACAGAGAAAGATCACTCATCAAATACCATCACAGAAAAAACCCAACTTGTATTAGAGATATTAACTGAAATTATTACTAGAAATAATCAGGATAATGAGGAGCAAAATAAGACTGTCAAACACCTTCTCCCCACCCCTCCCTCCATCCCAGCTTGAGCTCCTCCCCCCAGCGATGCAGGGAGACAGGGAATAGGGGTTACAGTCAGTTCATTGCATGTTGTTCCTGCTGCTGCTGAGGTAGAGGAGTCCTTCTGTTCTGGAAGTTCTCCATGAACTTTTCCAATTAGTCCATCTCATGGGCAACAGTTCTCTACAAACTTCTGCAATATGGGTCACACTTCCATGGGATGCAGTTCTTAAGGCACAGTCCTTCAGGTGCTTCAGGACCTTGGGGTCATAAGTCCTACCAGGAAACCTGCTCCATGCTGGGCTCCTCTCTCCATGTGTCCACAGGTCCCTCTCAATAGCCTGCTCCAGCAAAGACCTCCCACATGTTCACAGTCTCCTCTCAGGAGTCCCCCTGCTCCAGTGTGGGTTTCTTCCATGGACTGCAGGTGAATCTCTGAATCCACATGCTCCTCCATGGGCTGCAGGGGCACAGCTTCTTCAATATGGTCTGCACCCCAGGTTGCAGAGGAGTCTCAGCTCTTGCACCTGCAGCACCTCCTCCCCCTCCTTCTCCACTGATCTTGGTGTCGGCAGAGTTCTTGCATCTTACGTGTTCTGATCCCAGTCTTCTCCACCTGCAATTACAACTGCACCATTTTTTTTTTCTTCTTCTTTAATATGTTACTATGGGGATATTACCACCATTTCTAATTGGCCCAGCCTTGGCCAGAAGTGTGTCTGTCCTGGAACTGATTGGCATTGGCTCTGCTGGACATGGAGGAAGCTTCTAGAAGCTTCTCACAGAAGCCACCACTGTGGCCCCCACTACCAAAACCTGCCCATGCAGACCCAGTACACTGGGTAAATGTTGCATCATCCAAGGCCATTTTTTGTCTGACCAGTAAACCCGAGGGGCTATTCTTAAGTTTATGGAATTCAGGTTGTAGGCACAGTTAATTCAAAGGGCTGTCCAAAAGACAGTAGCGTTCTTACTGGCTTTTATAGAAGTTAGACTGGACAAGATAGGGATGAGATGAAGAAGTCTTTTGGAAATCACATAGGAGTCTCTCAAAAAGGAATGCCAGGCATATTAAAATCATGAATGAATCATGGCTGTGTTGTGTCCAGATGTCCAGACTTTGACAGGAAGGGTGGGCTGCAGGGGTGACCCCTGGGTGGAGTAGCCAGGATTTGGGCCTGAGAGTGGGTGCTTAGTGGTGCCTATGGCCAGGAAGCGTGGGGCTGTGGAGAGATGGAGACCAGCCCTGTTGCAGCATCACTGGGACAGGGGTGACCCCAGCTCATTGTTGGCAAGTTAAATGTACAAGAACACATTAACATAAATCATTATACAATTGTCTGCCCAAACTTGATAGCAAAAATTAATCATTAAGTTTTTGAAAGCATTTGAGTTGCTAATGCTTTATTTTCCACTAACTGGGGAATATAAGAAAAACAGAGAAGTTCAGGAAATGTTATTCTGCTCTAGATTTCCTATTTGTTTTTATTTCCACCATGCCAGAGAGCCAAATCATACATTAAGTTAAAATCAAATTTACTTACAAACAAAAAAAAAAAAAAAAACAAAAAAAAAAAAAAAAAAAAAAAAAAAAAAAACTAGCCAGTGGAATTGTATTAGGGGAGTCTGGACCTTGTCCACCTAGTCTTGAGGCTAACAAATGAAATCAAGTCACCTACTAGACAGAGGTGTAAGTGCCAAACAACATAAATGAATGCTTCAGCTCCCAGGAGTACAGAAAAGCAGAGCTTCTTGTTCTGTCATGCCTATATTCCATGATAAGACATCAACAGCCATGACTCTCAAGTGCTGAACTGTGTGACTTTTTCATACAGAAACCTCTTAGTGTTGCGTCTCTGACAAGACTGTGAATACACTGCAGTTGGATGTGTGACTTATAGCAAAAATTCATTTAGAAATCCCTACTGGGAAGCAGTTTCACTCCATCCAACAATATACAAAAGATAGCTCATCATGCCCAGCTGCACAAAATTTAGGCTTCAGGAGAAGTGCTATTCTGATGCAGGTCAGCCTACCAATGTGCTGCTGCAGGACAGAAGGACAAAACCTGTCATTATCTCTTTTAACACCATAGCCTTGATTTACAGACAGTTATCTACATTTTGTCTCATATAGAGTGGTTAAAATAGAAATTTTTTGAATAAAAGATGTTGAATCTCACACGTCAGTCATATTTTCCCCATACATAATATTCTGTATGCTCTCTAAGGCTTTTTGAAACAGAAAATTAAATCCCTTTAAGCCCACACCTCCCACTGCCATTTCTACCCTATTATGTTCCCAACATCTTGGAATGCAAAACAATTTTCCCCCAGGAAGGCTATCAGGGTAGCATCTTTGAACAAAAAGCACATTTGAGCTTATTTCAAATGGAAGCAGCAGAGCAGGGGAGCCATCCCAGAATTAAATGGTCCCTTCAGTCTTGTGGTTTATCCTAAAAAACAGACACATAAATATAAATACATCATACAGAAATAATCTAGCTCCAGTGTTATCCCAAATGAATAAAAAAGAATATCCAAGTCAGTTAGTATACCTCACCAATCAGAAAGACTTTTTGTTTAGTTTGATGGAAAAAACCCTTTGCTTCTATCAAATAAACATAACAGTAAAGATGATGCATTGAAACATTTTAGTACAAGAATAAAATCTGTCTAGTTTCACACAAGTGCATGAAATTTGTTGCTCTGGTATGACTTTCTGCTTCTCTCTTTAGGACACTGCTTCTTACTCTTTATTCAAACCAAGTTTGTAATTTTACCATATATTTAACATGCTTAAAATGAAACAGTATATCAGGGGGATGTATGTGTGGTGTGACTCTGAGGAAGCAGGGGATCTGATCTACTGAGTAAAATTGGATCTGTAAGCAGAACTTTGTAATACAAGGCTGTTACCTTAGAATATTCAAAATATTCTAAATTAAATAGGCAGTTGTTTATTTAAATGATCAATATTTTCTCCTGAATTTTATGCAGAAGCACATTAAATGCCCATACCTAACTGGATCTTATGATTATTTTGGCCAGCATATTGGTGCAGTTCTATATAAATAAATAAGCTGTTAACCATGGGTGGTAGCTGTCACATTTGCAAATGACATTGACAGAGCTAATAAAATGCTGCAAGCTAGATACAAGCTTGGGTGGAATGATGAATTTTAAAGAGAAGAAAAAAAAATGTTCTGATTATCAAGAAGGAAGGAAGAAATAGCTCACTGCAAAGCAATCAATACCCCACAGAATTTTTGTGTATTAGCAATAAACTCTTAGTAAGCAAAGAATGCAATCTTCATTCTGCAAGAGGAAGTGAGAATTTTAAGTTTTAATGTATTTACTTGATATGCTTACACACAGAAAGACCTCCATAGAGCAATTTATAGTCCTAGTCCCATACATATATTTTACTATAATCAATATGATTATATTGTCTTTTGTTAAATTAAATGCATGACTATTTTTTTCTCAGTAAGCAGCAATTTTTTTTTCCTAAAAACCAGTGTATTTTTACATAGACAGTATAAAATTTATCAGAGAATATAACTAAGAGTAATTTATTTTAAAAGTTTAGGCACTGGAAAGAAGAGGAGTAATTATAATAAAACCAATCACTAATTTGCAGGTAAGAAGTAAATGTGTTTTGGCCACACGTTTCTTTTCCTTCTGCATAATGTGAATAATTTATTTGCTTACTACATGGACAATGTAAAATTTATAAGTTCATATGCTTAAAATATGCATTTCCTTTCTTTTAATTTATCACATTGGAGAAAAAGATGTGATAGTTCAAAGTATTCTTCTAAATTACCACTTTTGGCAATTGATGGGTTTAAATGGTTACTTTGGTTTGCTTTGAATGTCTCAAGTTTTAACATATATAATTGGAATCATTGCTTTCAAAGTTGTCTTTGAGCTATCCTAATGCTGAATAAAACATGTAGCTGAGTTAGTTTCTCAACAGGTATTTTGTCAGCTACAGCCACATACATAAAAGGAAAGAACTCCCTGAGTGTCACAGGTGATGTGATTAATAGTTGAAAAACGTGGTTCACATTTCTATTTGTCTTTAAAACTGATTCTCTGAATATTTTATGTGGTTTCTCTGTCATCGCAGGTCTCAGTAATTTAATTAAGTAATGACTCACTTCAGAGCATTTTGAATGGGATAATAGAAGCCTGTGGACAGTACAGGATGAGTAGAGGCCAGCAGTTCTTGACTTCCATTTCATAATTCATTGGACTTTAAATGAACTTGTGAGTTCATTTTCCTGACTGGCGTTATCTACAGATGAAGCAAGTCAGCTGAAGAAGGTTCACGAACTACATCTGTAACTGGGTGACTGGCAGATTTAAAAGATACAGAACAGGATGGAGGTAAGAATTAAAGGGCTGGAAATTAGTTGATGGTTTCTTTGTATTCCAAAATGTTAGGCATGAAACACTGGAACCAGTTTTAATGCTATTGATACTTGGTCTCAGTTTTAGTAGCTCTCCTCTTTGTCAGAAGCCCGATTTTTTTTTTTTCCTTTGTCAGAAGGCAAAAAACCAGGAAAATAGTGCAGGTCAACAACACTGTAGCTAAGAAAAAATGGCAGCTGTGTGACTTCCAAAGCCACATCTGTCATGGAAAAAAGACTGTTCACTTTTACCACTTGGTTGTATGCCATGTGAAAAATAATCTAATTTTGTTTATTTCAAATCTGTTAAATAAAAGCTTGTTTTATAGTTCTTATTTTTTTCTTTTTAATTTTCTATTGTGAAAAATAATGATAGTAGATTTCTGTTTATTTTCCATATGTCAGTTGTAATTTTGAAATTTTTGACTTATTAGATATTATTCCCATCACTCATTTCTTTTCCATTTTGAAGAGTCCTAACTTTTAAAAACTCCTGATATGCATACTATTTTACAACTATTAACCATTTTCTTGATTTCAGTGTGCTTTCTCTTGTTTTTTGAATGGGCCTAGACTGTTTTACTAAGTAGTTGAAATGTGGAATCACTCTGAATTTTTGAAATAGCATAATGACAATTTAAATTGTTTTTTCTCTTATTACCAAATAAATTTTAATACCAGGTTTGTTTATGTTGGTTTTGGCCACTACCTAGCAGATATTTAGTTAGAAACAACAACTCAAAATAATCTCCCTGAGTAATAAATTTATTCTGAGCTGATGGTGCAGGTGCATTTTGGGTAGGTTTTGCCTGTGCCTATTACCTTGTATTTTTTTCAGTTTCAACCACAACTTCAGTTCATGCAGTAATGATCCATTGATTGCTTTGCAAGTAGTCACAGTTTGCTTTTCTAGATTATCTTTGGCTCTATCAAACAATTCCAATCCTAAAATAATGCCTAATAGTACTCTTTACACTGAAAAGCCCTACAAATTAGCCCTGTATATTTCTTCCTGTTCTTAAATCTGTCTTTAAGATCATGTCCTTCTATCATAAGTTTGATGGAAGACTTTATCAAAATCTTACTGGAAATCCAAGGGACTAAATCATATTACCTTTATTCAAAGGCTTGTTGACACTTTCAAGAAAACCTAGAGGATTAGGCTTCTATATAAACTAGGTTTACTTTTAGCTTGCATATCCTAGGAATCGCTGTGTTCACTTGATTTTGCTGTTTGTCTAAGTTCCTGGACACTTCCTGAGAATATTCGCAGAATAGAATGTGTAGATTTTGATCTTTTTCAACACTTTCGCCCCAGTTTCTTGAAGTATCTAACAAAAAGGGACTTTGAAAGCTGAAGTTGAGATTCTAAATCACTTAGATTGAAGGTTCCAGGTTTTTAGCAGAAATTATGACTTTGAAGCTTCAGTACCTTTTGTTTTAGCATCTTCTGTTTAGAGTACATTTATATAAGGAGAGTATTGATTTCAAGAAAGCATATATGAACAGTGGGGTCTGATTAATTCCAGACTGGAAAAAAGTATTAATTCCCTGCTAATAGGCATATATTAGGGTATTTTCTGAAGGATAGATAGGGAATCAATGATAGAGACAGGAAAAGTATTTTTGTTTATGGATGCATCATCTTTTTTTTTTTCATGGAACAGAATTTTGCTTTTTGTATACTAAGCTCAAGGAACAAGTTTTCTTTTACTGTAGTGTTGTTATATACAAAATATTTTACCTCAATTCTATATAATTGCATATACAAAGAGCTTTCTTATCACTAAGTGAACTGCAGTTTCATGTCCATTATTACTGGATCCCATATGGCTATTCCTCTTTCCTGTGTACATCGTGTCATTATCCTTTATCAATTTCAAAAAAGTGTAAGGACTTTTGCTCATCCATAAATTTTCCGTTGTAAATAACCAGATATATCAAGTCACCCAGAAGCAATCTGGGTAGCTTTTGTCACTGTTCTTGCAATCTATAATCTTTATCAGAAAAATTAAAATTCTGCTCCAGAAGTGAGGAAGTTGTAGCAGTTTTTCATTAGAAAAGTACAATGCAAAACTTCCTGCAAAACAAACTAAATACTTTCAAAATGCGTGTCAAATTAGCAAGCCAAAACCTAGGTGCACCAGTGGGAATCTGTGTGTATATGACACATCCAGCAGTGTGGGTTATTTGCAATACCAGCAATAGAAAATAGCATGGCCTGAATAGTATAAAGAAACACAATAAGAAACAAATAAATCATTTTTAATTATGTCCATTTTCCACAGTATTTTTTCCAGATTTCTTACTCTATCCCCATTATATATCACATATAACTTAGGTTTTTATTAACTTGAAGGGGACTAGTCATAAAATATTGCAATTTTATTTCATAAAATTTGCAATACCAATTGTAATACCTTACTTAAAAATCTGTCCTGTATCACTATGTATTTTCTTTTGTGACATATTTCTGATAATTTCTGTGTAGTCACATCTGTCCTGTGGTGTTTGTTGTCTTCTCTACTACCCTTCCATTGCTCTTCATGCTTCCTATAATTCCCTTCCCTCTCTTATAAGTCTTTGTAACACTGAAATCAGAAATCTTGGCTTTTATGTAATTACTTAGGCAAATAATATCGTTTTCTATGTGACCTTGGACACTAGGGTCTTGGAAAATATAAATGCTTAAAACCAGCTTAAAACCACTTTTTAAGTTAAAACAGAAGGTGATTTGAATTTTGTAATATCATGCAGGGAAACAAAAGTTAAGGAATTCAGCTGTGATAAAGTCCAATTTAAATGTTTGCCCCAGGGTCCAAAAATGAAGATTAGTACATTTGGCATCAGATACCACTGAAAAGTATCTCCATTTTTTCAGAGAGATGCAGCTTTATTCCTAAGTTCCCCTGATATTCTTAACCTAAGCTACTATACTGCAGTTCTTCGAGCATCCAATGCAAAAGGGGGCCTGTGGGGGTAGGAAAAAAAAAAAGAGGAACAGTAAAGCAGGGTACAAAGTGAAAAATATATAACTCATGTTTTCAGGATCATTCAGCCACACAGAGCTTGAGAGAAAACAAGAATGTTGTTTTCCCAAAATATGAATTAAAAAAATAGTAGAAATTCATTGAAACTTCTAGTGGGATGATGATAAAGGAATAGCTGAAGTGGGAGATCCCCATCTAACATCCTGCTCTGAAGTCAGTCTTGCACATCCATGGTAAAGTGTTTTGACCGGTAAGTTATTGATTAGTCCTTGCAGATTTTGGTGGGAAGTTCTATCCCGGACTTGGTCAAAAAACTGTCCTTCTGACAGAATTTCTGTCAAATTCAACAGAAGTGACTTCTTAATGTTCTGAGGAAATCAAAAGAAGAAAGTTTGTCAAAAAAGTGTAGTGAGTCTTACTGAAAAAGTAAGAAAACCGATTGATAAAGATAGATGAAACCGTCATTTGGAAAGGACACAACATCAAGTGATTATTAGAGGGCTTTTTTTTCTTAAATAGCACTACATGGAATAGAATATGTTTATGAGGTGATGGTTTCTGATACACCTAAAGAGTCTGAGCTTCTGTTTCACATACACGATTTGAGAGTTTTACTTTACATTTCATTTCCTTCTTTCAGAAAATTGCAGTTATATAATTCATTTAGTCAACACTTAAGGCATACTTTGGCAGCCTACATTAAAAATTATGCTAAAAAACAAGTAAGAAAGAACAATAACATAATTATTTTTATTGTCACCAACATCATATGCAAGAAACTTGTTTTTCAGAGTTGATAATCCAATTCATATCATAAAGAAACATATTTTCAAGTTTTCTCCTTTTTAATAGAGCTGCTAGAGATAAAAAAGATTTGGATCGCTTAACTATTCTGCTCCATGTTAGCATTTCTAAGATGAAAATTTATGTACCACAAAGCATTAAAACTATCTGGAAAATGCAAGTTTGATTTTAAAATAGTTAATATAGTTTTTAAATAGTTAATATAGTTTTTAAATAGATTATGAGCTGTGTTTACATCTTTTGAGAAATCCAAACGTGGTTTCTGTGACATAATCAGTATGTGTGTACTTTCATACACTTTTTCACTTCAAGCATAGTTTTAAATGAATAGACCTACACTAGCAGAAAAAAAATAGTTTGCTTAGTAAGAGTGAGCTCTACTTTTCATACACAACCTGTGTTTGATTTCTGCCCAGCCCAAATCCAATAATGAAACTGTCTGTGAGATGTGTGTGCTCGAGACTTCAAAACAGGGCTGAATTTTAATTGTTGGTGCTTTGTCCCCAGATCAATTCCAGAAGATAAAGGGAAGAACTGCTCTTAAACCAAGGATATTAATACAGATTTAAAGAAACAATGCATAGTCTTAAGAATAAGGTTGAGAGCAATTGAATTTGTTTCAAGACAGTTAATGTGGTAGGTAAAGTTTTGTGTTAAAACTGTCAGAATTGTGTTCACACTGTTAGACTGACAAACGTATTAAGACTAATTCCCACCCAGAACTCTAGCAGAAGATGTGGCAGTTCTGATATTGGAGCAGTTCACTTATTTACGTGTACCTTTACTGAGATTTCCATTGAGCTCACCAGGTATTTGCACATTGAACATGCATGATGACAAGGTCCGCCATGGTGGAAGTTCCTGTGGACTCTGATTTTATTCAGGTTTGGCTAGGACTCTGTGCCCTATGATCCTCTAAGAGTGCTAATCCCAATGTCCATATTTGCTTTGAGGGTATCTCTGTTGGAGTATGTTTCTGCAGGTGCTGACTGCCTATCAGCTGTAATATGCTGTGTTGCACATACTTCCAGAACAAACCAGATTAAGAGACAGCTAGAGTGGAAAGTTTGTTGGATCTTTGGGACTTCCTTGATGGACTTGTGAGGAGTTACAAGGACACAAAAATGTTACATGGAATCATGAAGCCCACAGAAAAAGTCTGCTAAACTCACAAGCCAAACGTTCTAGCTTTTGAAGACTCTCTGCACTTAAGTATAAATAATATATTTGCCACATATATAGAAGTAGTATGGACTCCAAATAAAATAAAAATCAATTTCAGGATAATATAAGATGATAGCAAGCTTTGCTAAGACAATAAAAGAAGAAGAAAATTCAATCTTAAATAGAAAATATTATCTAAAATATTTCTAAAAATTCTTCTGAAAGTTTAACATGTCAACTGAAGACCAAAACAAATACCACAAAACCTCCCTGAACTTGCATTCAGATTCAGGCTGACAATATTTATCTTGCAAATATTATCTTACCATAATATTTTTTTTCTGGATCTGTTGTGAGGCACATGTGAAAATTCCATAGTATGGTGGTACACAATCTAAATTGGCCCATAGACAATAGAGTAAGTAGGGTTCAACAAGAAAATTCTACTTCTGTTTCCTGTCTACCCTAGCACTATTTTTTTATTTCAGTCTGGGAAAGACAGCCTTTCATGCAACAAGTTTGTTGTGAGCCATGGTATCATTATTTTCTAACACAGAATTTGTTGATAAAGCTTTTTAATTCCTTTGAGAAAGAATGAGTGATTCCTTTGCACTTGCATTGCCTGTGCCTGAGCTTGATCATTATAAATGTCCTTGCCTGTTTTTGTCTTGTGTCAACTTAGGATGATAACCATGGCTTTTATCACCAATCTGGATTCATAGATGTGCAATTCCCCAATTCACTCATGTGGATAATGTATTCATCCTATGACACTGTATTTCAGTTTCAGGACAGTGATGGCTGGAGAGGAACAGTTGCCACAAGTAAAAGTAATGAACCATTTAGCAGCTATACTGCAGTCTGTTGTAAAGTATCTTATGGTGTCTCTCTCCATCCCTATCCATCTGAAGTAATAATCATGTGAGAGAGTCTTTGAAATAGTGGGACAACCAAGGGGCTATATCAGGAATTACAGATCCAGTTCAAGTTCCCATACAGTTTCTGACATTGGCCTCATTAATACAACTGTGTCACACATGAGTTGTAAAGACAAAGAGCCTTTAGATGTTCTGGTTCCTTGGTGAGTATAGACTATAGGAGTGAAGACAAAATAACACATTCTGGTTGTGGTGAGGAATACAATAACCCATCACCATAGCAAAGAGCACATTTTATTTGAAAAATACAAATAAAAGATTTTGTCCCTTTTGTTTATTAAAAGAAAATGTAACAATTTCTATCAGTAACACTTGCATAAGGAGGTATACTGTACATTACTCTTTTGTTAAAAAAAATATATATATTTTTTGGAGACTTTGGAAAAATAACAATGGCCCAAAACTTGCAACACACTTCTAATGTTCCTTAGAATGCACTGTGCCATTTATATGTACTGCAAGTACAAGGTCTTAGCACTTTATAATACACAAAGTAACGCTAGGCAGCATAATTTTATATCCTTCTTTGCATTTAGAATATTCCCTTTGTTACCCTTGTGTGAGTTTATGATTTTGGTTAATTCCAGACCGGTCCAATACTTATATTTTCTAAAGGATGATTTTGAAAATTCTTAGACCACAGAAATTTTGTAATTCCTTTTAAATAGCAGAAAGAATACTTTCACATAGACATTTTCTTTCAATATTCACAATTTAAACAACTGCATCAATTAGAATTAAAACTCAAAAATGTTTGCAGTTATTTTGGTTTTCTAAGAAGAATGCAAAAAAAATAAAGTGCATAAGAGTGAATTTACTTTCAACTTTTACAGTATTCTATGTGTATGCAATAAAAGGTAACACTGATAAACAAATTAATTTGTTCTCAATGTATGAATCTTAATCTAACACCATCTGAATTCAACTCTTCCCTGTCTTTAAACTGTATTAAACTACCTTTTTGACAGGTTTTAGTTTGAAAAAAACAGTTTCATATTTTAAAATTCTTATACTGACGATTTTTTCAGACAATTTTGACTTGTCAAGATTACAGCATACTGAGTGGCCTCGCCATTACAAGAAAGAGGATGTATTTGAAGGAATGCAACTAATTATTTTGGTGGAAATGTGCTATTAGTTGAATGGTTGTTGTAGAAATCAAACTGAAATAGAAAACCCTGAAGTATCACTTCGCATGTGCCATTTAACTTTACTCAGTATTTCCAGTTTAAATCAAACTGGCAGTTTTCATCATTCAGTTCTTAAGCAGCAACAGGATTAATATTTAGGCTAATAGGAAAATATTTGAGAATATGAGTACACAAAAAATCCATGAAAGCTTTAAGCATAGTCTATATAATCAGACTTTAACATAAACTTGGAAAGAGTTTCCCACAATACTTTCACTGAATGTATACTTTGTTTAAATCAGCAATGCTATGAAATGATTGTTCCATGCATGGCATACTGTGTTAATTTTCTTCCACTTCAATCTAGGTCAATATAGAATTTCTCAGATATAGTTTAAATTTTTTTTTAGGACATAAAGACCCAAATGAAAAAATTGTGAGATCAGGATAATAAATCTGTAAACCTGTTTTTTCTGCACTGTGAGGACTTCTTCTGTGGCTCTGAAGATTTAATATTCTGGTATTTGTCATGCAAACAACACGACACTGTGATGTATATTTGAATAAAACACAGTAAGCATAGCAAGCATGCAGACATATCATGATTGAGAAGCACATTTGGCGATCACTGTGGATAGGATGTACCAATCAGGACACACCACAGCATCACAGAAGCAGCCTTTCAATAACCCTGCAGAGTTTTAAAGGATTCAGGTTTCCTGGGGTATGATGCATGTGCTCTACAGCAGCAAAGGGAGCACCAGGGATGGTGAAAAGGGGATTCTTATTTCTCTGAGATATTATTAACTTAAACAGACCATTAGCATAAGGAGTGACTGCTTGCTTATGTCACTGCACTTCTGTTGCCTTTAAGCCTGAACGTTCTGTGATACAAATAAAAAAAAAAAATGGCAAGAACAGTGCTTAAAACACAAAATACAATTGATTTCCCCTGCTTTGGTGTCGGGCCAGAGGGAATAGACATAAAGATAACTAATACCTAGTTCTCAAAACTATAATACAACAATGAATGCAATTTTCATGCAGCTGTGATACAAAGTATTATGGTAGTAGTAATGCTGAAACATTTTGTTTTTACCACTCTACTCATACAGTATAAAAATTTAGATGTTGGCATAAAGCAAGTGTGACCTAAATAAAAAGAAAATTTCTCCTAACAAAATTGCACACTACTAGTTGCTTTATTTGGGACAAAACTGAAACATATCCTAGATCTACCCTCCCAAAAAAGACAATATATAAACCATTCTCAGCTTGTGCATAACTCTTACTGCATCTGTTTAACTTCACTCTACAGTAAGAACGTTTCCTTAAATACATTTCTAAAAGATTCTGTATTTCATAAAAAAGTTTAAAAAAGAAAATGAACACAAATTATTAAACTACTTTAAAGTCATCAGCAGAATATCTTAGGGTTCAGGGGGTTTTCCCTACTAAATTTTTCCAGTGGGTTCAGATTCCGAAAGAAAGAAGATTACAAATTTTAAACAAAATAGTGTACTAAAAACCAATTCTGGAACTACAATGCAACTAATACTTTTTAGAGTGTAAAAAGTTTCTTACAAAACTGCTTGCTGTTTTTTCCAGAAGGTTGTTTAAACCAAAAGCAGTCAACAACATCACAGGAAGGAAAAAAAAAAATCTCCTCAAAGTAAACTGATTAGAAATGTCTAAGAGCCACCCAACAATAGAATAAAGAAAAGAAGGCTTAATTATCTAGTTCACCTGTGTGGCTCACAGTAGATCAGCAATAAATATAGACTCTTCTTTACTAAGCTGAATGTAAGTGGCAGCTAAAATGCAGAGGGAGGAATCTAGTGCAGCATACAAATCCTTATCCCTCTGCACACCAGACCAGACAGTAAGAAAAAAGTACACAGCTTCTACTCTGAGAGTTTTTTGTCTCTAATTCATACTGGAAGAAGTCCATTTCTCTAAGTGGAGTTACAGTTAGAAGCAGAGGACTGTTAATATCTTTCATGAGCATTATATATATCTTTCATGGGATATTATGAGTTCCTGGTCCTCTCACAGTATTATCACCAGAAAGACAAAGAAAAGGTTAAAGTTTCAAACAAATCAAAGGAAAAATCAGAATCTGCTAGATGAGGTGATAAGCAGGCTGCTATGTTAAGCAAAATTGTTTAGCAGTCCTACAGCTGCAATGCTAAAAAAAGAAAAAAAAAAATTGCTGGATTAGGTGTTAAGCAGTCTGCAATGTTAAGGAGAACTATCAGTTCTGTAATGCTATAAAGTTACTAATGTAAGAAATCAATTTACTTAATCCACAGGAACCACAGAAATGGTATATTTCCTCCACTGACTTAAAATGTTCCTGTTTCCATGGTGCTTGAAATAGGGAAAAACCATCTTCTTCTGCTTAGGTGGCAATTACTCTAAGAGAAATAAATATCAGTAGATTGAACTTAAAAGAAAAATGCATCATCATCATCTTATTCTCCTTGTTTCAATTTTCGCTATCCCAATGTCTTACGAGCAGCTCTATTTTGCTTTTAGTCACGCACAGAAATAGAGAAACATTATGATTAAGAACACTGTGTTTTAAACAGACTGTTGTAGCTTCTGGACTCAGACCAGCAACAGATTTAAAAAGCTTCAGCTCTTAACATAAGTGAAGCACAGTGAACCAAACAACTGCATAGTTTAATGGTGCTGCCATTGTTGTTTTTATTGAAAAAGCCTATGCTTCATCTGCTTTGTTGCATAAAGGGTACTTTGGGCCTATTCCATTTAAATGAATGATGTTCCTTTGAAAAGATAAAAAGAATAAGCACAACACTGGAAACAACACAGTTCCTCTAGCATGCAGAAACAGAGCAGGTCTGGGGTTAAGGGCTAGAGCTGTGTTTGAGCTACAGATAATGATGCCCTCCATCTGTTAGCTGGTTATGGATGACATGATTATGAAGGACATAATGAAATGACAGCTTCTCAATGCAACCTGCTAAATCAATAAGATTAAATCATCAAAGGACCATTTATTTAAGAGGACAGGTGTGGCCTCTTAAATGTAAAGGAAACAGACTGGTAGCACTTCTCACACTGATAGTAAACCCCGTTGGCTACTTCACGTTGGGATCACAAGGCCTAGAGCACAGCTAGAAATGCAACATCACAACCATCTGCCAGAGATTTGATCCTCTGTTAGCTCTCTTCTTAAACAGACATGACCATAAACTTACTGTAGCTTGGAGATGTTACGCATATTGCAATAAAAATGTTGTTGCTTTCCTTTACTTTAGGTATTGTTGCAGATAAGGTACCAGGGACTTTATTGAGCAATTAAAAAAAAATATACAAGGGACAATAGATCCTTTTTTCTGTATTTTTCAAATTTTGACTTTCTTCCAATTGGAGAACCCAGTTTCAAATATGAAAAGGGCACTTGTTCTACAGTAACTGCATACACTTAGTTCCAAGTACTGTATTCACTTTTTTTGTTACTGTTGCTGTCATTATCTGTCCAGTTGTTTAGGAACTTCTCTGTTCTGGGAATTACAACTAAGTTGTTCTTTCTGATTCTATTTCCCCATAGAGTTCAGCTAGCTTCTTGAACTCAGGTCCCCAGTCTCCAAGGTAATTATAATCCTGGTCAGAGTGTGTCGTTGCTGAATCCAGAGAGCTGATAGACCCAGCTTCTGATCTATGACCCTCATAGGCATATGTCTGCAGGGAATCATACGGGGGCACACTGGGGTCCAGATCAGCCTCTGCCAGTCTTTGTTTAATGAACTCCTGAACATCTATACTGTCAAGGCTTGAGGAGGGATGATGCCTGGACAGAGGCTTCACTTCAGGACGAACATCCCTCCGGTATTTTAGCTCTTCAGCAGCAGAAGGATTCCGCAGTGCTGTGATGTCAAATGCTTCTGTGTCTTCCTCTCCACCACCCTCATCATCGTATGTCACAACATTTTCTCGGACATCTTCTTCTGAAATGATCAAAGGCTCCTTCTTGCTACGTCTTAGGGTGATGAAAAGGACCACAATTGCTAAAGAGAAAACTGCAGATATTAGAGTAGGTTTAAAGTTTACATCTGAGTATGCTACAGAAATAGCAGACACTAAGTCAAAATACGGTGGTGTAATATTTTCAGGCTGGTATTTTCAGTACTGGTATTTGGGATCATTTGCTACTTAGTTTATTAGGGATTTCATAAAGGAGATAAATGGAGATAACATTCTTTCAGATAAATGAGAAACGAGTAACTATAGTTGGCATTTTTCAGAAGCATAGGCCAGGGCTTTCAGTGCTTCATTAAAACCAATGTTTAGCATATAAATTGAATTAATATGTAAAAGGTTTATTTTTTTCTTATGAATATTCAATTTTGTGTAATAAAATACAAAATAGCAAGCTAAATGTATAACTATATATTTTAAACCAGCCTTCTGACAAGAAAATACTGAAGTAAGCTGTAAGGAAAGTAGTTCTTAGAAAATGTAATCTTTGGGAAAAAAATCCTCAAAATATCCTGTTGGTCACATTGCAAGTACTATTATTTCTTGCCACTCTATAAGAATGCAGCAAGTCACATGAATAGCACAGAGTCATGTATGCAGCAAGTTGTGCCTCTGACAGGAAAAAAATCCCAAAACCAAAACCAACCATAATATTAACTAATGGGTAACATTCAAATTGGCCCAGAAAAATAAATAACCTAAAAAAGTCAAGAGGACATGCACTTGCAATGGCATTAATCTTATGAGCCTGCTTATATTCTCCTATGTCCCTTGCCCCTGTGGATTATGTTGTGCATTGCTATCAGTTTATTCCACAGAGGTAATTAAGAAATGGCTTTTGTAGAGTGCTAATGGTGTTTCTTACAGCTTAATGCATTTCAAAAAGCTTTGCCCATCTATTTTCTATCATTTTTCACACTGTTCAAGACATGGAATTAGAGTCAGTCGCTTTCTGAAATCTTTCCAAATTACAGAAAAAAAGATCTGCAGTGCTAATTACTTGATAACCTCTGGAAAAAATTCTACTGGATTCCAGATATTCATGAATGTACTTTAAAAGCATTTTTCCCTATTAATTTTAGCTAAACCTTTCCCCTCTAATCACAGCTGTGTGCTTCTAATTGCCTCCTACTACCAGGCAACCACTAGTTCAAAAGCATACCATATTAAAACCTTGTGCCCTGTCAAATTCCAAGAGGGATTGGAGGGATAGCATCATTTAATATTGCAAATGGCTTACCAAGAAGAATGACAACACAGAGCAGGATTGCGATTAAAGCTCCTGTGCTCAAGCCAGCAGAGGAGAGGAAAGCTTCAGCATGGCAAGTTCTCACTCGTCCATCTCTCTCGCAGGCGCAAACCCGGATGGTGAGGGTACTGCTGCTGCTGAGAGGGGGCACTCCTCCATCAGAAATCAAAACTGGGAGGTAATAGATATCCTGAGTGGTTCGACTGTATCTCCTTCGTCTTGTCAGGATACTGGCTGTATTATCTACAATATCAAAACCAGAATAAACTTTCAGTGAAGTAAAAAATGAAAAAAAAAAGTTTTTTACTGCATGTTTCCCATCAAATGGAAGCGTGGACATCTTAAAAGTAGACAGTCCAAATCTGTGAATATGGACAGTCTAGAATTAAAATTTGTCAGGAAGCATTTCTGGCCAAGAGAGGAAAAAGAGGAGGTGGTGGAAAGTAACTAAGATTATGTAAATAAGATTATTTAAAACTCTTGTATTTTTATTGGAATCTAAGTGAACTTGGACAAACATTTTGGGACCAGTTTGCAAGTGTTTTCATTCCATGTTATGCTGTTGGTTGCATATGGACCCTTGCCAATTTGAACACCTGGAATTATGAGGATATTTGTTGTTAAATTTTTGCACAACACAAAATCCTCTTGAATCTCAGAAGAATATTAAAATTTCTTTAGTAAATCTAAAATAAGACTTTCATCTTTAATGTTTGCAAAAGTTTTTAAAGTTTAAGTGAGCTTTCAGAAAGCATCTGAAAGGACAGTGACCAAAGACACATGCTATGGAGAGGTCTGGAGGAAGAGGGAAGGCGAAGGAAGGGAAAAGAGTGAGTATTACATGTTCTAAACTAGTAGAGTTTAGAGATAAATATGAAAAGGGGAGATAGTGACATAAGACTTTGTCACCCTTCTGTTCCCTACAGGTCCATCTGGCATAATTTACAGTCAAAGAAAATCCACTGTGTATTAATCACACATTGCAAGAGCATTTGTAGGCATTAAGGAGGGTAGGAAGTTGCCACCCACATACCTTTAAATCCAAGAAATTAAGGGGCATGAAGAGAATGCAGGAGTAGAAATGCTACAGCAATATATAGTTACAGTTAATATTCATAGGTATAAAGTTTATTTTCAGTTTGTTGCCACCACTATAAAAGTATTAGCCCCTGAATAAAAGTCCAAGATAAATTAAAAAAGAAATTGGGGACAGTGAGAATTTGAGACACAAGGAGTTATGGAGAGAGAGAGATGGAGACTGATAAATGGAAAGAGACGTTAGAAGAAGAGAGCTTTCTTGTATTCCTTGTCACATGGTTTCCAAGTTGTGGGGTTATGAGGTTGGAATCTTTTAGCAAACAACAGAAGGGTAATAAGTACAAAATACATCTGCCAGGTTTCTCTTTCTATTACAAACAAACAAACAAGAAATTTTCTTATTTTTCCTTACCACTGTAGCTATAGCATTAAATGGCTTTATCATAATCTATGGAAAAATGAAATCCATGTCACTCTGTGAAAATCTAGTGCAACAAATAGCCAGTGTGTTATGTATTAGCCCATTGGACTGAGGCACACACATTTGAGTGAAAGAGTTAAGTTTCTGTTCAAACTGGATTCAAGATCTGTTTCAGGTGACTGATCTTCATGCTACACTTTCTACCAAGTTCTGTGCAAAATTTTAAAACATTAACCCACTTTTCTCAACTGGTAATATTATCCCACATCAGCATAATATCACAAGATATTTGGTAACAGGTTTCACACAAAAAATACATACATGAGCTGGGAAGTGATACCCTTTTTTCTAAGCCAAGAACTAAGCACTGGAGTCCTTTCTTCACAAGAGCAACACCCACAAGATCCCTCCACAAACCTCCACACTCCCCCCCCTCCCCCCCACATTTTGGAAATATCCAGCATGGTGAGTTTGTTATAAACTCATTAAGTGCTGTTCTTTTCACTTGGAGTGGGCTCAATAGAAGATATTTATTTATTTATTTGCTGTATGCCTTGGAGTCCTGCTTCTACTGGTTTATGTCAAGTTTGCTTCTACAAGTTTATGTTTTGATGACTGATGACACCAGCCACTTATTATGCTGTTTATATTAATTCAGTTTACAGAACCTTAATGGAACCAGAATGAGGCACACAGATAGTTCTTTAATCTAAAAAATTGTGACAGAACATAAGAACATCATGTTGTGGAAATTATACTTCCATAAAGGTTATAAAATGTCAATGATATAACGTACTTTACAAAGTTATTTGTTACAAATACATCCTTCCCCCAAAATATTCTGTATTTTGTTGTTCTGGGCCAACTAGGACTCTTACATAACACCCAGGCACAGTCACTGTTACTAGCATACACCAGCGACCCTTCTCAGGCAGTATGGACAAGAGCGCACCAGGTTTGTTGCCTGCCTCAGCATTATTCCAACAGTCTACAGATCCTTAAGCATCCCTAAACAGCATCAAGCACGCACCATGACACACTGTGGCATGTAAATTCCTTTTGCAATATGATAACAGTATGCTGCTGAGCTGCAATATAACTTTCACATTATTCCGTAAATTCAAAAGAGAAAAAACCCCATGATAATGAAATCTGGGTTCCATTGGGTTCTACAAAGAGTCGAGAGGAGGTACAAGGCCAAGAGCTGTGCATGTTGCCTATGACATAAATTTAAAAAAGAGTGAATGAACTGCACAGCTCCAGAGGCAGCGATGAAAATGCTAGCTGACAACAAAAGCATCAGAGACTGAATATAATGAAGACGAACGGAGGATTCATGATCAGAAATCTTGCGGTAATGATAGAATTTTAGCAGAGAGAGTATTGGAAAAGACATAAAGGGAAGAACATTGAGATGTGAAAATGTATGCTATGAGGGTAACTGTGGACAGATGGGGGAAAATTGTGAGGAAAAAGAAATTAAAGCTAAGAGAAAAAAGAAGAGAAAAATAATTACAAATGGGCAAATTATACAAGTCAATGTTACAGTGAAAAAATGTGAAAAAAGCTATAATTAAACCATGCTTCTATGGGAGGAAGGTTTTGCCAAAGAAGGAACTGATATTTTTATACTGCACAAAATAAATACAAATTGAAGAAAATAGACATTTTTTTCTATCAGTGTTGTATTCCTTCACTCAATATTAAATTGTTTTTCTTGTACTGTTAATGCCATGACGATTTTTTGCCTTTTCTTTTATACCCCTTTTATACCTTTCTACAACTTCTGTATTCTTAGTGCTTTTCCCCTACATTCTTGGACTTGTTTGTTCAGCTAAGAGACTAAACATTTCAGAAGCTTCGTAGCTAGGGATCAGTGTGCCCCAGACCCCAAGGTCCTCTCCAGAACACATTCTGTAAACTAAGATAGAACCATCCAGGGGAAGGTTCCTTGGGGAGGGGGGCTCACTTGAGCCTCTCATTGGGGAATCTTTGATAGATATGCTAATTAGTAAGACCTGTAATGTTATACCAGATCTTTTGGGGGTGGGCATTGCAGTGTGCATTTCAGTGCATTCAACCTGGACGTGTGCACCTAAGGATCCTTAAAATAAATACAAAGTTAAAATCCCTTTTTCCCTTCTAACCATGTTTGAGTCTTGATTTTAAGACCAGGAAAAGGCATCACTGTTAAATTATACAACTAAATATTAGTATAAGATACAATGAAATATTAGTACAAGACACAATTAAAAGAAAATAGGGAACCAGTACAAAATTTTTTATTTTAAAGAATTGCCCTGGTGGAATTGTGTTGTTTGTATTCTCTTGATTAGTAAGTAGATTTCGTAGAAACAGTTGCTTGACACACACAGGAGTTTTTGTAATAACATACCCAGTGATAAGCACTCTCAAAGAAGCAGTGTAAAGCTTTTCCCTCAATGAATTTTCACAAATTTTAATACAAATAAAAATATGATCTTTCAGACACTGGCTTGGAAATTTTCTGTTCCCAATATTGTCAGAGGTGTTAATTCTCACTATAAGTCTATCACAGATTTAAATATGGTAACTTAGTGCATTGTGTTCACATATAAGTAAAATACTGGAAAGTATCTGAACTCTCACATACTATCTTTTTCTCATTAAATTTCTTAAAATATTTTACAAATAAGATATCTAATTTTTTTTCAGAAAAAGAAACTGTGTCTGGTTTTCCAAAGATCCCTGAGAATCAAGGATAGCACAGGATCAAAGCTAATCGTATTGCCACAGTACAGACATTACATCTCTGATGCTCTAGTCAGAGCTCTGTTTCTGAGGACAATCATATGCAAAGGTATGCCAAAAAAATGAACAGATAGAAAAACGTTTAGCCAAACTGCAATATTGACTGCATCCTGGCAACTATTCTAGTGTTCTGAGCTTCCAGATTTTATTTGGTTTTGTTCCTTATCAAGCACCATTATAGGAACATGTTGGGAGAAGAGCTAGAAAGACAGCAACTTTTAAGAGCTTTGCACAGAACAAAAAAATCTCACAATCTGTAAAAGCTACAGGAAGCCAAGTTTAAAAACAGACACTGATGACCTAGAAAAGTTTATTGAAAGGGGAAAAAAGTTCTATCAACAGCAGTAGTTTGAAAGTGAGCCAGGGTGTTATGTATTGAGAAATTTCTTTGATATCTGAAAGCAGATACACCAAATAGTCATGGAAGACAAGCATACAGGATAGCAGCAATAGCAGTAGGATGATGAGAACTGCAGATCTCATTGTTCTAGGCCTCGAAGGAAAGACCTTTTTATCTCAATAGATTTAAATGGTGAACTTCACCCCAGAGGAGTATGATGAGAACCAGGACTCACTCGAGATTAAAGGACTGAGTGCTAAGGGAAATTAACAACTCCCACACAGAGAAAGAAATATTTATCTGATTCCTTGTGTTGTACATTGCTCCATTTAATGATCTAAACTTTCTAATGATCTAAAATTACTCCTAAAATTGCTGTTCTTTGCAAATATGTCAACTAGAACTTAAGATTCATCTCATTAACCGTGGGAAATGCTGCATGGCTGTAACGCAGCAACTCTTCACACTCTGAAGATGTGGTAGTTTACTAAGCCAGACTGTACACTGTATACCAGGCTGTTATCACAGTCTTTTTCCCATCATCTCTGCCTTTTTATATTGATCTTCTGAACTAAGAAAAGAAAGGAGGGCATAGGAAAATCAAGGAAGCAGAGATACAATGGTAACACCATGGAAGGTGACTACTGAAGCACATTGGAAGATGCTCATTTATTATTCATAATTTGAGAATTCCTTTGACCCATTATGCATTAAAAGCAGAGACAAGAGAAATAGAAGTAAAAAAAAAAAGTAAAATCCTGTTTATATCGTAAGGCATGTTTCAGTTTTCAGTTCAGCTCATATCAGCAGTTCAACTACCATAAATTTTCTGAGAAGTCATAAACTAATTAAACCCAAAGAAGATATATTGGAATGATTTGCATTTCTTACATTTCTAGAGTTGCAGCAGTTAATCTGTTTATGTGGACAACATTGATAGGCATTTCTGTTTCGTTTCTTTACTGATAACTCTTGCTGGCTTCAAAGCTATTGCCAATGGGCAAAAAGCTATTACAAGTTTCCAGTTCAGTGGGTAGCAAAAATGAAAAGTAACATAGAACACATTTTTGGCCTGAAATATAGTTATTTTTTTATGGTTGGTTTGTGAATCACCAACAGGTTGCAATCCAGAAAAGAAATGCAAGAACCTCTACACTATACACTAACCTATGATCAATCTTAGAGCCAACTTTTCAAAATCAAAAAACTTTCAAAGATGTTCAGAGGCGTGAAGAAGGAAAATGTCTTCCCTCTACAGTAGTTGGTCCTGGTTTTCTGTCTGTTGTACTCATGGTAGAATTCCTTTTTAACTTCCATATGTTGATTCTTGATAATACCTACTCAGACATTCAATCCATTTACAGTAGCAACACTTCTGTGGACTGTACTTACAGTCACCATGTGTGAAGTTAATTATGCACTTTCTCAGATATCATTTCTCTCGAGTTACAACTTGTCTTCTTTGCAGGATGATATTTCACAGAAGGTCAGCAGAAACACACAGTAGCACATAACTAGAACAAGCATGACACCGTGATGTAAATGAAAGCAGAACTATGCAGCTGTTTACCCCTCGTGTTGGGTTGTAAAGTGGGGTTTCAATCCAACCTTTTAAAATGCCACTTCAGATGTCCTAGAACAACTAATACGTGGTCTGGTATCTGGCAAGCTCATCTGCAACTTGAAAGCCCTCAAGTTAGTTCACAGACACATTGTCCAATATGTTAGGAAATGAGAAGGGCAGAGCAATAAACAGAAGGTACTGCAAGAAATTCACATTGGGATGGGATCACTTACTCTATGGAGGTTGTTCTCTTTCTAGATAACATCAATGATGAGTAAAATTTATCTTTTTTTTTTTTACTATTTTTTGATCTGTGACACAGGGAAAAATGTTAATATATATCACAGGCATGTGTGGACGAACATATTCTAAATTTCATTTTATACAGATGCCATTGGAATCATTCTGCTCTAGATTTTACAGAAAATCACATCTCCATTTCTGCAGCTGTTAATGGATCTTCTGACATAAAATTAAGAAAATGGAATCTCCAGAATTAAGTGCCAGAAAAATGGCATACCTTTATTCCAATTCCAGAATATTCTCCATCACTGGACAATAATCAAAGGGCCAGATCTTTGAGATAAGTGGGCAGAGGGGAGAAATAAATTGCAAATACTATTGTGATATGATACCTTTGTCCATAAGAAATAAAAGGAGAACAAAAGCTACGCATTCTCTAGGGAGTTGCTCTTCATTGAAAGTAAGCTAAACTTAGTTTGCTATCAGAAGTCAGCAATCTCAATTTACTGAAGTAAGAGAATGCACGGATCTTATTGGCAGTGTTGGGTGAATGTGTCCATTATCTGCATAAACCCTTTTTGTCCAGGAAATTTACAATACCACTGAAGCATCCAATGGTAGACTGTATATCTTGTGATAAAAAATAGCCCCAGCAAAACAGTGCTTTACAGTGCAGAAAATTCTTAAATGTTCTAAGTGAACTGTTCTCTGAGACTTCAATCTATTTTCATCTCCTGAAATATGTTATGTAAGTTCTGAAAGTGAAGTGTGTCTACATATTAATGCTTGGAAATATGATAATAATGACATGTTCAAACGCATTTTCCATCAAACTAAAAAGAAATTGACAAATATATCCAAAATTCTTTAACCTTCTGGATAAATATTATTATTTTTTAGGGTAAGAAAAAAACAGTACAAGTCTAGAATTCAATACATGGAAACTGACTTTTTGTGAAGAACTTCTGTCATCTTTATTCTGATTTCCCAACAGAAGATGTTTTTAGCCCCATATTGCTCTGGGAATTTTTTAATGGGATATGCAAAAGCAAATATTTCTGATTAGGCAAAAAGTGTAACTTTGTGATATTAGAAAAAGGATTACAAAATTATCTATGACAACATCCTAAAAAAGAAAGTGAGTAGAACACAGTCAACAACAAAATGTATTATGTAGAAGCTGATCTACAATATAAAAGCACAGCCAAAAAAGTACTTGGCTTCTCAGGTTTTAATAGAAATTGTAACAATTTTCTAGGCAGAATAAATTGTAAACAACCCTGTTTTCATCAAAAGCCCTTCATAAGTACAATTCCCAAACAACAACAACAAAAAATCTTCTCTGGGTTTGCTCTCTAAAGCTGCAGAAAATTATTACAACTTAATGCATTTTCTTTGTATAACAAAGAAATTCTATTACAGCTCTTGTTCTGCCTTGCTTACATAAGCACAGGTACTGCATCATTTTGTTGTCTGTCCTCTTGTTCATACTTGTAAGTCTTTACTCTCTCTGAATAGTACTTTTCAGTGTGTAATGAAACTCAAATAGCAACAAAGAATCTCTTGCACTTTAAGAATAATATTCTGTATTTTCCTTTCTTCTTTCCTTTCGAAAGAATATTGTAGCACAAATGGAATCCAGAATGTGATCCAAGGAACTCTTCATTTTGCTGGATGGTATATTTGGTATAGCCCTGTGACTCTCTCCTGACCTACATTTCCCTGGAGGTTTTAAACTCTGCATTATGAGGGTGAATATTCCACAAATGGAGATTTAATATTGTGGAGATTTTCATTTAGAAAATGCACAAGTTCAGGCCCAGGAGATAAAGTTTAACTGGTCAGATCTATCATCTGGACTGAGGCTTTAATACCTATTTAGTTCGCTGAAGCCATAGAATATTATTGACCTGAATCATACACACACTGGGATTATATATTGCTGCAATCTATACAGGTAGATAGGGACAAACTACAGAATTGTATGATTGTACAAGCCTTAGATTTCAGTCAAAGTGCATAGATACAAGCATAAATATTTGAACTTCCAGTGCACTGCTCTGGAGCATACTGATAATAAATGAGTAGGGGTACATCCATGCAAAAGTCTGTTTGGGGTCAAAGAAAACAACTCCGTTGTTTTTGGTTAAGAAAACACGGGAGGAAAATGTCTACCGACATTTTTATGAAATGAAACCTTTTTCCTGAAGAAATAAAAGGAGTGGATGACTAGATTAGAAGGTGACTGCAAGAGGATTATAGTTTTGTAGAGACAGATACAGCTACTACTGACTACCATTTTCTATGTGACATCAAGAACTTGGGTTTATCATTCTGCAAAACATTATCACAAATTATGTTTAGGCAATTTTTGTCAGTATTTCTTTAAAAGCATAACATAACAAACAAACAAATGAAACCCTCCAAGACTTCCAGCCTTTATAGAGTTCAGAAATCCAGATGTAAAAATAGCAGCTGTCTTCTGTTAAGAACATTCAGATTATTTTTAATGCCTGATGCTTGAAAACATGAGTTTTCAAAAGTGTAAACTTGTCACAGACATAAGAAAAGCCTTTTCTGCCTGCCTTCTTTCAGCTATTTCCTAGAATAAAAAGCAACAGAATATCTGTTTCTGAATAGAAATAGATGAGAAATATGATAGTTGTAAGTGCTAGGTAACTGCATATTGTGCATGTACTTCATAGGTATTTTACTGATATTTTATGTATAGATTGTGTCACAAAGGAAAGGTCCCAATAAAGGACAGTGTTTAAGCAATACACTCAAAGTGTCTTTTACCGAGCAAAATCATGACTATGCATTTGTTTTTAAGATAAATTTCTTGTTATCATTTGAGTTAAGCAGTCATTTTGTTAATTATATGGCCGGTTTGGAAGTTGCATTACTTGAGTCTCTGTATGTGTGAGAAGTTTTATGCAAGATGCTACAGGAAGTGCATACTTTTGTACTTCCTTAGGTGAAATAAAAACACAATGCACAATAGGCTTTTACCTTAAAAGACACCTTTTTCAGTTCTTTCATCTACTTCCCCCCATAAAATTCAATCTAGGATAATCCAAACACTGATTTCAGCTGTTGATTGCTAAGTCACTGCTCATTGATCTTGGGGAAGTCACAAGAAAGCAGCAAGTGCTTCTATCCAAAGCTGAATATTTCTATCCAAAGCATGACATTGCTGTATCAAAAGCTTGTTAGAAGTTTGTGCCCTCTTATAAATCTGTGTAGTTAAATAACTTATGTAGTAATGAACACACAATACAGATCCAGCTTTAAATATGTTCAAAACCATAAAAAATCTACTTTGTCACAAACTACAATTTTAGTAGAGCTGTTCAAAAACACTTCTCGATGTAAGCATTTTGTGTTGAAACAAACATGCCTGTGTTTGGTCACTGGTTACCCTGTGCTACATGGGACAGCGAGAGTTATTGGTAAGACAGTCCCTAGTACCACGGAGTTCTGCCTATGTCACGGTGAGAAAAGAAGCCTCTCCCAGAATGCTTTGTTCTGTTATGGTAATCTACCCCAGTTCTATTTCCCTGGTTGGCCCATGGACCCTCCACCTCCTTGTTACCTTATATGTTCCATGCCTTAGAGGGTTCTCCCTTCCCTGTTCTCCCCATTGGCCTTTGCCCCTCACACTCCCCCGAAGTTTCCCTATTGGTCCCTGATGCTCCCTCCACTCCTGTACTAAAACCTAGACCCTGCACTGCTCTCAGTCTTTTGCCTCTAAAACCCTTCACAGTGTAGAAGCAATAAACAGCTTCTTTGGACATCTCTGCAAAGACCCTTCCTGCCTCTTTGCTGCCGATCATATTACTGAAGCTCTCCGTGTGTTTGTGCACACAGGCGTGTGTGAGTCTATGTAGCTGATGCTGCTGAGTGGCTTCGCTTTGGAGACGCCTTTCAGAGATCGCTACACCTTGTGCTCCGGCACAGAAACGTCAGAGCCAGAGAGATCGCGAGACCTGTGGTCTTTCGCATGAGATCACAGTCCAATACTAAATGAGTTTGTTGGAAGCGTAGACTAAAATACAAAAATGCATAGTGGTACACCTCCTTCATTTCAGAAACAACAGTCTGGCCTTTGCTATAAAGCAAATCTGAGTGGGATGATATATTAATCTGGGAAAGTGCTGGAGTCTCACTTAGGGAATATTTTTAATATATTAATTAGCTGTTCAATTTTTATGGTTATTTATTGATATTGATATATATTTATTGATCTGTTTCGGAAATAGAATATGAAATCCATTAATGTAGTCCAAGCAAATAGCATGATTTTTTTCTGCTGTAAGCATAGTTAAACATTGGAACAGATTCTTTAGGAAGATTATACAGTCTCCTTCCCTGATTGATTTTACAAACAGATAAAAAAGTCTGTAAAGAATTGTTTCAATATCACTTTATGTACCAAATATACCAGTGATGGAGTTAATACATTACAGAAGACTACTCAGAATGCATTCCACAGCAGTACTACAAATATATAACTGTAAAATAAAGCAAATCCCACATGCTTCTACACGGGCATACAAAGAAAACCCCACAACATGTGCATACACAAAACCTTAAGAGGAAAATTTAGACAAACATTTAATGTTTACTCTTATTTTCATCAGGTTGCAAAATGGAGACCACAAGGTAATACTTGACCAAGACCAAGGCTGATTTAGGTTTGGGTTTTGGAAAGGTTAGACAGTTCTTTCACTCAAGAAATGTTCAGAAACACTTGGTTGGGACACTCTAAGAGATGTTTTCCTTCTGGGCCTATCTGTTATGAATTTCTGATTGTAATGTTCAGGCACACTTTCTTAGGGATGGCATGAAGCAAAAGACTATCATCCAGGAACCACAGAAGGACCTGCTCTTGGTGTCACGTCTGTAAAAGTAAGCATGAATTACAACTTTTATGTCCCTTAGTTTTTCTTCTCCTTTAAGCAATAATTGGCAATAACCTTGACAGTACCCAGTCAGTGCTACTCTCCTAAAAGTAAGTGAAATTTACATATTTTTCATTAATCCACTTTTCAAAAACATTCCTGAATGTATGAATTATAAATGCTAAAATAAAATGGAATATAAATCCAAAATGAAATATCTGATTATTCATAGTTTACAATATACTGTGTACACATGTCCTTGCTATCCAACAGCTCAGCATGACATATTATGGTTTTCCCTTTCTATCAGGAAATTCATGGAAATTGTTCTGTTCAATTGAGACATCCCAGACAAAACAGAAGCCCATTTCTTTGAGATTTATGTATTTGATTTACCTTCATTGTTCCTTAGAGAAAAGTTGGGATTCAAAGAAAGCCCTTCATCAAGAGAAAAATGGAATCTTGCACCATTTGCAGAGTTATCTTTGTCAGTAGCAGTGATAGTCTGAATTACCTGAAATAAAAATTAACAGTGACTGTGTTGAAATTTGAACTTGACCCATATAGTACCTGACCTCAGCAGGATGCTCAAGTTTACCTTATTTTAATTTTCTACTTGACTGCTGCTGAATTCAACAGATGAAATGACTGGGTCATTAACTCTATTTCTCTAGTAGGAAATATTTTAGGAACAACACTTCAGAGCCAGGTAAAAGCATCTAAAGTATCTATACTTTCTGATGTTTTGATACAGTCGGGACCCGGTATAGAGATTATCACCATCTGCATTGCATCCTGCTGAGTTCCTGAATTAGTGTTTTAACTAAATGTCTGTTTTTATGGAGGCAATAGACAAGCTGAACCAGGATGGTCTATGTAAAGTGTCATCTGCTTGCTGTCCTGATAATTAGATGTACTTCAATATTGGTAAGGAAAAATAATTAACTAAAATAGCAGGCATATATTGCCATATTTGTGCTTAAAATTCCTGTGAAGGATCAGTTTTAGACTGCCAGAGAACAGAACAGGAAGAACAGCAGCCACTCCTGGCTTTAATTTAGTTTGCCCAAAAAGGAACAGAACTGGATGTAGCAACCATGTATGAGAGAGGTATTTTTGAAAGGTAGGACCTTTGCCTTCGAAAGCCCTGGTGGTTTTTTAAATTTACTTTCAACTAAAATTGATCTAGGCTGTTGGAATGTGGGACCAAACAGTATTTCTACCTCTGCTTTCATTTTCATGCTGAGTCTTGAAACTCAAGTGCTAAAGTGGAATCCAATAAAAGTTGTTCTTGTGATATAGGCAGTGAAGCCCACACAGACTGCTGCGCAGACCTGATAGATATCCTGAGGGAAGCATAAAAAGGGGAGGAAAAATGCTCTTTTCATAAGAATTTTTTCTGTCCAGTGTTCAGCTATACTCTGTCTGGACTGAACCTGAAACATAAACAGTGCAGACTCCAGTGGTTTGGTCTGTTTTAAAACTGAAAGACACCACACAATTCTCTACCTCCATTCACCTAAGAGAAGAAAAACAAATATATTTTTAAACCATGTTCTGCTTTGGGCTGGGGTTGAGTCAATTTTCTTCACAGTAGCTGGTATGGGGCTGTGGTTTTGATTTGTGCTGGAAAAGTTGTTGGTAACACAGAGATGTTTCTGTCATTGCTGAGCAGGGCTTGAACAGCATCAAGGTCTTTTCTGTTTCGTGTACCACCCCGCCAGCGAGGGGGTGTGGGTGCAGGGAAAGTTGTGAGGGGACACAGCCAGGACAGCTGATCCCAACTGACCAAAAGGATTTTCCATACTGTATGATGTCATGCACACTTATGAAGCTGGGGGAAGAAGAATGGAGGAGGGGATGTTTGGAGTGATGGTGTTTGTCTTCCAAAGTCAACGTTGCTACATGTGATGTTGCCCTGCTCTCCTGGAGATGGCTGAACACCTGCCTGCCTGTGAGAAGTGGTGATTTCCTTGCTTTTCTTTGCTTGCATGTGCAGCTTTGGCAATACTATTAGACTGTCATTATCTCAACCCACAAGTTGTCTCACTTTTACTTTCCTGATTCTCTTCCCCATCCCACTGGTGGGGGAGTGAGCGAGTGGCTGCGTGGGGAAGAGTTGCCAACTGGGGTTAAGCCATGATGTCTCAATAGGGTATAATGCTTATTCCACGTACTATACACAATAAAGTACATTGCACTGACTATACACATCTGAGACAATTATCAATACTTACGATGGTTGCCAAGAATATTTTACAAGTTTGCCTTAATACTTTTTTGCTGAAGTGGAGCAGAGTAAGATCAATCTGAAACAATCTGAAATATCTATAATCATGCATATGACTTTTACCAAAGTCATGGCAATATTGGTTGAAAACTTTGGCCAAAGCTAATTTCTCACCACTGAATTTTGAAAAGGTGGCACAACTGTTAGTGAAACAACCATGTAAAACCAGAAATATAAGATTTTCTTAGCTATATATGTTTAATTCATAGTGTTGAAATTGTATGTGACACAGCAAGACAAAGAAAAGGGTGATAGAATATGTTCAAAAGAATCAATTTCTGTTATTATTCAAATACTAAAAATACTGTTAAATACCATACACATCTGTAAAAACTTCAGATAAGAAAAATATGTTATTTTGTTAAATATTTGTTTGTAAATCCTCAGTGGTGTTTCTCAGTGAAATATAAGTCAATTTGCTGTGCAGCTTCAGCTTTTATTTGACAGCCTTGTGGATAAATTTTCATCCTGTTGCCCTGTGCTACATAAAACATTCAGTGACATTTTACAGAATGCTGCTTCAAGAACATGCCATTTTGCAACAAAAATACCTTTGATCAAGGCCTCAGTGACATGACTAGTATAAAAATTATTTTGTTTTAAGACTAACTTTATAACTCAAAATATACTGTCTATATTCCCTGATTTCACACACAGAAATTCAAGTATTCCCTGAACTCATGAATGTATGTAAAAAGTATAGCACCACATGGTACAGAAGTTACGTTTTTTCACATAGAAAATAAACATTGTATGTTTACTAGGACAGGTCAAAGCATTTTCAGAGATCTGTTTTTAAACAGAAAGTTCACAAACTTTCAGAAAATTTTTCTAAGACATTCATTCAGTGGTGAGAAACAAGAGTATGTGTCACCTTGACATCCAAATGTACTATTAACCCTTTTCTAATTAATTGACCAAGTACTTAATAGCCTATTAGTAGACATTAAAATGTACCTTGCAAAGCCTGATTAAAATAAAGATGTAGACACATAACCTCAGCTTCAGTAAAGCCCAGTTGACAACACTGATAGGATGAAACTGAAGGGTCATGCTATTCTTTTAAAGGTGAGACATGATGAGAAAAGAGAATTTCAAGAACTGAGGAGAACTAATTGAAGAGGACAGAGAGCAGGTGCTAAATTTTACTCAGAATCTTTTTAGAACTGAATCAATAAACAAGCAAATATACACATGACAAACACATAGTAGAGGCATTCCTTGCCAGCTAACATTGATTTCTTTTGTGGAAGATGACAAAATGTCATTTTCCTACATTGGCTAAAATTGGCAGTCATTTACAAAATCAGTATATGTCGAGTAGTCAGTATCCTCCACGTCTGAATGTCATCTAAGATCAAATCACAGCTACTTTATCTACTTTAATGTATAATATCAATCAGGCTTCACTTGGAATCTATTGTAGATACTTAGTCTATCTTCTCAACTATATGATTACTAAGTGACTAAAGCAGTCACTTCAGCATGGAAATTATCGTCTCCTCACAAGCATTTTCTTTTTGACATGCCTTAGGGTTGGTCATTTAAGCTTAAGGCTTAAGCATTAAGCACTTGAAGCTTTTTTTTCTTTTTTTTTTTTTTAATGCAAAAGGTAGAGCAGTGGAGGGAGAAAGAAGCAGGAGATAAGGCTCTGCAATTAGATGATACTGTGATTTCACTACATAGAAGGATCTTCTGATAACAAACAAGCAATAACAAAAAGACTTCCAATGGCAATCTACTGGTTAGTTTATCTCACACATAATAATTTCAAAATAGATGTGCTGAGGAAAGAAATAATTAATGTTAAGGACAGTGCAACCAGGAAGCCCAAGTCAAGCAGATGTCCCCAGCAGTACAGAATTTGTTCTGTAGAGATAAATATTATGAAACATTCTCACAGGATGATGGATAACTCAAAGTTATACTGTCTTTTTAGTGATTCAGAACCACCTAGTTAGGAACACTTTTTAGCATATAGAACACTTGTGGTGTTCCGCAATGTTTATTTGCCCCTCCCTAATATTTGTTGAACACCATCTTACTTTTTTCTTTCCTTAGACTAGATGGTAACATCTGAGAAAAAGACACGTACTTTCTTGCTTTGTTTTGGATTTTGTTTAGTGTTACATTTTTTCTAAAACCTTGTTGTGAAATGCAAATAAAAAAATCTCATTACAAATATGTACAGGAGTCCTGTTAGTTGAAGAATACAGTATCAAGCTGGTCCAGCCTTTGGCGTTAAACCACTGCTTGTAGAGTCCCTCATGGTAGCACTTATCTTGGGTGTTAAATTGCAGCGTTGCCACGGTCAGGAGTCATTCAGACTTGCAACAGTAGCTCAGGGGAAAATACAAGGCTGACCCAAATAGTGAGCCAATGCTATTGTATCCCTTAAAGATCTCACCTGTAAATTATCATTTGTAAGACTACAACTGGAGAATTAAAACTTTGCTGTGAAACATTAGCTACGCACAAGGAACATTTCTGAGATATTTTAAGCAAAGAACATTTCTGAGATAGCTTCACTGCCTGCTTTACTTTATTATTGGCTATATAAAATGAACATTTATTGCTAAATTATGTGATTTAAAAATATAAGAAAAAGTTGAAAGCAATTGCAATTAATGCTTAAAAGAGTTTTTTTTTACATTAGTTTTTAAAAAATTCTAATTCTTCTATATCTGCCTTTATTTGAGGTTTTCAGAACATTATTTTTACTTTAATAAGCATTTAATAAGAGATATCAAGTTTCACTGCATACCTGCATCTTGATCTTGATTCTATCTCAAGGAGAATAGAGAGGAATTGGAGAAAGTTTAAAGGAATAAAAGATGAATGATCAAAAGTCTAGAAGGGCTTTATCATGGACTGCCCCAGTTAAGTAGGACTGACTCATTCTGTATAAGATACAGCTAAGGGACAATGTGCTAGAGTTTTGTGCATGTCACAGCGATAATAAATAGGGATCAGCTGCACTCCGTCTTTATCTCCCAAGAGAACTGGTAAATATAAATTGAAGACAGTATGGAAAGATTAAAAAAAAAAAAAAAGTTAGGTCTTCTTGAAGGATGCAATTGAACTGCAAAATGCCTTGGTGCATGAGGTAGCAGATATCAAAAATTTATGTTTTTTATAGGAAAAGTTAGACAGGTTCATATGAGATGGTTATTAAAGGATTATTGAAAATACACAAACCACATTTGGATCAGGAAATGACCTGCAAACAATCTGAAGTATTTGTGGTAATTGTCATACACACTTGCCGTGTTCTTATACTGTCCTTTAGGTGCCAGCTTTTGGCTACTGTTAGAGTGAAGACAACTTTGATCAGGCTACAGTCAGACGAAGTATGGCATTTTTATAGTCTCAGCTCTAAAATATAAATATATTACTATGCATTTGTGTACACTGCTTTCAAGGATTTGATGAAAATAATGTTATTACTAGTAATATATTCCTCAGGAAAGATATGAGCTCATAATTGAAACATACAACCTGTGCAATAACGAAAAACAAGCATAGTGTGGGTAAAAACTCAATCTATGCAGAAAAGCAAAAGCACTTGTTAAAATTGTCAAACCCTGGACTGCAATGAAGTGCATCAATCAGAGGAGCAGCGGCTGGAATATGATTCAGCTATTCAGTCTCAGTTCTGGCCCTTCCCATGCTCAGAGTTGTGAAAAACCCATTCAAGATCTTTCATGTAATGACCCTGCATAGACAGGGCAACCAACATGCAAAGAGCGAGGATGTGAGCCATGCTCACCAGCCATTTCAGTGAGCTGCATTTGAAACATTGCTACTATGTGGCACTCACATGAGAGATGTTAAATCTGCTTCATTCACTTTGTTCAGCATAGTGGCTTGTCAAATTCTATCCCTTATCTGGCAGGATTAAAGTTTTACCTGTCTTTACAGAAGATAGTTTGAGTATTTTTTTTGCAGCAGCAAGAAAGAGATATTGAACAAATGCCACAATTTTCTCGCTTCTGTCTAATACAATTAAAATTTCAATCAAATGCAAAATGCTAACATGAAATCAGAAAGAATTATGACATGTTCCAAACTTCTGACATATGTATCATTAAAAAAAGTAATTGTTATCACTGGGAGAAATATAGTGCGAGAGTTACCTGACCAGGCTTTGTGTTTTCACAGACGATGATATCATAATCTCTGGCAAGCTCTGGAGGATTGTCATTGACATCCAGGATTCTAACACCAACTGGAACGTGGCTCACTAGCCTAGGATTGTCTGCAAAACACACAGGATGTTATGAAGCCTTTTGAAAACAGGATGTTATGAAGCCTTTTGAAATACTCAATATTGAATGTCATCCTCAATTTAAAAGTGGTTTATTAACACAATAACTAGATGAAAACTGGATGCAGTTACAGAAATTTAGGTAACAACATACTAAAAGATGTTTGTTGTGGTTCATTAACTGTTTTGAAAAAATAGCAATTAAAAAGAGTGGGAAGTATTTTGTGAGTCTCAAGTCGCTTATATCAAATAGAAGTTATTCTGGAAATGAAGTGGGAGGAAGCTGCTAGACTTACATGTTACACTGTATGCTAAGAAATGATTAATTGCTTGGTAAGGAATGTTAAAGTGTCATTAGCATATTGAATTAAATCTAACACAAAAAAATATTAAAGCATTTTTCTTTTTCACAGTTCCTTAAAGGGTTTAGAAAATAAAATGCAACTATAATAATAAAATATGAATGCATAAGTACATATAAACCTTTCCCAAGCTTGAGTTCAGGTTTCTCACAAGTTACTATGGTATTTCACATAGTAATTAGTGAGTGTGGTTTAGGAGAAGAAAAGAAAGTTTAGCAGAAGTGAGTCTGGCTTTTGCAGAAAGAAAACAATGTTTAAGTAACAATGCCTTAGGCTGTGATCTGTACTTTCATGAGAGCTCACCCTCAGAAAGATTATAGTCTCAAAAATGCAAGAGAAATTGAATCCTTTCAACAAGAATACACTTTCCATGATAAAATGAAAAAAAAACCCAAACCAATTCTTTTCGATCCATAACACTCTTGTTCTTACTTCTAAGTAGTAAGGTAATTTTATTTTGTTGAGAGAATTATGTATTTAAACTTTTTATAATTAACTAATATATGGCTTCTGGAGTTCATACCAGTATCAATCAGTTAGATGACAAACTTTATCTTATGTTCACCAACTAAATGAGACTATCAGTAGAAGACATTAAAGTCAATGTTTCAAATACAATGAAATGGAAGAATGGGGTATTACAGATTGACATTTTAAAAGTTCATGTCCCTGTGTGTGTTCATGAGAAGAAAAGAAAAATAAAAAAAAAAGGAGAGAAACATTAGTAGTCCAAACTTCATTCACCATGGTTATTTTGTTCGTAATGAATCTTTACCATGTTTCTGTTAAAAAGGGTCATTTTTAAAATGCCTTATACTCATCACACCTTTAATGATCTCTGTTCAGAATTCTGGAAAACATTGATTAGACACATACTTGGCTTTAAAGCTACCAGTGATATACACTCATGATGAAAGAATATTTGAAAATGTTGGACTTAATTCAGCAAATGGAGAGACCTCTCTTTCTTGGTTTTCACATGGGATACTAGCCAAAGCATCCAGGTCTTAGAAGTTCCCTCAGATTTTTCACATTTTCTTTTTAACTAATATGTATATGTTCAGATGATGATTTTAATTCACTTTTGGAACTTAGTCAACTATCCCCATAAAATGTGAATAGAAAGGAGACAAAAAAGTCAAGAGAAAAGGAAGAATTAACTAAGAGAGGAATGCTATTCCCAACTACCATTAGCATTAGAAGTTAAAAGAACATTCTCAGAAGACATTTATAGACTTGAAAATTCCATTTTCTTGCTGAAATTTTCCCTGACAGTTGTTATTTTCAGCTTTATGCTGAACCTGTGAATATCTTTGTAACAGGTGAACTAAGGGACTAAACTGGACTATCTTAGCTGTGTTTAAGCAAGACTGAGGCTTTCTACTGCTATTTCTATTCCACGCCTTTAGTGGAAAACTTTGAGGAAAGTTAAAATGCTAGGGATATATGAAGTGAAGGTAAGGAAGAATGACACTTGACTTCCACTAAGAATTTGGGAGAAGGGAACCATTATCTAACTTTGCTGTTATTTCTGAAGGAAGCAATCTTCTCTCCAGGAGAACACTTGCAGTATGAGTATTAATACAAAAAGATGTTTGTTCCTTTCCTGGATGTAGGTCAACAGATTGTGTAGAACACCACAAGCAGTAGAGATTTAAAATTTCTTACTGCTCACTTAAATATAGCTTGCAACTCATTTAGGTAACTTCCTCTGTCAACATAATCAGACAATTAAATTACAAAAATCCTCTAATTACAATTACAGAACATGATATCTATGGCTCAAAGAAACTTCTGTTTTAAGGCTTTGTTGGGGAGGTTCTTGAATATAATTTGTGAGGTATGTGAACTAGAAAGTGGTATAAATGAAAGCAAGGACAATGCACATGGAGAGAGAGTACATAAATCATAGCAAGGAGCTGGAAGGCAGAGATCACTGTAAAGAGTTAATGACAAATAAATCCATTTGGGAGGGGATTCATAAATGATAATGAAGAATTTGAAGATCTTAATACTATAGAAAACCTGGAAGAGCTTTAGCAAGAAGGCAACAGAAGTTGTGATTATCAGATAATCACAGGATCACTTAAAAATCTTAGTTGAAAGGAGGTCACTGGTCCAGTTTCCAGCTCAAAGCAGGGTCATCTTCAAAGGTATAAGGGGGTATAATATATCTAAGAGGAAGGGAGTGAAAAAGCAGGGAGAGCACAGGGCAGAGGATACCACAGATAAAGGACTGCTCTGTAGGCCTGGCATGTTTGGAATAGTTACTGGGGAAGGAAAAATCAAACTTTTTAGTCCAGTGCGTGACAAAAAGAGTTAAATACTTTTGTTTCAGTACAGTGTTGCAGACCTCTTTGCCCCACCTTGAATGTGTCCTCTGGTATGCCTCCTGTCACTACTACCCAGAGCACTCTTACTCGAGGAAGTTAGATTTGCAGTAGTTTTACATAGAGGGTTTATGGAGATTCAGTAAAGTTACCTTTATTTCTTTTGCAGCTGTTTTGCAGTACAAAGAATTTATAAATACCTCATCAGTTTGAAAGTGCTCTTTACGCACACAGTACTATTAGTAACTCTCTGGAAGCAGGTACCTCATGGGATCACTGACATTTGCAGGAAAATTTCCATACTGACAGGCTACTCACTAAAAAATGCTAATAGGTACAGTATTAACACCACTTACCAAAACAGTGTTGAAGAGTGTGCATACAACATAGATTTGCATGCAAGGCGACAGAACAGTTTATAATGGGGGAAGAGAATGTCAAGGAATTGAAGGAAATACAAGGTTTTTCCTTTTTCTTAAGTTTTGATTTTGAGAACTAACATAAACTCTTATCTTTTTCAAGAATACAATTCACCTTCAATCTCCAAACCAATCTAATAATTGGCACTTTTAATTGTACATTTTTCTTAATTAGACAAATTTCTTGCAGGAGCTTGGCAGATTTCCAGTTTTAAGATAATCAGTGCTGACATACATTTCAGGCCTGCACATTACAAAATATTCTGTGTCCTATTAGCATTATGCCTCAAGAGCAGATTTTTCAAAGTGAATGCTCTGTTTTAAGGGGTAACGGAAGCAGAAACATTGCTCTGATTCACCTATGCTAGGGACTTGCTTTCTTATGCTTGAGACTTTTCCCAGAATAAACAGCTCTTTTTCCAGAATACTAAACATCTGTAAAGTGAATCAATTTCATTACCAGATCCTCTATTGGCAAGTCCACTATAAATTTACAGAAGACCCAATTAACAGCCAATGTGAAGCCTTGAGTCTTCTCTTTGACTAGTTTCTGGGGGCAAACTTTAAAACCCCCATTTAAGAAGAAAGATTTTTTAATGCAGTTACTGATGTCTGAGACTTCCTTTTCACAATAACAAAATTCCCAAAGGCTTAATGAAAATAAATTCTACTTGCATGACTTTCAGAATTGAAGTCCTGACATCAACAATCTTTTGTGGGTTTGTTTATTTGCTTTTTCTTGTTTTGTTTTCTTGGTTTTTTTCAACTTTTTTTTTTAAGTTAGACTGGTACCTAACTGTAGATTCTTTCATAACTGTTTTACTGTATAAGCCCATTTTGACATCTTTTCAAGACCTTAGAATGCAAACCAATACTTAGGAAATTCAACTAGCTCTCTACACCATTATTTTTAAAGAGAAGTACAAAGCACTCATCACACTTCTCTAATAAAGATTAGTTTTAACATATTAGAAGAATAAACATAGATCTAGGAAGAATAAAATATACCACTGAAACAAAGCTAAAGTGACAAAAGAATGCCCAATATGCAAATGAGAGTGGCACTATTCATAAAATACTGGGTTTAATTCAGGATGGTGTATATGTGATAAACTAAATTTTCTGGCAAGGAGAAAATTATGCAGGATCTAGGAATAAGTGTAATGTTCCAGTCTGGTTTTTTCTAAGGAAGTGGGTATCTCTAAATAATGTTATCTGAATTTGGATAGCTAATGTTTTATTTTTTTCTTGTAGCAAAATTTAACTTTTCACTGATGAACACAAAGCTGAAGGTGCTGCTCAGTTCTCTTGGATCACAGTAGCAGTGATAGCAGCAGCAGCTATAGAAGCAATAGTAAAAATCATAGCATTGCACTAGACCAAAAACATTTAGAGCTTTCAAGCTGGAAACTCCCTCTTGCCTTAATGCAAGCAAAATTCTCACAGACAATGTTGGTGTTGACTGCCTGATTAGAACAGGGCACCAGAAAATATACCAGTTCTGTGGCTGGAAATGCCCTTTTTGAAATTTCTGTCACAAAGCTTCCCATGGGGAAATAAATGCCATATGATTCCAAGTTCTATCCTTTCTCTGGGGCCCCACCTTGGGAGCTAAGAAGAGCTGTACCCTACCCCATTTTCAGATGATAATGTAGGAGTACCTTCATCATAGCTTTTCCCAAAGAAACAGGAGAAGAAAATCCAGCATGCCTAGAAGCCAATGACTAAACCAATATAAATAGGGAATAAGCATTGAAATTGGAATTAGAAGCATCATTTCTTGAATAGGATGGAGACCTTACTGCCTTTCAACAACTGTTGGATTTTTTAAATACCTTTTTTGTAGGCTTTCCTTATTGCATTGATAAGTACATTTAAAAGAACAGTAGATGCTGCTACATATGATTTTTGAACACTTACAGGAACTGTTATTCCACCACATCTCTGGGCAGCTTGTTCCAGTGCCTGACCACTCTGTCAATGAAGAAAATTTTCCTAATATCAAGATAAAATGTCCCCTGGTAAAACTTTAAACTGTTTCCTCTTGTCCTCTCACTTGGTACTAGGTGGAAGAGGCCAACCCCCACCTTGCTGCAACCTCCTCTCAGGTGGTGGTAGAGAGCAATAATGTCTTCCCTGAGTCTCCTTTTTTCCAGGCTAAATGGTTGGATTCAATGATCCTAGAAATCTTTTCCAACCTTAATGATTCTATGATGCTATAAATTCGTATTTTTGTGATGCATTAGTAGGCAGCTTGCCAAGGCTTAAAGTAAACTGTGTATCATTGGTAAGTTTGGACAGGGTACCGGTACTGCGTCCAGCTCTCACCAGTAAAAAGATACCAGATATCCAGGTCGTCACTACACCATGACCAATAGAGTCTCAAAATTCAGACCCTGTAGTTTTGTTTTTACAATCTACTTTAATCTGTTTTAGATTTAGGGAAAAAAAATTGTCAGAATCTGTTTCTTGGAAAAATAAAGTAAACGTTACCAATACCAAAACTCTTTCTGAAACTGAGCTAGCAGGCAGAATGCAAGTGAGGTCAAAGATGAAGAATGAACATGATTTTTTCCTCAGTGAAGGCAGGGTTTATGATAACAATTTTATTTCTGTTACTGTAATGTACCTATAGAGATAATAATAGATATAGCAAAACAATACAAAAAAAATATTTCCTTCTAATGATATTTAAAAAAAAATTAGTGAATTTCATTGTTTAAGTCTATTCTCTATTGATACACAAATCATTACATTTGAAGAAAAAACTGAGACTGAAAATCACTATGAGGACATTTTTTATTTATTGTAAGAAAAAATTCAAAGAAAAACTGAGACATGAATCTAGCAGCAAACTCACTGGTATTAAACAATCATCCTGCTGTCCACCAGATACAAAGTGCTAGGAGATTGTAAAACTGCAACAGCATTTTGTTCTGATTTAGATTACTTTCTTAAGGATATTGTAAAGGAAACATTTTTTAAAAAATAATTATTTGACACAAACTATTAGTTATTCTTGGTTATGTGGAAAAATTTAAAATGAGAAAATAAATTGTCACAACATCTTGTTCTTTTGTTTTCATGCTCTCTGCCAGGATACTATTCCTCTAAAGACTTATTTCTTTCAGGCAATGCATATATTTCTTTCATGTGTTTCAAAATAAATGGAAATGAATTGTTTATTTTTGTCTTTTCATTTCACTTTTTATAAAATAAATCAGCATGCCTCTTAATAGCATTAGCAGAAATACTATGTATACTTTATACCTCCCCTCTAGCTTCAGTTATCCTTCTCCATATGACAGCCTCATGTAGTGCTATCAGGAGTAATATATTTTAATATTCTACCAAAATCTTAATAATATCTTTTCTGCAACCATAAAATGTGAAAAAGAACTGTCAAATTCTTCTCAAAACTTGCTGTTTAATGACAGTAATATGAGTAGCAATATCCCTGTGATTCCAAAGAACAGATATAACCACACCTCACTATAACAATACACTTTATCTCTTTATTTGATGTAATTATAGGACTTTCTTTTTTCAACTTCTCAAGGGGTTTTATATTTCACTGCTGGAAATTATTATTTGTCTCTGTGAATCCTGTTTTCCTCTGAATTATGTAACTGTATCTTTCTGTTATTGTTTTTACCAAGACACATTAAAAAACTACTTATGTTATAATTAGAAAAGGCACTTTAATGTTTTGTATTGTAATTCTTGTAAAATAAATGTTCCAAACTTTTATTCTTTTGAGCTATCTTGCTTTTTCACATATTTTAATTCTGAACAGGGTTTGTTGTCACTCTATTAAAACATGTCTGAAAGTTATTTCTTTGAGTAGTTTTTTGCAATGACAGGATTTTCACGGTGTCCTTTCCATAGCACATAGGGTATTGCATATTTTCTCAATGAAGTACTGCTCTAACCCAACACTTCAGTATTTTTTCCCCTGAAGTTCATATAAGGAATATGCATAGCAAATAAAATACAGAAGACATATAAACGAAGACAAATATATTTGCTTGGTTGGGGTTTTTTTTTCCAATATCTGATTTTGTCTAATACCTTGGAGATTTCTGGGTTTTTTTTCTGTAAAGTCAACTGCATAATGATGTCTCTTCAGTATTTTGATTTCTAATCTGTTACAGTATCAAAGCTCTGTATATACAGTATCCATCATGTGGTGGTTTTTTGCTGTCTCTTTATAGGTTTTCATTAAGTCTGGGGGATCTGACAGAACCTGGCAGGAACATCATTATTTCAAGTCTCCTGTTCTATACAGCCTTGCCACAGCTTTACAAATTAGGAACTCTGTATTGACCCTTCAAACACAAGTTTTTGCACCCATCATATTGAAGTTTTCCTTTAAGCAAATAGTGGAAAATTGCCTGATTTTCCATTTTCAAACAATTGCAGAGCATTTTGGAGACACTCAGAAGCACCACAACTCCATCGCCAAACTGTTGAGGATCTATCTAGTTAACCCAGCAATCCATTCTACACACTGATATGATAACCAGCTGGGTAAGAGAAATATGCAGAAATTTCGCAGTAGAAAGTACCTTTAAAATCTTTGAAATATAAGTGCTTATCTTGCTTTCAAAAAGTCACATTTCTAATTAGAAGTACAGTTATTATCCATCTAAATGTTGAATATTTTATGAACTCCAGTAGTCTTTTGATGTTAACATCCTCTGAAAAACATATCTAGAAGCTGGTTTTCTCTGTTTTCTTCTTTCATTTTCTTCTCCACATTCAAAACACAGTTCCCGGTATAAAAAAATCACAGAATCATTGATTTTGAAGGTGACTCCATAGATCTGCAAGTCCAGCTTCTCTGCTCAAAGCTGGATCTACTAGGGTGCATTAGTCTGGGCCATGTCCAGTTGAGTTCTGAATAGCTACAAGAAAGAGAATCCACAACCTCTCAATGTGACCTGTCCCAATTTTTGATCAATCCCACAGTAAAACCATTTTTCTTATTTGGTTTAAATGGAATTTTCTGTATTTCAATTTGTACACATTGCCTCCTGGATAGTACTCAGATGAGTCTTTTCTCATGTTGGTCATCTTTAGTCACCTTTTACACTCCCCCTAACAGTTATTTAAACACACTGATAAGCTCCTTATAAGCCTTCACATCTCCAGGCTGAACAATCCCAGCCTTTTCAGCCTATCCTCATATGAGAGATACTTCAGTCCCTAAGGATTTCATGCTCCTGCATTGGATTTAGTCCAGTATTTTGTACTGGGGAGCCCAGATCTGGCAGCATTCCTCGTGTGGCCTCACCAGGGCTGTATAGAGGGGAAAGATCACCTCTCTCAGCCTGCTGACCACATGCTTTCCCACACAGTGCAGAATGGCATTGGCCTCCTTTGCCACAAGGGTACATCACTGGCTCACGTTCAGCTTTCATCCACCAGGAGTTCCACATCCTTCTTTCAAAAGCTGCCCGCCTCTCAGTTGGTCCTCCATGTGAACTGGTGCATAGGATTATTCCTCTCCAAGTGCTAGACTTTGCATTTCCTGTTATTAAATCTCTCTTCACAAGATTTCCTGTTCACCCACTTCTTCAGCCTGTTGAGATCCTTCTGGCTGTCAACATGACAGTCTGATGTGTCAGCCATTACTCCAGTTTTGTGTCGTTTGCAAACTGGCTGAGAGTGCACCCTGTTCCACCAACCAGGCCATTAATGAAGAGATTAAAAAGCATTGTATCCTGTATCAACCACGGGGAGTACTTCCCACTGACTGGACTCCAGCTGCACTTTGGGCTGCTGGTTACAGCCCTTTGAACCTGCCTTTTCAGACAATTTTCATTCCACTTCACCCTTCATTTATCTAGACTGTTCTTCTGTGTGTCTTGCTCTTACATTAATCTCTCTCAATCTTCCTTAATTCTTATCATCTAGACAGGTAATTTTGGAATTTTAATCACTTCCTATCATTGAGTGCTATCATTAGAATGAATTCTAATTGACAGATTCTACACTACTCCTTAAAATAGCTCATCCTTAACTTTTTCCACTTCCAAAGGAACAGACTGTATTTTCTGTATTACTATGACTGTATTTCTTTCCTCTAAATCAGTCTTTCATCTGTTATAAAACATTGTGCACTTGCTTTGTATTTTCCTATTCTCATTACTCTTGCCAAAGACTTTTCAAAAACCTTTACTAGACCCAAGCAAATTCTATCTTCTCCCTCTTTCAAACAGACTTTTGTAAATTTTTTCAAAGAATTCTAAGGAGTCAATTAAATGGTAATAATTCTATGTAAACCGTATTTTACAACATTACTACTACTATTACTACTACTATTCCTTCCCCCTGCCCCAGATTTAGTCTGTAGATTCTTGAACATAAACTACAGTATTATTTTATTATCTTATTCCCTAATACCACAAAGAAATTTTAGGAAGCACCAGTACTGAAACAATCAAAGTAGATGCTTCTGGACACAAAAATTCCACTCCTCCTCATTGTATGGTGCTGTTTAAGAGCAATGAATGTTAAAGAAAGAAAAGGATTGATCATCCATTCTTATAGTAATGGTGTGCTTTAAGAAGTAACAGCATAAACAGGAAAAGCCCACTGATTATTACATCAGCATTATTCTCACAGAACAAAGTGGTAGGACTTCCTCTGATTTCAGAGAGGACATTTGACCAATGCAGAGTGTATATACCACATATTGAGATGAAAAGTAAAAGTAAATGCCTTGTGAAAGGTTCAGAAAGAATAAGGCTGGAGCGTGAAGATATCATACATTTGGGGGTAGAAATATAATGCTAAGTACCATTTAGGTAAAATAACCCTGGTTACAAATAGTGGCCAAAAGGATGATAGGTAGAAACTGAATTCTATCACAGGGACATTTAATAACAGGAAATGTAACACAAAGTCAGGAGAGGAAAACACTTCAAGAAACCAGCTATAACCAATACTTTATACCTGCAGAGCACCTCTTGTTATTGAAGGAGTACAATCTTTAGGGGCCTTGCAGGTTCTGCTGTGTTCTTGGCTAAGCAAATGGTGTCAGAAGCTTCTATGTTTGTCAGATAAATTTGAAGAATCCCACTCCCACAGCTAAATAACTCTTTGGTCATAGCCTTTGACCTATATTTCAGCTTTTGTCTTAGTTCTGCAATACCTTCTGCTTGAACTTGAAATCAAAAGTCATAAAAGACTGTAGGTATGGGATAGATAGCACTTAAAGTAAGAGCTTTGGCCATACACAGCATATGCTCCTTGCTCCACCATAAATTCAATTGTTAAGTTCACAATGGATTTGGAAGAGAGCAACAGTGTTGTAATGGTTGAGGAACTAGACACAAGGAAAGGCTGTCTGTCATTTAGGCTGCCTGTCAGTCTGCCTGTCATCTTCACTACTCTCTTCCTTTTTTCATAACTGAATTGTTTTTCCAACGGAAACTATAGATTTACTTATTTTCCCAACCCCCAGCTTTAACCATAACAAAGACAGTGCAAGGGACAAAAAAATCAGATCTATGTTTCCCTGTAACAAATTGCACCTGAAACAGAAAATTCTAAGCAGTGTCAAAAAAAAAAAAAAAAAGGAAAAAGGGTATAATTTTTATTATTCATTCCATTCTGTTTTAGTTATAAACATAATCCTCCTTCTTCGTGCTCTTCTCACCATGATAAATGTACCAGAACTCTTTTGATTATGTGAAACAAATAATGTGTAGAATGCTATGCTTAAGTTTTATGCTACTGAGATTTCTTTCTGGAAAATAACTACATTTCAATGGATTCCAAAAAAGGACTCATGAGTACTCCTTTTTTCAGTGTCCCAGTGTAGCTTTTAAGTCTTTTTTTGAATTAACACTATGCACCCGCTTATGATTAGGCTTTAATTATATTTTATTTCATGATGCATTGAAATAGCACATTCTATATGTGAAAACACTGTCAAGCACACAGGAGTGATAGTGTTTACTTTTTCAAAGAGCTAATCATAAAATTATAGATCCTATTATTTACTACAGAGAAGTACTTAGCTCAAAATGTCAATTTAGTTGTGAATGTAGGTACAATAATAAGAAACAATTTGTTATGTGTATGAAATATGTTCATGCTGTTTATTTAGTAGTGTGTGCTAGTGATGTAGTGGCAGAACAGATTAAATTTTAACCTAGAGATGAAACAGATGAAAGCAGACCAGGCTCAATGTCAGTGGCACCTGTTAGCAGTAAAACCTGTGTTTTGTCATAAAAAAAGAAACCAAAAAAAAAAAAGGAAAACGAATATACGTAAAAGTATTTCACAGTTTTGATCAAAATCACTGCCACTGAAAGATGGTGTCATGAATAGTGCTTAGGAGGACTGGATCTATTGATCCAAGATGGGATTTTTTCTTTCGTCATTTGCTTTGTTGAGTTTTTTAAATTTAAAACTTTGACTGTGGAAAAATAAAGACCCTGTGATAAAAAGGTTAACTGAAAAGTTCTTTACACTGTCCTTGCCTCAAGTAGAAATATTTGTCTCAGACTACTCAGCCAGATGTTTTTTGATCATTGCAGGGCTTATCTGAGGCAATGGAAATTCATCAAAATTAGAGGGCTTTCAAATGCACAGGTAAGTATTTATTGTACCTTTATTTGTCAATTTGCCTATTAAAAGGCCAGAGACATAATCAGAAACTGCAAGGAATCTATGGATTATAAATTAACATGGCCATAAATTTAGTATCTAATTCATTAAAATAGTAAAATTGATAGTAGATACAAGAAGGAAAGATGAATTTCTTAGACCGTTCTATATAGTCTTAACTTCTAAGACATATGAACTATGAAACTCAAATGGGACAAGCTGTTGATTTTAGGACACTGAATGCTTAGAAATGTTGCTGGGTAAATAGGCAGCCTTCTGCCCCATGCAGAGAAATGTGGCAAATTTACACAGGTGGAATCACATAGGCATGTGGCATTTTGTTTAATTGTTCTGTGGAGTTAAGAGTATTCACACAGACGTGGGAAACTCTCCTTTATCCAGACTAGCTAAAAACCCACTAGTGTTTAAAAGAACATAACATATTAAGGTAGTCTTTCTTAAAATCTGAAAGTGATTATTTTCCTTTCTAATTTTTATTTTTCACACTATGTGCCAAATAAATTATTTACCTATCTCAGAAGCAGCCACTGTGATGTTGTACCAAGGTGTCTCCTCTCTGTCAAAGATCTTGGCAGTCTTAATGGTCCCAGTACTAGCATCAATGGTGAAATACCTATCTTCTTCTGTGTTATGATCAATGAAATATCTATGAAGAAATATAACAATAAATATATATTCATTGTAGTAAATAACAGAAAGCTATATAAGAATATTACTTTCAAGCTTTTAAAATCACAGACATTTTTAAAAACAACCTAAAAAAATCTATAATTTGAAGAAACCCAAAGTAACACCGTATTTAATTTCTTTCATAATGTTTTATTTCTTTTCAAACATAACAATATTTCCACTGTGAGCCACAAAGGTATAAATTGCTAACAGGTTGTATTTTGCACAGCAGTATAAAACCCTGTCAAAAGTTAGATACACATGTATTTTGACTAAAAATCATGAAATGGAAAAGCTGAAAAGAAAGCAGATACTAAGATACTATTTTTCTGCTTATTTGCCTGTCACTGCAAACCAGTATGCTCAGCCTCAGTTCCTGCTCTGTATGCCTCTCTGACATGAAGCCGATGACATGATGACACATAAGCCATTTGGAACATAACCACTACAGAATATCAGAAATGTCTGGTTCCCAGAGCAGCCATTGACACTGCCCTAGAAGCAGAGCTAAGCATCCCTGCTTTACTCCTTTGGCTTCTGGGAGCTTTGCCCAGCAGGGAAAGTAAAAGCCTTGAAGTGGGTAATGGAAGCAGAGTGAAAGAACACAAAAGAAGAGATTGACAAGATATTTTTTCTCAAAGCTGGAATAATTTACAATGGCTTTTAACAAATGAAGCACTTACAGAACCCTTTCAAGCCTTCTTAACTAACTCAAGAAAAACAAAAAAAGGAAAAATATTATTTTATGTACCATAATTATTTTCATGATAATTTTTCATCCCTGATTTCATTGTGTGAAATTCCATATATATTTAATATATGGAAGGTATATAAATGTCAAAATGAGTTATTTGTCCCATCCAGTTGCTCTTATTTTTACATCACTATAAATGTAATTCCCAGCTAATAAAAAGAGTGGCACACATAAAAGCTACCATGCTCAAAATAATTAAAAATGAGTTTTATTTCTCCCACAATGTACTTATTTATACTAGTTGTGGAAAGGAAAAGCAAACAAGCAAATAGACATTTAATTGAATGATATATGAATGTCGTAGATGATATGAAAAAGCAAAAGAAAGAAAGCACTTAGAGGGGAAGGCAGCAATCTGAGTGCGTTACCTTAACTGGTCAAAGGATTGGACACTCAGTGGAAAAGCCAGATAGGATTTGGTGACTTAGGTTCGATCTTCCTTACTGGAGAGAACCTGAACCCACCACTCCCACCTGCAAGAAGTATTTACATCTGCCTTACAATATGCTATCTTGCCTTGTGGAACTCCAGATTTTCTTACCACGCTTCAAGTATTTTCAGCAACTAAAGGACCATAGTTCAGTCACTGAAAATCAAAGCAGCCAAAGGTAGTCTAGAACATCTTTCTTTTTGCCTGTTCTCCATCTTTCTTTTCAACATCATGAAGAGTGAAAACCCTGCCATATGACTGTGGGAGTTGTTGGAGAGACAGTAGGCCTCAGTTCCCACACATTTTACGTTTCTCTGGAATAAGAATTTTCCTTGTTGTTTCACATCTAAGCCACAACCTATTGTGTGGTTCATTAATTACCAACAGCTGAGAATACCTCATTCCAAATTCCACCGGATGTACCCAATAATGACACTTTGGATGTACAAGGTGGCAGCTCAAGTTTCTTCAAACAAGTGGACTGACAAGATCTTGATTATGCAGGGGATGGGGCAATTTTTTAAGAGTTTAAGTCAGGAAATTTTTTTTCAGAGGACATAATTCAGTGTATCTGTAACTGAATAAAAAAACCAAAAGAATAAGTGATGTTGACAGAAAAAGAACAAAAAAGTTAGTTAATTTATAATTGCTGGATCACAGCAATCATTGCAGACACACTTCTGAAAGTTGGTGTGGTTCTCCATGCTCGGTACACTCAGGAGAAGAATTAAAAGAAAACTCCTGATGAGCATTCATCAGTCACTGATCATGATATGCTGGATGGTGCAGACATCCAAACAAATTTATATTGCTTTGTGGAATATTGGAATCCTCTGTCGAGATCACAAAAAAGAACAAATATGGACCACACAATTATCCCTTGGCATTATTTTATGTGGCCAAGCGATAATCACCTCTTTAAGACTGTGCCAGTCTCAGTGGAGAACTTGTATCTGCTGTGTCCACAGATAGCATTACCTTTTAGTATTTACAAAAGCTTGGAGAGAGAGTAGTATCAACCTCTAAAAATCCATAAAGTTGCCATATTTGCTACAGAGTCATGTTGACATCTGGACTTTGTCCAGAAGATGCATGCTTGAGGTGGTGAAATGCCCCCATGCCTTATACCTCATGCTTGGCAGTGTAGGAAAACTGAGCTAGGAAAAATAGTTGGAATGTTTTGATTATACTATTATTAACACAGAAATAATGAACATTTGGTTGTGTTGGGCAAGATACATACACAGATACACAAACATCTTTTACATGATAAACCAGAAGGTTAAGAGAGGAAGCATGGAAAGCATAATTGTCCTTCAGTTTTCTTGGAGACATTGTACTGGTAGAGCTTACAATCAGTTATGCTATGATAAAATTTAATTAATTCTGTCCTATTATAGCTTTGTTTTTCTTGACTGTAAGAATATCGTGATGACAACAAGAATTATTTGCTGAAAAAAAGAAATCAAATGGTTTTTCCTGACCTGTTCTTATGGAATATGTACTGCAAATCCAGACCAATTTATAATACAAGAGTCTTGCCCCTGCAAACATTAAATACTCTGGAACCTGTTTGCTTATTATCAACATCAAGCACAGTGACTATTCTGTGAGTCACTACTGCGCTGACCACACAACCACAAAAATAGGGCAATTTATTTTTTGTAGACAGTAGCTTAAAAATAGACAGAATTTCATGTTGGGCTTCAATAAGAAAAAAAGAGCTGCTTCTGTGTGTGTGTGACTTATAACAAAACATTACTTTTTCCTCTGAGTAAAGTACAAAAAAAAAAATCTGTCCCAAGAATGAAGCTTGCGTAGAAAAACTGATGTTTGATTTTCTGATGAATCGTGATCAGCTAATGATTCATTTTTATAAACATATTGTAAAAAATGGTCTATTTTTTAAAAAAAAATATGAATACCTTTTCCTAAATCAGTTATTTAAAAGTGTTCCACAGAAGATCAAAACTCTATTTGAGGAATTTAGGGTTGGATTAATAACTTCAACTGTATTTTCTGCATAATTAATAGAAAAAAGTGATCCTTTGGTAACTTATTGTACTAACACTTTTACTTCCAATGATACTGGAATAATGAAATTTTTTTCTAATTTATCCGCAGTAGCCCTTCCCTTTCATGTGCTAACTTTTGCATACAGTTACAGATATTTTGAAATATTCACAGACTGACAATTATTTTCTTCATCAATGAATAAATAAGAGAGCGGTACTTTCTTAGGCTTTCCCATTATGAAAACATTCAGTTCTCCTCCATTACTCCAGATTCTTCCCTAAAATTATTTTGTGCATCATATCTAAAGCAGCCATTTGCACTGCTCTGTTTCCCAACCTTCATGAATGTGTCGGTAAAACAAGTTACAGAAGATATTCCCACATAGTAGAAAACCTAGGAATGCTAGTTCTTCTAGTGCTTTAAAAATATTTTGTACAAGAACTCTCTTGGTAGAGCAACTAATTTTTGTCATGTTAGAGGACATTTAGAACAAGTTTCACTGTATTTACAAAATGCTGAACAATTGAGACCTTTATAAATTCTAGTCACTCATTTATCTACATGTTGAGACTACAGACCAGATATATCTGTAAATAGAGAACATTCTAGAGGCAATGGTACTTTACTTAAACTTCCAAATTTACTTCACCTTATTAAAAAAAATTACTTTCCTTTGGATGATAGTGGCAGCAGACACAGTCATTCCCTTCCACTCCTACCCTTCACTCCACATCTACTGGTCTGCTTTTCGATGCTTTTTCTAGATCACAAAAAGATATAGTGCAAGTTTTGAATTTCAAAGAGTAATTTCAAAAGAGATTTTTCTCCTTAACTCGGTTGATGGTTTCTGCTCACTTAGAATGCATTAATTCAAAAATTAATTTACAATATCCACTTGAGATATTTATTTATAGACATTTAGTCATGACAATGCCATGTGAGTTAGCATACTTATAAGCACTACACATTAAATCAGCATATCTAAGTTGCATGGCACATGTTAATAAAGAGACTTAATAACAAGACATGCCTAGATAAACAGCTCTCCATAAACTGTTTACATTCAAACCAGCAACAGAAACCAATCTGAGAGAAACTTCATTAAAAAGGATCATGAATATAGAAAACTTATTAGTCATACTATCTGAAGTTAATCTAAAGGAAATTAAGTACCAAAACTGAATCCTGCTAGTGCTGGGAAATGCAACATGTGCCACCTTTTTATAAGGCAGTGTCAGTGAATGGAGGGGCATTTCCAGCTTCATCCATATCCTCATCCCTTCTTCTGACCAAAGCAAGCCACTGGCTCCTCTGACTTTGTTCCTCACTTCCTGCCTTTTAGCGAAGCAGTGGGTCAGAGGTGACAGATATTCCCCCCATTTTTACTGAAAACTAAAAGCATTTGCATCAATTAGGAAATAAAGAGAAATATATATGAATGATGGTCCTTGGGCAGAAGGTCACTATAGAATATATAAATCTGCTTTCAGTATTAAACCTGTCAGACTCTAATAATGCAAAGACTGCTTAAAATTGAGAAAATTTTAAAAGGTGCTAAAATAGCTTAGGAATATTAATGATCTCCAAGCCTTTTAGGAGGGCTTCTGAACCTAAAAGGCATAAGCATTTTCAGAATCTCTCTACCTAAATTATTCAGTCTTAATATTAACATCAGTTTATCACGGGATAGACAAATGGCATAGGCTGTTACTCTTCTGGTATGGCTCTCTAGATACTGTGTTTTAAGGAAGAACCTTGAGTTAAAACTTTTATAATAGTTTTGAGATTTTAAGTTGTCTCTTTCTGTTTTTAACCAAATCTTTAACTTTTCATTATATTATTTTTCATTTATTGCCCTATGTGTTAACTACAAAAATGAACTCTTACATATTTCTATCCTGGTTACAAACCTTGTGGAGGGCTGTGAGCCCTTGGCACAGGAGCCCTCTGCACTCCCTTGGAGAGAGGCCTGAGGCGCAAAAGACTCTCTCCAGATATAAGCAACCATTCTCGAGGTCATGGTGACCAAAAGAGCCACTCCTAACATGCCTTGCTTCTTTATGGTAATAGCCTGTACCCTGTTGCTAGCTGGTTTCTACCCCACCCCCTGCCTTCCCCATATAACCTCTGCTCCGACCCCGGATGAGGGGGAAGTTGTCATCCCTGGCCTTTCCTTCACAGAGGCTGCTGGACAATAAAAGCTGGCTCTGTGGAACTGCCAAATGAGGCTCCTGTCTCTCTATCCCTGAGTTCGCCTTGGGTGATTTCACAAAGAGCTGAATCACAAGAGCTGATATCACTTGTAGCTGAGAAGTTGCTACACTTGCTGAAATCACCTGTGGCTCAGGGAAGTTGCTAAAGCCTCTGGAAAAGCCTTTCCCTGGCAGGACGCTTTCTCTAGGAAGGTCGCAACACACCGGGTTGTCCACCACCGGACCCAAAGGCGATAAAACCTCATACTGATAATAAACTTCATAAGACAGATTTCAGTCAGATGTGAATTCAAAGATCACAGCACTTCTTTGGACTTTTGTTTTGAGACATAAGCAAATAGCCAGTTCTGAAATAACAAGTGAAACTGATTACAAAGGATCACTAAAAAAAAGTCCATGGAAAGGGAACAGAATCTTGTCCAACCAATTATACCTTCAAAATACTTATCAGTTAGAAATCAAATGCCTTTATAAGGAAACCTGTTCAGTTAAAGATTTAAGCAAGAAACTTTATACAAAAAAGATAGATTCAAAGTACAGAAATTTTTTATTTCATTTTATGAAATATCTTAGAAAAGGAAGAGTAAGCAACTGCATAGAGTGAGAGGAGGAGGTATACCATGACAAAGAGTAAGAGAACTGACCAGCTGCCAGTCTCTGTGTTTGACCAGCTGGACAACGAGAAGAAATGGTCCATGCTGGGACATAACTCGAGTGGGTGCCTTTTATCTTCTCTCTGCCTCCTGACAGCAGCACTCATGAGCCTGGGAACAAGCAGGAAACCCTCGAAGCTAAATGAGGTGGTGGGGTGACATTCTGTTGCTGTGACTGTCTTGCACTACACTACCTCCATTCCAGGGCCAATCTATTTCCCAATAGTTCAAACGAACTCAGCCAGGAGAGAAAAGCAATTGTGAAGTATGAGTCAGAAGTCATGCCAATCAGCAGGTAACCAATTTTCTCCCTGCAGCATGTCTGGTACATTAAGGAGACATTCGATATTCCAGAGCTCCTTGGCAAAAGACTGCTACAAAGAGCTACACCCTTCAACTGTGCTTTTCAGGTGTGAAAATTAAATACATTTGAAGATAGCTTGGAGAAGGTAATCCCTCTGTTTACTGTTCCTTTGCTTTCTTTTCAAACAGACATAGCATAACTTTGAGAAAAATACTGTCCTCTCAGAGCATTTAAAGGAAGTTGATTCAATATGCTGTTCCCACTGAGATATTGCTGGTGCTGGCTGCCAGCTGACATCCATCAGCTGATCAGCAGTACCTTGTTTCTGTACAGGACTCCTGGCTCACCTCTCATACTGAAATCTCAGCTCGGCAGGAGCAGCAGCTTTCCATCTCCTAATCCTGGAGATGAGAGTTGGCAGATCCCAGGAGACATGGGGGAGTTGAAAGAAGTGAACCACTGTCTCCCAGAAAAGCCCCTGAGAGGCAGACACTACTGATTTGAGTTTTATGTGGAAGTCAGCTTCCTGCTCCTGTTCTCATTCCCATCCTCTATGATTTGCTAGCACACTGCTCACCTTGAACACAGAACATCTGGAACGCTGTTCATTTGAAGGAAGTAAGCCATTTCTAGACACTCATCATTTCTAGCTGGAAGTTTCTGTCTGCATGTGTTAACCAGTGATCATTTTTCTAGCTAATTCTATCAGTAAATGTAGGCTAAGAACAGGCCACAACCTTCAAGGCATAATTCAGAATTCAAAGCAAGGTAAAGGTTTGTCTTCTTTTCATGACTTTATGAATTTCTTCAGAGGATTATGACTGTACAAACACATTTCTGTTAAATGTGTTGATGGCAGAACTATATCTCTTATTATATCTAAGTTGCTTGTTATTCAAAGAGATTAACATTCAGATATCAATGCTTATAAGAAATAA
>NW_008238983.1:6083852-6165401 GCF_000691975.1 Corvus brachyrhynchos | reverse complement strand
TACAGCTACAGCTACTTCTGTACAGCTACAGCTACTTTTCTACCTACCAGCTAAAGAATGGTACTCTACTTACATACTTTTTTTTTCCTCTACATGTTATAGACTAAATCAAACAAAACCAAGATTGATGGATTTATGCCTATTTATTGGACTTGAATGACCCTATCAAATAACTACAGTCTAGAGGTGTTCGGATATGAAAGCTTATTCTAGAACCATAAAAGAATGTTGATACTTTAGGCATTTGGAAGTCAGTAGAAATGATAGAACCATAAAGATGATGTTCTGGCAGGAAAAATCAGTGTTTCATGATCAAAAAGATGATCTGTCAGTGTTTTCTCTCTCAGCTCTAAGGGAGGGATGGAGGCAGTTCTGGTCGATGTGAGATTCTGACCACTATCCTGAGCTGGATTCTTCCTAGTCAGAAGAGCTGTCAGAACATCTTACCAGTTCCTGCTCAATGAGATGGACATTTTTGTTACTGGGAGACATAGGACACATAGTCTGACAAGAATCAAAACTAATTTGACGTCTCAGGGGGCAAAACAGCAACAGACCTCCAACCTCAACACCATAAAGAAAGTTTTTAAAATACTTTCTGCCTGTGAAGTCAGATGGAGAATTAGAGAAGAAATTGAAGAAAAATTCCCATCTCTCTCCAGCCATTCAAAATAGGGTGTTCTTTTTCTGTCTCAATTTACTGACAGTCTTAGAGAGAATACTGGAGGATTTTGGTAGTGTTGTGCTTTGAGGTCTCCTTTGAGGAAGACAGATGTCTGCCTTTGCCTCCACAACCACAGGGCTAGCCGAATCTGGAACATCTCACATGTTCCTCCACGGGCATATGAGTCGCTCTACATGATGGCACTGATCTCAGCAAGCTGCCCTATGTACAGCCAACAAAGAGTTATAGACTCATTTAATCATAGCCAGGATTGTAAGGGACCTTAGATATCATCCAGTTCCAAACTCCCTGACATGGGTAGTCAGACCTTCCACTAGACCAGATTGCTCAGAGCTCCATCCAACCAAGCCTTAAACATTTCCAGGTTATGTGTCATCCACAACTTCTCTGGGAAACCTTTTTCAGTGTCTTACCACCTTCACAGTAGAGAACTTTTTGCTGACATTTAAGCTAAACCAACTCTCTTTCAGTCTGAAGCCATTCCCTCTTGTCCTGTCACTACATGCTCTTGAAAATAATCTGTCTCCATCTTTCTTGTAGGCTCCCTTCAGGTACTGGAAAGCTGCAATCAGGTCACCCCAGTCCAACAGTCCACTCATCCAATCCATCTCTTCCCAGTTTAGTGAAAATGATGTTGTGGGGGACTGTGTCAAAGGCTTTATGGAAGTCCAGATAAATGACATCTGTAACCCTTCCCTTGTCCACTGATACAGTAACTCCATCAAGGCCACTAGACTGGTCAGGCAGGACTCGCCCTTAGTGAAGCCATGCTGACTGTGCACAGGATAGCAGGAAACAAACTGATTTTATTCCTCTTATCTAACATTCAAAGGGCAAGTAAGACAAATGAATATAACTAGGTGAAAGGACTCCTGCAGGGGATCAGTCTTATCCCTTCTCCCTGCTGACAGTACGAATGAGTGGCATAGAAACTGAACTGATCTCAGAGAACAGGAAAAAAAAAAAAAGTTAAAAATATAATTCTAATTTTCAGCCCCTCCCTTTGATCCTCTCATGCTGTTGTCTTGTACCTCTCTTCAGTCTGAATCACAAGTTGAGGTTTTATTCAACCTGTAGCAAATTTAAACTACATCAGAAAAAAAGTCTAAAACCTGATTTTTTCACAGTACTTTATGTATTTAAGACTTTGAGAAATAATAATAGGAATACATAAAACTTACTGGGTATGTTCTTTCATCTACATATGAGCATGCCTCTTAAAATACCATTTACTGAAAATTAAGATTACTTGCTAAAGGTTGATGACAGAAATTATTTACCTTCAGATGACTCTAAAAGAGGACTATCTTTTACAATCAATGCAGCAAAAGTTAAAATAAGTTTCTCTACCTAATGCAGGAATTGAAGAAAAAATTCCTACACCACATTAATTGTTTCAATCATATGCATCTGTAATTCATTAATTTTTCAGTATTCTTTCTGAAAGAAGGAAAGAGAAGTTTTTCAATTTAAATCAAAGTAGGACAAGGGAACTCTATTTATTAGAGCTTTGATGTACAAGGTTTGGTGTTGAAAATTAAGTTTTTTACTCATTAGCATATACCTGTATTATAACCATTATGATATATCATCCATTTTAAGGCAACACCATAGGACCATTAGAAAAGTGAGAAGCCAGGATCAGAGCTGAGGTTGTACTTTTATTCTTCACCATCTTAGTGCAAAATTAACAGTCAATTTCTAGGAAGAAATTAATTTAAAAGATTTTAAAATTAATTTTTAACACAAAATTAAAAAAAAATCAAACCCAAACCAAAAACAAAACGTGTTTTTTCTGACTTCTGTTTCCTATAGCTGATCAATCCTTGTGACTAAAATACATTATAGTAAGTTATGTTACAGCCTGATTAAGGTCCAACAAAAAATTTACTTGAACTCCAACGTATTAATATAACAAATCAATCTTCCAAGGACCAAAAAAATACAAAGTTGTTTATAAGCAAGCACTTGTAGACCTTCTGAAAAGGTAAGATACTTATCTTTCTAATTATTTGACACTACTGTCACAAGCAGAGTCCTGATCAGGGCCCCTACCCTGTTCTCCAGAAGTTTTCTGTTAGATACCAGCAAAAGAACAATTCCTCTGAGGAATGCAAACAACCTATGTTAAACATAATAACTGGGTGTAAAAAAATGACTAGAGGGGGAAGAGGTCCTATCACTTGCGCTCAAAACAGTGGTTTACCTTCTGTTTTGCTGAATGACAAAGCAGCACCCAGAGGAGTGATCTGATGTTACAGTATTTCTACAAGTGGATGTCTTATCTCTCAAACACTACTGTTTCAAGAGTATAATGTTAATAAAGGCTTTCAGACCTTCATAGTACATGATCAAACTGGGAAGTTATTCTGGGGGAAGTGGTCTATTCCATGGAACTACATTCACTATTACATCAGAGTTACAGAAGTGTCATGATCTTAAAACTAAGTCTTTGCTCTTTTCTGAATCACTGACTTGGAGGTGGCTTGGGAAACAGCTGCAGCATTGTTTCTGAAAAGCATTCCACTGGAAACGGACCAGATGCAGTTGGAAAGCTCCAAGGATCATCTGGAGTATGTGCTGCAGCTTGGTGGACTTACCACCCAAGAATCACCACCTACAGGAAGATGTCAGGGTTTTAAGAGGTGCTGCTGCAGCCCTGAGGCAGCACTAACAGCCGAGGGCTGCTCTCAATGCACATAAGTGCCTTGCCAATTAAATAAAAGCTGTTTTCACCCCTAATCTCCATGAAAGTCTTCTGTGTATGATTTCAGGAAAAAAAATATATTTTCTAAGTAGATATAGAGAGATTTAAAATGAATCATAGACTAAGAAAAAATTGTAATTAGAACATTTGATAGTCATCCTTTCTTCCATATTGTGTGGGAAGAGACCTTTCAAGACCCCCCTTGCACATCAGATATTATTATGAGATGTGACTTAACCCTGTCCTTTTCAAGCAACAAAAAATATGAGTATGGAAGCAGAATACTTGACACAAAGCAATGAAAGGGGATTAGTTTCTCATAAATGGTCCAACAAGGCAGTAATACCTGTGAATGAATTACAAATAAGGGTGGTTTCTGTTGATTTAGAAAACAATTCTTAAAGTAAATTTCTAAGTGATTTTCAAACTCTTCAGAAACTCTTTATATTTAAAATTAATACATGATGAAGTTGTAATTGATGCCATAAAGATTTTTTGCCTTTTCTTTCATACCCCTGTTATACCTTTTTTACAGCTTCTGCATTCTTAGTGCTTTTCCCCTACATTCTTGGACTTGTTTGTCAAGCTAAGAGACTAAACATTTTAGAAGCTTTGTAGCTAGGGATCAGTGTGCCCCAGACCCCAAGGTCCTCTCCAGAACACATTCTGTAAACTAAGATAGAACCATCCAGGGGAAGGTTCCTTGGGGAGGGGGGCTCACTTGAGCCTCTCACTGGGGAATCTTTGATAGATATGCTAATTAGTAAGACCTATAATGTTATACCAGATCTTTTGGGGCATATTATCGGTGGGGGGCATCTCGATGCATATGACCTGGACGTGTGCACCTAAGGATCCTTAAAATAAATACCAAGGTAAAATCCCTTTTTCCCTTCTAACCATGTTTGAGTCTTGATTTTAAGACCAGGAAAAGGCATCATAATATATTTCTTTCTTATGCTTCCTGTTATATCTTGCTTTTCATATTTCATTAGAATAATAATCTTATTCTAAAACAGAGAACTCAAAAAATTTTCTCTGAAAATACATTTCTATCTATTCAAAGAAAAAAAAAATATCCATCAGCTTAATAAGAAAAATCCCTTAGAACAGTCCAAACTGCCAATCAGGTAAGTACTGAATAAAAAGACCCCACTGCTATTAGCTACATTAGTTATTACAGAGGTTGCTTTGCAGGGGTTTAAAGATTAAAACACTAGTACAAGCACTGGCAAAAAGTCAGTGCCCTCTGAAGACTGCTCAGCTCAGGAACAAGATGAAATCACTGTGATGAAATTGCAGTGAGGAAATAAGGACAAAACCCATTTTGTCTCCCTCTACTGAGAGCAATAGCTGTTACTATTTATTTTTGTGTTCAATTCAAGTAACTTCTTAAAAAGATTTCAGCACTGTTAATTACCTTAACTACACTTCCAACGATTATTCTGTATACAAGAATTGTTCCTGCCATCAAAATAAACTGTTACTTAATTGGACAGTGAACAAATCACAGCACTGTATCTCTTTCAGCAGCTGAACAGCAAAGTGATATGGTTTCAACTATGTGGGCCTAAATGCTTCATCAATCTCATACACATCAGCGAGTGTCCTCATAAAGTGGAAAGGATGCACAAGTGGATTAGGAAAGACTAATAAGCAAATCGCTGCTCTGTATCTTGTCCTGTAGCCTCACAGTATTTGGAGATGTATCTGAGCCATTTGGATAAGAAGTGCTATTCTGTAACTCCCCTGCAGCACAGAGATCAGCAGGGCAAGTCCTGTCTGTACCTATCTTCCCTGGAGATTGTGATCTCTGCTTTCTAAGAAAGTTACATTGAATCTTCCTGGTTACATTTTCATTTTCAATGAACTAGGAATTGTGGGGAAACAAAGAAGAGATGTGATCTCATTACCCTCAGACTATCTTTCAGACTCACCAGGATTTCAGACAAACAGTGGAGACATTTCCTGCAAAGCAGCACAGAAGGCCATAAGCGCCCTGTATGGATGCTTCTGAGAAATACAGCTGCCTCTGAGCCGCTCCTTTGCTCATTGCTGTGAGTGGAGTGTGGGGCAAGACCCTGCTTCCAAGTGGAGCAGCAGCTCAGCCCATGCAGTCTGTCCTACTTCTCAGGTCACACCTCTTCCAACCCATAGTTTCCCAAGCTGTAGACAGATCTCAAAACAATACAAAGCCCTTCTGCATCACATCAGTGTTTCTGTGTGAAGCTGGGGTAAGGGAAAGGGGATTAAAGCTGTCCATTCTCAGACCAACCTTTCTGCTCCCGCAGGAGGAAGGTCAAGGAAAACTTGAGGGCGCACCAACCCAGCCTGGTGCCTGTCTAGAGTCTCATGCAGCAATGTGTTAGCTCAGGCCAGAATCAGCATCTTGATAAAAAGCCCACACCCTCACAAATGACATTTACTGTCAGTTCCACCAAGATGGAAAAAGCCTGGCTAGAGGGTGGACCTGGGCACAATATAATGCCAAGGATATCTGAGCTGACACTGCCCTTGCCAAACCCCACCAACATGTAACTAAGTGAGAGCTGGCTCCCTTCAGATCTTCATGGTTTGGTATGTTATATTATGCTATATATTTTTCCCCATTGAGACAGAGAGAGATGGAAGGAACAACTCAAAAATATATGTCAATGGAGGGGAAAACAGGATAGAAAAAAGTAAGGACACTTTTTTCCCTCAATTATGTGAATAATATAGATAGATAATATTCTGTCCTCAATTCAGGTTTGGAAACGAACAGGACAAATCCAAAAAGCTCAATATCTGGAAATATTTTTTCTTCTGATCCCTCTATTTCCAAATTACTGCCTGTTTCTCCCAGAAAATCTACTTCTGGCCTTCCCAGCCTTTGTACAAAATGCTGCTGCTTCCCTTTTGCCAGAGTTATCTCTTTCTAGACAAAACTGTCATGGGCAACAGACAGTTGAATTATGGACCAACTAATCAAATCTGCACTTCCCCTTCCTACTCCAAACTTCCATGATGGTAATCAGTCTGACTGTGTTAGTAGCTTCAGAATTATAGTAGTAAAGCTATCAGCATTTGGCAGTTATTTTTAGCAAAATTTTATTATTTATGTTATAATTTAGGCACAAATACCATAATGGAAACTTTTCAAAGGCAATAACTTGCACTAAGAAATTGCATATATTGATTCTCTGACACAAAACATTTTGAATCTTAGACTATTAGCACAAAAGAACCATAAAACCCTGATATTTTCATTGTTCTGAAAAAATTGTTTAATCTTACCAAGACTGTTACACATACCCAGCAGATTTCAACCCAGTCAGGAGACTAAATAAGCCCAATTATCTTAAGAAAAAACTGCTTTCCAAGGATATAATAATAAAATTTCTACAAACGTTGTACCATTATGTCATAAAAAGGAATAGCATCAAAAATGTTTTCGTGTATATTTTTTGGGAAACTTTTAAAATCTACTACTACCTTTGACACATAAAGTTCATGTATTGTTCCACAAAATTCATTATTACAACTATTTGATTTTTTTGATACTCCACTAAAGCTGAAGCATGTTATGAAATATTGGGTTCATCCTGAACCAAACTTTTTCAAAAATGATCCTGCCTGTCTCAAAAAGAAAGATATATCTAAAGCTGTTGCTGTCTTGCACAAACACCTGGGACAACTACAATGCAGCAAGTGTGCAGAGGGCCAGCGCAATACTGACAGACAGGGAAAAATGGTGCTATAATCCTTAACAGATTCACAACTACTGGCAGGATACCGCTGGCAGATCAGACCTTTGCTCAGACCAGTGATGGGAATTTTACATACATAATTATAGCACAAACCAAAGAAAGACTGAAGGTTATGTCACTAAATCTAACCCATACAGACTGATCATGACACTCTTTTGACCTATGTTCCCTTTATGTAGTAAAATAAATACTCTTCATACATTCCAGATCTCATTAAACTTTAAGCTTGTGAAATCCAATCTCATGTTTGAAAAATTAATCCATATAATTTGGATTTACTATACCTCACTAAACTGTTTGCAGCATCAGGATCATGTGCCGTTACTGTGCCAACAGGCGTCCCAATCTTTGCATTTTCATAAACTTCCATGACATAGGAAGGCATAGTGAAGAGCGGAGGTTCGTCCACATCGCCAACGATGATCTTCAGCATAGTTACATCTTTGAATGGTCCCAGGTGTGAAAAGCGAAAATCAAGGTGAGTATTTGCTCCTTCTATATTAAGTGTATATGATTTCTTTTTTTCGTAGTTGAGTGGCTGTTGGCAGAAAAAAAAAAAATTCTCAGAGCCATTCTGTTCTCCAGTTTATCCTGGTAGCAACTTAACAGCATCTTTTTGGTTTAACTTAAACATTCTTCATGTTACAGGAAAGGGATGGTATTTTTGATATTCTGGCAGTCACTGCCACACCTTGTATGTAGATGGATATACATGAAGCAGGATGGACTCAGTTTTTCTCTACAACAGAGTATTGGAAAAGGTACCAGTTTTGAAAATAACCCAAGGTTTAGAATGAGCCTCAGATTCTGCTTTCATGATAACGTAAACTGTCTGGGTTTTTTCACCTTTTGGTTTTAATCAATAAATCCTAAATCCTGAAAAAGGTAGAGGCTGATATATCCTAAATTAAATTAACTTCACATTTTTAATAAAAAAGTTTTATAGACAGCAACAGGGATATTAAAATTCTTTTTGGCATCTCTTAAATCCTCAAGTGAAAAAAAGCAACTTCTCATTTACTGTAAGAGACACGGACTTTTATGTCTGGTCATCCAGATCACCCTTCTAGTGAATGAGGGAAAAGCTGCAGATGTAGTCCATTTCAAACAGTCTCAAAACACAGTCATATCATTAAAAGAAGTTGCATATGCATGGATTTTTGGTTTTTAGAATCAAAATTTTTATTGACATTATGACATGGCGGAATTTCACGGATACCAGTATCATTCTGTGTTGATCTGACAGCCTGTCTAACAAAAACTCTTCATCCAAGTTTAAACTGGCATCTCCTGTCACCTCAAAGGGTGGAAAGGTAGTACGATAGGCAAGACATATGAGGAACTCAATATATGATTCATCACTGTCAGTGTATGTTTTGAAGATAAAATCTACAATAAATTAAACTGATGATATATAAGAAAAATTGGTCAGAATTTATATATGCTTTATGTATTTTTTGATTTCTCCTCTGTGTACTTAAGGACAATTAATTCATTCTCTAACAGTATAAGACTTTTGGGACCTTACATTCTCTGCTTCCCTTTCCTGAATGTAAAAATAAAACATTTTAAAGGCATGGAAATGTACCATAGCCTGGTAAATCTATTACTATATATAAAAAGAGAGCTAAGTATGCTACTCAATTAAATTAATTCACAAAGAAATATAAGTTTAATAAATTCTAACTCAGATGTTCATTGATTTATGATTTTTTTTTAATGAACAGTGAAATATTGAATAGTGATTTTCATTTCTCTGCAGCATGTATATTCTAAGAGTAAACAGGTTTAAAATAGGACTGCAACTTGTAACTTTGATGTCTTTTGGAAAACTGAGTTTATACTGACAATGACTGGATTAATTTCTACAGGAAAGTTATATCACTCAGAAAACATATGTGGAATGACACAAAGTCCTGTGGTAACACAAACTCTTTCTTTTATGTAGCTATTTTATCAGGCAATAAAGTATCTTTGAGACTGAAGAATGGCTCCACAGGTTTGTTAAGAGGAAAGATAATGAAAGTACTGGATATTTCGGGTCAGCCCAGAATGAGACAAGAAGAGATTCTGTCTAACACTCAGAGCCTTTGCATACCTGTTGAAAAGACTAAATTGAGGCACTGAAAAAAATTATTTTTGCATCAGAATCTCACATAAGTGAGGTTTTAATATCTTGATGAGGATTTCAGATAATTAGACAAAATAATATATTTATTTATGACTTTTTCTACTGTAAATGCTTCTAGAGAAGTATTAGAGGACAAATAATTTTATTCTACATTTATAGAAGGCACTGGCATCTGATACACAAAACTTAAGAACAATTTTGTCCTTAGTTTAGATTATCTGTTTTGAGTGGGCTATCAAAAAATTCAGCTTGAAACCCAATCTAAATTAAAAACAATCACAGTACACAGAATATAATATACTTGCTAAACTGTATACAAGATCTGAGTAAAAAAGGGAGAAAAACAAACAAAAAAAAAAAACAAGAAGACTTTTTTGTTATACTGTACAAAAGCATACATTATCTTAGGAAATAATGGAGGTATTTCACACAAACTTATGTAACTTTAAGTGCCGAATTTCTGCTCAACTGGAATATAACATTACCTAAGCAAAATGTACCTCTTCTTGTCCTGATGTAAAAATGACTTAAATCATTGTCATATTTATGTACAAGAACAGGCAACATATGCTTTTGTCATATTCTAAATCATAGTGAAAAAATTTTTAAAGCTACTTTGTCTGTCAAAACCAGTAAGAAATGTGATTTAACAGATTTTGTGTATTTCATTATGTTGCAAATTCTTCCTTTCTACTTCATGTTTTGAATACGCATAAATGTTGTAGTTAATGAACAGCAGCCATGGTGAGAGTACAATGCTCATATTGAAGAAGAAATAACAGATTATGGTTTAGCTACAACAAGGCCATCAGAAAATAATTCAGCGGTACAGAAAAGACAGTTTACTTTTATCTGGTTGAAAAAGGTGGGTATTACATAACCATTACAAAAGACACTGAGTTAAAGCTTTTTAAGATATTGGAAGAGATCTTTTAAAATCCTTATGAATTATAAAAATAATATTTCATTGAGTTAGAAACTACTTTTAATATCTTAAATACATATATATTCAGAAGCAAAAAAAAAAAATATTACATGCTCTATGATAGTTTTTATTTATTCTCCTTTTTCACATTTTCTCAGGATTTCATTCCTCTAACCATTAATCAAGACCAGAATACATATAAGCAATTTTGAATATACACTCACTTTTAATTTTTAGGGTCTATGGGTATATATAATTGATATCTACAAGATTCAATATCAACAAACCTACATGAGAACTCTCAACTGACTGGGGCAAGTATAAGTAATTCATATAAATGATAACTCTGTGATAGTTTGACCAGTAACATTTTAAGTCTTTAGCACAATACTGGATGATTTAGATACCAGCTGGAAAGTCAAAGAATAACAAACAGTCTGTGCTAACTGAATTACACATTCATTGCCAGAGATAAACTTTCTGTGTCAAGATTCAAGTAGTCTGGGAACAAAAGTAGAATTTTCACCCAAATTTTACATCTTCTATGGCTTACCTTCTTCAGCGAGAGAATTCCTTCCCTTGTTTCTTTGTCAGTAGATATGGAGAATACCCCAGAGCCATCTCCATTTATAATTGTGTACTTCATGTCTGCATTTGAACCAGTGTCTGCATCATTTGCTTTGATTTTGCCAACTGCTGATCCAACTTGAGCTGACTCAGGAACATAGAGTTGATAGTGTTCTGAGGGGGGAAAAAGCCCAACATAATAGCTTGGACATTTTCTAGTCATTTTCTAGTTATCTGCTTGATAGATGTCTGAGTAAATGGAAGAGTATTTCATATATAAAAGTGACAAATAAACTTATGAATTTATTTAGATCCCTGAAAGAATTCAAAACTGAATTGTATTTTACTTGGGATGCCTTCATTCCCTATTCAAAATCCAAATTACCTCATGTAGGATTTTAGTTTTCACAGCTATTGCTGTACATCACATAACACAGAAATTACTTCATACCAGTATTTTTACAAGTTTATATTCTCCATAACCAAAATATATATATTTTACCAACTTACAATTAATTGCATGGTCAAGTGAGTACTTTTGAATTGAAAAATCTGTTACCTTTTTTTCCAAAATCCAATCATTTTTGCAACATTGCATCAACATTTTCAACACATAATTTTTTTCTAAAGGAAAAAGTTAATAAATCTTAATATTTTACCCTTTGCAAAAAAAAAAATTAACTGCCATCCACAGTAAACGGAAACTAACATAATGAGTACAATGAATTATTACACATTTGTGCCCAGAAAAATCTTCCTTTACAGCTATGACCTCCTTTCAGTGTTTTTGTAACCTGTTAGGTTAATAATTAGTAAGTGACATATTTTTGTAAAAGATAATTTTCTTAACTGTCTCTATGATTTTTTATGATAGCTCCTAAAAGCTACAAAGTTTTCTGGTGGACAAGAAGGTGCCACAAGGAAATAAAAGTGGCAAACAGACACAATTTCATTACATAAATCTCAATCTCCATATGAAACTAGGCCAAAAAACCAGAGTTTTCTCCAGTAATGCTACCATTGTAACACAGCAGGGATGCTGAAATCTACCAGAACTGAAAAGAATAATTCACATCCAATAGAGGGTGTGCACGTATCAACAACATCCCCATTTTCCACCTAAACAACCCCAATTCAAATGCCTCCCTAACAGTCTGCAGAGTTTACATCACTGTCCAACTACCAACACAGAAAAGAGAGCAAAACAACTTCTGTTATTACACATCTTCTGAAACTTTACCAAGTTGCCTTGAAGGCATTCTGTGACAGTGAGTGCAATAGTGCAAAACTGAGTGGCAGGGTGGTGGATCAGCAGGTTTGAGAGTGGACATATGAAAGCTAAGATGTTGTTATGGTTTGTTGGGTTTAATCCAGGTAGCCTGACTGCAGAAGAGCCCTTGGTAAGCATGTAGCAAGAGAAAGGCAACATTTAAATTGAATCCAGAAATTGAACCTGAATTGTGGCTGAAACCCCGTACTGGTTGGATGAAGAAATTATCAACCTACAGAAGCTGCAATTGAAAAGGGAGTAGATATCATGACTAAAATATAGCTACCTTTATAGACACCTGCTAGAAAACAGAAGATTTCATTATAAATCTTTTAAATTTCTTGCACAACAGTTCCAAAACATTTTTGTAGTTTTGAATTAATTTTTTATTACTAACACATACTAAACAACTAGTGGTGTGATAAGGATGGACAAGTGCACTTAGCTTTGTCTTCCTATGAAAATGAAAAATAAGTTATTATTCATTTTGGAAATCTTAAGGAAAATAAGAAATTTCCAGCAGAGCAACAGGAAAAAATTATCATGTAGAAGATAAAATACCAACACCGATGTAACAGGACAATTACTTAATTCAATTAAAATTCATAGTTAATACTTTGATGCAATCCTTTTTATGCATGTAAAAGCCACCTACACAAATTTCCAAATAAATGCCCTGCAATGTTTTTTGCTTACAGATGCTGTCAACTGACACTTCAGCAATGCTGGTTGCTTTATTTCATACATAAAATTATAGTAATGGGATGAAATTAATTTTGAAATTTACTTATTGTTAAAATAAATGCAAAATATGGGGGTTTTTGACACTTTTGCTCTTCCAAAAGAGAAAAAATTAAGGCCATTAAGATCATGTTATATAATCAAGCTACTTCAGGAGCTGGATGTATATAAACTCATATGATAGGGTGAACTAATTGGAGACTTGCAAATAGTTGAGCTTGTTCAAATATATCTATCTACATGACACTACACTCTGCTTTATAATCACACCCCAAGTGTTAGCCATCTGTTTCAGAAAATTGTTTTACTGATACCAGCTTCAAAGACTCCTAAATACTAAATCTTCAAGCAAAACAAATATTTGAAATGACTCATTAATTATGTCAGTTTCTTTAGAACAGAAATATTTAAAAAAAGCAGATAGAATGAAAAGAAAACTGTTGAAAAAATAAAAACTCTTAGATTATAAGGTCAGAAATGTCTCCCAACAAGTATTTAACCACTGCTCCATAGAGAGAGCCTGACAATATCTCATAGAGACATGAGTCAAATAGATAAATACAAAAGAACATTATCTAAAAAAATCAAACACACAAGAAAATAAAATTCAGCAACATGAAGGTTAGGTAAAATATATTATAGACATTTATTTAAGCTACTGGTGGAAACTGGAAATGTTAAATGCTAAATTGTTGGAAACTTTATTGCTAGTAAGAGGAACTGACTAAAGGCTCAATTGGGCACTGGAACAGGCTCCTCAGGGAAGAGGTCACAGCACCGATCCTGTCTGAGTCCAAGATGGATTCAGACAATGCTCGCAGGTACATGCTGTGACTCCTTGGGTGTTCTCCATTGGGTCCCTTTAAACTCAGCATAATCTGTGATTCTGATTCTATGAATGTTTCCTTGGGCATTGAATAAAGAAAGTTTAATAGGACACTGTAAAATATGGGAAGTGTATACTGCAAATCTACAATGCTGTATTGCAAACTGAGTCTGTCTCAACCCTCTAAAACAATTGACTGGGAACATAGGAGCCCTGAGGATCAGGCACCATCAGTCTATAGCAAAACTTTTCCACCAAATCTGCCCATGTTGAACAGTTTGCTCCTATGCTTCCTGCACTGCAGACTTCTGTTGTGAAGCAGAAATCTTTTGGGGATGGTCTAATTTTTTCTAGAGAAGCTGGCCTGTTTCTTACAGATAGAGAATCTTGGTTGATTCAGTTATCAACTTTTATCACATTCTCTCAGATGCATTCACTTTGCTCATGATATGAAAAAATTAATATTTTTTTACAGATAATGTACTGTATAGGATACCACCTTGCAGGACTTTAATCTGTGCTAATTGAAACATTTTCCAAATTCATGCATATGATCTTCATCTTTCAATAAACTTTATGGCTTATCTGTCATTATAGTACAGAAACAATTTATTTCTCTTTAGCGCAAAATACTTTCATTTCAATTAGCCTCCAGGCAACCTTCAGTGCTGTGTCTTACTCTCAGAAAACTAACTTCTGTCTAAACCTCTCAAAAAAGAAGTATAACTGTACTTAATGAAAATCAATAAGCATAATATTAAAAAGAATGTATTTATTAATCTATTCTATTCTGTTGATAATTTTGACTTACTTATAGGTTATGATGTCTTCTTGAACAGTAGACACTATCTTATTTAACAGTGGAAGAGAGAAGAGACATAATACTGAACACCAACTTGGGGAAAAAGCGTTTAGTACACTGGAGGGCAGGGCTGCTGCTCAAAGGGACCTGGACATGCTGGAGAAATGCTCTAACACAAACCTCATGACATTCAATGATGGCACCAGGGGAGGAATAGTGCCATTCATCAGTACATGTTGGGGCCAGCCAGTTGTAAAGCAGTTTTGCAGAAAGGGACCTGAAAAGGACCTTTCAAGGCTCTGCAAGATGAGACTCTTAGCAACTTGATCTAACTGAACCTGCTTTAAGCAGGGCTTTGGGTCAGATTACTTTTTCAAGTCCCACATGAACCTATGATCCTGCAATTTATGAAGGTATGTCTCATGTTTTACTGCCTGCCATCTTTGGTAAAACAAGTGGAGCTTCCACTGTGGACTATGCTCAATCTTCTTTGGTGGTTTTCTTTGAGAAAGATATTCTTCATTCATAGAGTTGCTTATTTTCATTACATGTAATAGATAATTCTGGATTTCTCTTTTGAGACTGAAGTCTTTTTAGAAGCCTATTTGTCACAGTATGTCTTGGACATATGTCACATGTTCCTTTACTATGCTTATTTTTAATATAATCAATCCAATTTTAATCCATCATCATTAAGAATACAGCAACTTTTATGGTTGCAGGAGTTCAGTCAATTTTATAGCTACTATTTTTGATTTGAATATTCTTTTTGATGCCAACATCTCTTTCATAAAACTCAACTAAGAAATTTTTAAGAGGTATGTTTGGCTTATTCTTCTTCCCTGCCAAAAACCCCAATGCTATTGCACTTTCTAAACATATCTGAATTATAAGTGAAGTTACTTCTTATTTGCAAATATGACAATAAAAAAGCTTTCAAAACTCAAATCCTTCAAAATTTTGCTTGCCTTGAAAGTGTGAAGAACATAACAATCTTGGGTCAGTTTAGAAAAAAACCCACAAACATTCTTCTTTTGATACAATAGGCTCCTTTGGCTGAAACAAGACTTGTACATCATGTCCCTGCTTTTTACATCTCAGCGTAAAACAGGAGTTATGATTATGGTTACAATTTTAATCAGTGATGAGTTTATTTTCCATGACTCTTTGCCTTTAGAGACAGTAACTAGAAGTTCTTGAAAACTTTCTGACCCCAGAATACTGAACTTTCGACCTTGGAGAGCAAAAGTACTCTGGCTTCTTGCAAAAAGTGTGATGTTTATTCCACTCATATCTATGAATGGAAGAAACATAAAGAAAACTGGCTTTCCTGGATTTTCAGACTGAGTACTTTCCTGCAGGTATTGAAGCCCCAAACACATATTTTCTATGCAAATGGCATGGGTAAAGCAACATAAGCACTCCATAATAATCACTAATGAGGAATTTAATTGTTGGGCATGATCTGTAGCAGTCTCTAGAGTCTGTGCTGTGTTCCCCATATTTTATGCCATTTAAAGGGGGACCATGGCTACCTTAGGCAGCTTGGGTAAAGCAGAGAGCAATAGCAACACCTGTAAAAGGGTTAAACTCCATTTGCACTGTGTTTGTTTTGTTGTTTGTTTGTTCATTTGCTTTTCCCTGGCACTAGCACAGCTAGGATTGTGATCACATTGGGGTTTAGCTTCATAAAGGACATGAAGATTAAGGCTTTCCAAAGAACACGCCTCAAAATGGAGTGGTCCTGCTCCCAATTCTCCACTCAGACAAAAAAAACCAAACAACATTGCCTAATTCCCAAAACCATTATGGTCTCATTCAAAAACCCATCGAAAAACAAACAAACAAACCAAAAAACCTGCATGTTTTTTTCTGTCTAGAGTGTTTCAAAGTTATTTTGATATACGTAATTAATAATGGATCTGGTACACAAAAATCCTTATGGACAATACTCAAGAAAGTGAAATAAGACTCCATGTTATGAGTAAATTTGATGCACATAGCTGGAGCTAAAACTCAGTTTGTAGACCACATATTTATTACAAATATTTAATCAGACTTTGACATAAATATATTTTTACCCCATTAAACTTCGCTGTAAGATTTGAATTCCATAAACAATTCTATCACCAAATTTCATTGTCATGAATTCTCATTGAAGGAGAATTTTAAGAAAAGATATCTAATACTCTTGAAAAGTACTATATTTAGTTAATTAAATTTTACAGTAAAAACTGATTACGGAAATCACGCTTATTCTACTTAGGAAACAGAACATCACGAGATTTCCTATGTAATCAAATGCCATTAAATAACTCATGTCATATTTCAGTGAAACAATTTGGTAGCTTTAACTTCAAATATTGTGCAAATATTAGAACATACCGTCCTTCTCAAAAAAAAAAAAAAAAAGGAAAAAGGCAAACAAATCACTTTAGATAACATTTTCCAGACTATGGAAGCATACACCCAAAGGTACATACACTTTTATTTCATGTTTTAACTCTTTTTTTAACTTAATGAACATAAATCTCTCAAGTAATGTGTTTCTCATATGTCCAAGGCATCCCATAGATGAATGATTGATTCTAGCACATTACGAAGATACAGTACAAAAGAAATTTTAGAAAATCACTCAGATCAGCAAGGTTTGTCTCTTTTACCACTCTCTAAAACAGCTTGTTGTCCATGTGCAGTAGCCTTGCTAAGCAGGTAATTCTAAATACTTCTAGAGAATCAAGCTCCAACATACTTCTCTAACCATTTAAAACTAACATCTTCACCAGGTAATACAAGCATGCAATAGCAGCTTTTCCCCCTTACCTTTGCTTCTGGCTGCACAGTTTCTGTTGAACTTCCTCCTGCACAGGAGGAAGTTTCTGAAAACTCACAGAAAGAGAAGCTTTATACCTGCCCCTCATTCAGTTTCTGATGTGACACTTTAGCCACTTTCAAAGAAAAAAAAAAGGTCAGGGGCCTTGTGATAATTCTCTGTAAAGGCAGAAAATCAGTATACTGAACACCAACTGTACTCACAAAGGAAGTGTCACTCACTGGTCATCCACTTCAAAACCTGATCACTGACTTTGAAACCTGAGCACACACTTTAAAATCTCAGTTAATTCAACATATATCAACCTTTAAGAATATGTGAGAAGCAAAATACTTTTTAGCACTAGAATTACGTTGTGCAACTCTTACGTGAAAATGTAATAGTCACACAGATAGGAAGTGACAAGTGAGAAATCTGAAAAAGATATTAGTCTAATTATAATGAAAAAAATCTTAAAAAATAAGCAACCTTTAAATGTGGAATAATTTCTGGAATGAAATGCTTCCTAATACTCCCTGGATACTGGATCATTGCTAGACTCATCAACATGTAGAATCATAGACTCATAGAATGCCTTGGGTTGGAAGGCACCTTAAAGACAATCCTGGTTTTAGCTTCCCTAGCATGGGCAGGGATACCTTTCACTACACTAGGGTGCCCAGACCCCCATCCAACCTGGCCTTGAACACTTCCAGGGATAGGACATCTAAAGCTTCTCTGGGCAACCTGTGCCAGTGCCTCACCAGCCTTACCAGTAAAGAATTTCCTCCTGATATCTAGTCTAAACCTACTCTCTTTCAGTTTAAAATGTTCCCCCTTCTGATATCATTACCTGCCCATGTAAAAAGTTGTTCTCAGTCTTTTCTGTAAGTCCTTTTTAAGTACTGAAACACTGCAATGAGGTCTCTCTTGAGCCTTCTCTGTCTGTATTCATGCCTGGGATTGCCCTGCCCTCGGTGCAGAGCTTGCACTTGGGCTTCTTGAACTACATTAGGTTCATCTGATCCCACTTCTCAAGCCCATAAGTGGCACAATGAACAGGATCTAGATTGTACTAGATATGCAAAAAATCTAATTTAAAAAGGTACAGTTGATCAGATGTCAGCAATCTTAAGAGAAACCAGTTATCATGTCCTGATCTTGTTTTATTTAAAATCTGAGTTTCCTGAGGACACAAAACTTCTGTAATCCTTTTAACTTAACAGTCTCCAGTAACTTTTAATCCTTGTCCAATGTCAGGCAAGTCTAACACAAGGACAGAGACGTAAAACACGTGATTCTACAAGCCTCTTCGCAATTACTGGATGAAAAAAGGAGAAAGGCCTGCTAAAAAAAAATCAGAGAAAATTTTGCTTTTCTCATCACATTTGGGAGGAGCCAAGTGGTAAAAGAGAAGGCAGATAGCTCTAGACTAGTCACCAGGTGGGACAGGACAGTCTGCAGCACACGGCCGTGGGGAGTGATAGGGTGCAGACAGTTATGTATGGAAATCATGACAACTGGATGTACTACATGGAACTGGGGATTCAGAAAGGACCACATGAATGAGTATGAATTTCAAAAGAAAATGGGTAGCAGATACTTTTGCACTTAATTAGCTAATGAGTTATATTAACAAGGCCAGAGAGTGGACACCTTACTAGCACTGAACAGAGTCAATGTCTGCTTCTGGGATGTGAGTTTACTTTTTCAGAACTAAGAGGAGAATCTTCATGCAACATTCCTATTTAAACGTGGCTGTGTACTTTTCATATAAGGATATTGTAAAAAGAGAGGCCAAACTAATTATGCATATAAATAATTTCACATTGCATTTTCTTACTGCCACAAAATTACTAAGCCTCAACAACCAAGCTTTATAAAAATTGTTTTAAGCCACGACTTGTATTTAAGTTCTGCTTTATCCTGAAGAACTAGGTGAGTAGATCAGCTAGATGTACCAAACAAATATTACAAATTAGAGTCTAGACACAGCAACTACATATATTCTACACACTAGCCAGAATGTAATCATTAGAACTTGGTGTTCTAATGATGTAGTCATTAGAACTGATGCATGCCAGTGGAAACCTCTGCCTAGTGTGATGATCTTGATGCTATCAGAATTTCTTCACACTAAACAAAGCAAAACACAGAGAATTCATCTTAAGCAACACCAGAGAGAATTAATGAAATAAAAGTATACAGCACATTCTGAGGTAACTCAAGGCTGATAACAGTGTCATCAGAAGATGGAATATCTTCTATCAAACTATGAAATAAATTTATGACTATGAAATTAGGGTCCTCAGCCATCAAGAACATGGGTCCATCAGTGGTAAAACTAACAAGAACTGAGGGATGCAAAATTCTTCCCATGCAGAGCACTGTCGGCTTACATTAGTTCATTTATTACTTGTCTCTTAAAAGAAAGGAAATTTATGATGATGAAGAAAAAGAAATCAGTATTATACAAGATGCACTGAAGTAATTGAAAAGCAAAAAGTATTTGAGGTTTCAGGCTATTCTTCTGCTGAATTCACAACCCCTTTCCTACTTCTGAGACATACTACTGTTTTGCAATCAGAATTTTTCAACTGTGTTTCCTATACCAGAAATCAGACTGATAAAATTAGGCAGTCCTATTTCATATTATTTCTCCTAGGTTTTTTAATATCTTGGAAAACTGTAGCTCTTTTAGGAATTTCTTTGAAAGAAAGTCAGCTCTATTTATAATGAGTAAAGAATAAAACACAATAAACCCTTTTTAGCAGATATATTTACAACCATTATGTTTGTTTTAAATAGGGGTTTAAAGTGTTTCTTTAAGGGGAAAAAGCCTGCACATCTTACTGCATTTTGCGTGTCTAATGAACACTGATCTACTAAAGCCAGAAAGGTACCATCTTTTAAATATATACAACAAAGTATATTTATAAGTAAAACAAATAAAACAGCATCAATAAGATGTACTTCCCAGCATGTTCTCAAGTAAGGTACTCATACATTTAGAATCAGATTCAAAACTCACAAGTATGGTAACGGAGAAAAGGAAACTAACCAAAAGAAAGTCTGTGGTTTAGCTGAGGCTCAGCCTGTCCCAAGGGTTATACACTCGATATAGGCAGTTTTGGTTAGCACTTCCCTTCAATTCAATTCTGAGTGTGACAAGCCCCAGTAAGTCTCATTTAGCATTCCGTCTAATAAGGAAATTGAAGAGAAATTTAACGGAAAATCATGGCACACAAAGGAAACAGAAGTAAAATAAACAAAGAAGTTATTTCTTTTAGTGCAAGACTCGTGTATATAGCTCATGATGGTAAAACGGCCTTTTTTAAATCAACTGTATTTTCATTCTCTATTAACATGTAGCTACTGCTCTTTTGCAAGGGGTTTAAAATATAGTTCTTGAGAAGGAGTAAAGAAACAATGTCAGTGATAGCTGTGGTATAGGAATCTTCTGTAAGCAAAGAAAGCAAATGTTTGCATTCTACAAGACCTGTTTTAGAAATAATATCTTTATATAAAGAATAAATATTAAAATACAATTTTGTTTTGCCCTAAATAATAAGCTTTCATTAAATGTGAAATGTTTTGTCATTTTCAATGTTATTATAATCCCTTAAAATGTTTAAATTACAACATGAATATTTTATACTTCTTTGATTTCCAAAAAAATATTAACACAGATGAAGAAATACATATGCCAATGTACATTTCTTCCTGCTTGTCAGTTTTATATCTAAACCCGTCCATTCAAAATAAAAGAAGCCAATTTTTGAAACCTGATAGGTAGGGATCCATTCCTGCATTCATTGAGTTTGCAGGAAACTTAAGACATACTTTCTTTCTAATTTAGCTCTAATTTAAAGATAAGCCTTACCTTTTGCCTTTCCAATAGTTAAAAAGTATTATAAATAGAATGATGAATGCAATGAAAATTTTGTGGAACATAAAACCGAATATATTTTATTTAAGAATGTGTTTCAAAAGCTTTATGTTTTCATGTCTTTTTGAGGCACAGAACAAATACCCATTTCTACAACACTCTTAATAAGCCTACTCACTGTTTGGCCAGATTTTATATAACGTGTATTGCCAGGGAGCTTTGTTTGTCCCTGGAGCCTTGTGATCTCTACTATTGTTTATAAATCTTCTCATTCAAACAGCTTAATGCATTTCCTGGTGGATGTTCCTATAGCTACCAGTCCATTATGCTCTACAACAACTCACGCAATGTCTGAGACCAGATTACAACACTCTTGCTGGCCTTGAGCCAATATGCAGAGAAAATACATTTACGTTCCATAAGATTTTTAAATAAATTGTCGACTGAATTCAGAATTCCTACAAGATCCCAGCTGCTGTGTCAGATCAATGGACACCCAATGAGCTGGATAAAAATTAACCTCCTATTAGCGGTCATATTAAGATATTCTATTCTGGTATTTATTCTTCATATAAGCATGTGATGATATTGTTTGAAATCAACACCAACAATTCATTTATCTGTGATAAATTCAGATTCCACCATTGCTCAACAATAGTGAGAAACATCTTAGATTTTGACCATCTGAGTATAATAATTGATCTTAAAAGTTTAGTTGGGTGTAGAAGAAGAAAAAATTTGATAGATACGTATGGAAGCAGCCAAAGGCATGTTGGATTAAATATTTTAATGCATTGTCTTTTGCTTTTATCTACCATAGGAACATCATCATTCCCTCATGGGATCAAAATCACACAGTTATTGAAATATGCATTTAACAAATACTGGAGAATAACCCACATATGAGAACAGTATACCTTTGTAATCCACCTCGATATTATTCCGCGGTTAACTGAAAGAAATCTTTACTGGTTTCAGTATTTTAACTATGCCATCTCTGTGCTTTATCTGCAAATACTGGAAAATTAAAAAATATTGGTGAATCCAAATGCTTTCAAGCTCCCTATTCCCCGCGAATTTGACTGCCAACTGGATTTCACTGATCGCTTCTTACTTCACTGAAAATCAACGTGATTTTCAAATCAGTTATATGTTGAAATTGTACATACTCTGAGGAAACCTGGGTGGATTGTCGTTGACATCTGTGAGTGTGATATTTACAGTTGTTGACCCTGACAGCCCTCCGACCTGCCCAGCCATATCTTTGGCTTGAATGACAACGGAATAATGCTCTCTGGCTTCCCTGTCCATGTTGTGCAAGGCAGTCCTGATGACTCCTGTGAAGGAAAGAAAACAAACAAACAAACAGAAGATCAGGATTAACCTGTTCAAGCAAGAGCAAAGGCTGGGCATAACCTTTCTTCTAAGGGAAGGTGGAGCTAAGTCGTTTTCAGTTGTTTGTGTCATAGATATATATATATAAAATACAACTCCAGATGCTGCTAGACAATCAACCTGCTTGATAATATGAAGAAATTAAAACAATATTTATTAAATCAATTATTATATTATTAAATAAATAATCTACCTTATATAACATTCCTGACCCAAAGGTACATTGCCAAAATAACAGTGTTTTCTCATACAACTCTTTAAATCGCTACTTAACAGAAAAACTAATGGATTGGAACTCTTATCCCACTGAATAAACAAAAATTGTTTATTAACAAAAGGTAATTTCTTAATTAGTATATCAAATATCTCTTAAAACTAACCCAAAAGCTAGATTTTCCAATTTGACAAATTTAAAAAAAAAAAGATATTTTTGTGTTTGGTACATGTCAATCATATCGATTTATGAGTTTGACTAAATTAATAATTGTCTTTAAAGTAAAAGATAAACCTTTTATTGTTATTACTATACTAGAGAGAGAAAACCAAAATTGAATGATCCTAAAATTCTATTAATTTTTATCCATCAACATCAAGTTTTTTTCACATTATTTACCTATACATGTAGAAGCAAAGATTAAAATAAAAGTAGAGGCAGACAACTCTGTGGGCACAGTTTCAGTTAGGGGACATTTTTCACCTATGATGATACCTGTAAAATTCAGCCCTGCTAATTTCTTTGATCACAGACTGACAGAAAAATCATGGAATTCAGTAAAGAGAGATGTCAAGTGCAGTGCCAGGAAACTAGTACATGCTGTGGACAGACTATCTGGGAAGGAGCTGTAAAGAAAAGAATCTGGTGTGGTCCTCAAGTTGTACATGAGCCAACGATGCAGCAAACAAGGCCAGCATCTTCTCCGGTTGCATTAAGAAATTCATTGCCAGCAGGTCGAGGGTGGGGATCCTTCCCCTCTGCTCGCCAAGTCTGGAGTGCTGGTTCCAGTTTTGAGCACATCAATACAGAAAAGACATTGATAGACTGTAGTGAGTTTCACAGAAATAAATAAAGAAAATATAAAAAATGCCAAATTTATTAACATTACATTTTTAAAGAGCTAAAATTTTGGCTTAACATCTGTTGGACTCTGAAAGTGAGTTATTGCTATAACCAGTAAGAAAATATACCATAACATGATGAGATGTTGCTTCTGGGTAAATTTTAATCATACAATAGTTACTAATGCAAAGAATCTTAAGAAGTAGAGCCTTGCTCTTCTGGACAACTGGCTGTACAGCATGATTCTCAAGCTTTTTGATTCCCACAGTTTCAGATGGTGTAAAAAGTGGCTTCCAGAGCATTATTTTTCTTGTATTTTAAAATTACTTTCTTCGCATTTCTTCAATAAAACCATTTAGACATTATTACATAGGAAATGATAATTTTCATGTAGCTTATACCACTGTTTCTATTATCTTCTGAAAGTAAATCACACAAAAATAAGGAAATTTATCCACGAAGAATATTTTTTGTTTAAGTATCCATGTTTTAGAATAATTTGAACACAGTTTTGCACTGTAAGTTACTTTCCATCAGAAGTGTAGATTTTGGACAAACTGGCTAAAAAGAGTATACCAGTCAGGTTTAGTTCATCAGTGCTCTTTTCCTTAAAATTATACAGTTTGAAACAGACCTTTTTTCAGAAATTGCAACATGATATATTGAAAATATCCACAACTTACACAAAATATAAATTTAGAAACAGAAATTTACAGAGTCATTTAGATAAAAGGAACTGGTATAATTTAAATATGCATTTTCACTGAAATAATTATGGCTCAAAAATCTGGTACTAGTATTCTGAAAATTCATTTTACAGATAAATAGGAATATGTGAAATTATTAGAATTGAGAATGTCCTGCTTTGACTTTTCAAATGAATTGCTTTAGTTTTTCCATTTAAACCAAATTTATCATGCTTATGCATATGCATGTAAGAAGCATGGGATTTTTAAAAGAACCTTCCATTTCAATTTGTAACAGACCAAATGTTACATAGTAGAACATGTCTTCTATACTATCCTCACTAGTACTAGCCACTTGCATTTTTAAAGTAATTGAAACAAACTCTGAATTGAAACAATTCCTCTGAATTATTACTTTCCTCTTTGTTTGCTTCAAGGTGCATGATACTGAATCAATGCTTCTAGTTAATAAGGATTTGTGGATGACTAGTCATGACTAATCATTTAATCCCTCCCACTTACAGCAGATTCCTCTTTTTTGAAAACAGAGACAATGAAACTGGGCAGGTTCTTAATTTCAAAACCTTGTATGCAAAGTTTAGAATAAGAAAACTAGTTTTAAGGTTTTGATGGGCTGAAGGCAGGAGGTAAGGGAAGATTTAGTTCTCTCTCTTTCCTGGGTTGCATATACATTTATACATCCTGAAGTCATATCATCAATATGAGGTATGTAACTACTGTGAGGACCCTAACACTCTGTCCTTGTGATGCATTAGGGTTTTAGCTTTTCCATAATTTTTTAGTGTATACTTCTAAGACTCCATATAGCCTGTTAGCTACTGTTCTCCCATTCTGGTCAGACAAAACAAATCCTCTCTAAGCCTGAACTTCAAGGACACCTTAGTGTCCCAGGCCCCGAAATACATAAACAAAGTGGATTAAGGGGGAGCAAACTGGGGGTAAATGACTTCATTACCTGAAATTGTAATTGGAGGATTAACCCCCGATATGCAAATAGACCAAACTTATAAAAGTATGAAAATCTGTGACCCAGGAGTCCATTTGGGGTGTAGCCCTGAGGCTTTGACTGCCCAAAGTGTACCTTGAAGGCCCTTCAATAAATGTAACTGTTTTTATTCTCTTAATTTTGTCTAGCCTCTGTTTGCAGGTAGCCCCATCAAGGCATCACTTGTCACTAGCAGCTCCACCGTTATGCAGTATAGCACTAAAATACTGCATAATCTCAAGTTTCACTAATGATCCCAAAAGGTGTAAGGAGAACTTAATCATCTTTTTCACTAAGATAATATTAAATGTTCTCGCAGGTTCTTTTAAAAGTAGGAATTGCCCCTGAGTATCTTGGGTATGCTTGACAGAGGTTCCTATAGGTCCCACAAGAAGACAGGAAGTTACTCTTAAGAAACATATTTCCCTGACTAAAACAGTTACAAAAAAATACTGAAGAGGAAAGCTGTCACAGGTTTTTTAAATTTAAACACAGCCCTGATTTTGCCTCATATTTGTTAGGAAACTCTCTGACCCTGTTAACCAAGTACTTTTCAGCTATGCCTTCGGTACTTATTCATCTTTGGTAGGAAAGGAAGATAAGAAAATCAGAAAAGCAAGATGTAGATGTCATTACAGGTACATCCCATCCTGTTTCTGGTATTAAGCAAAGAATTTTTACAGAAGTTTGACTGCTGTGTCGAAAATCAAATACAACATATGGAAGGGTAAATCTGTTGGAAAAGAGTTGAGAACACACAGCTTTGGACCTCTGGCCTCACAAACAGTCATACCTATTTCCATCTTAAAATTATGAGAGACCTTTTTTTCCCACATGAAAGGCTCTCCCAAAACACACATTTTCTTCTAACTTCTTCACTAAGTTTATTAATCTCTAAAGCACACCAATTTTCGTAGGGTTTGGGGGTTTTCTTGTTTGGTTGGTTGGTTGGTATTTTCTTTGTTTTGGTTTTGTTTTTGCTTTGCTTTGTTTGTTTTTTTGTTTGTTTTGGTTTTGTTTTGTTTTTATTTTGGGGTGTGTGTGACAGTTTCTACAGTTTTGGAAAGCACAGTTTCCAATCTGAATTTATCTTTCTTGACCATGTATGATGAGAAACCTACTTCGTTTCCAATTAAGTTTTTAATACCACCTTTTAAAATTGCAATATTTTTATTTTTTATACAGAATACATGACACTGATGATTCATCTTTAATTGACTAATAAACCCAGGACATTCTCCTCCAACGACATTTCCAAATTCATGAGACCAGAATTACTGTAGAACCATAGAATATCTTAATGTGAATAGGAGCAATAAGGATCAAGTCCTACCCCCTGCTACTCACAGGACCAACTAAAACTAAACAATATGTCTTGTAAGTAATTTTACTACATAATGCTATTAAATTAGATTATGCTCTTCTTGCTCTTGCCCATAACCACATAAGCTTCTTTCTCTGTACTGACAGTTCTTCACAACTTTTTGCAATCAAGAAATTTCTTCATGATGGTCCTGAATTTATCCTCAAAGTATCAGATAAAACTGAGAAAAAAATAAGCACTGAGATGAAAGATTGATATAGCTACTATTGTGGACAGCTCCTTTTCTTTCCTTTTCCCAACAACTCTGGATTTGAAAAAAAGCCCTGAAAATAACTTTATTTTTGGCGAGTTTTACTTCCCTCTCCACTCAGGCTCTCTAAATTCATTCCTGTTACTGAATTGCAGTCAATACCTTTTTTTTTTACCAAGTTTTCTTAAAGATACTTTTATGCTCTGCAGCATCTGACAATGTGTTATGTTGTCTTTTTTAGCATTCTGTGAACCATTTAACTCATATAAAAGAAAAGCTACAACAGAAGGATCTACTGTAACTGAGACTGTAAAGACTTTTTAACTCAAGTACAGACAAATACTAAGAAAATGTTTGCCACAGCCAGGTGCATAGCTATGCATTTACTGAAATATATAACTGTGTACTTACCTATTAGTCTGGTACACTTGAAAGAATTTATCTTATTATTTACACAAAGTAAGAACTCATTTAGATTCAGTAACCACTGCAGAATTTTAGTCATCTTTATTTTACAGCCTACTCCTGCATGGTCTGAATTTCCCACGAAAAAACAGGGTCTATTTTAATATTTTGAGCTCAAAGATCTTCTATCTAGTGGGGAAAACAAAAAGAAAACAAGAAAACTTTAATGGCAAATTAGTTTGCCATGGGGAAATGAGTATTTTTTTGATTGGAAAATTTCCATTCTGTTGTTGGATCATGAGTGTGGTTACTAGAGATTTGATAAAGGGCCAGTAGGTCACATTAGATCCCCCATATTCTAGTTTCTTTTATGTCTTGCTATGTTTATAGCCAATAATGACTGAAATGTAATTTTAAATTATCTATTTAATAGCTAACTAAATGTGGGGGTTTACAATTTACTGAGGGATTTGAACTCATGGGAATTTCATTAGTATTATTCTTTCTTTTGGAATAAAAGCTCTATTTTTATCACTGCTTGTTCTGGGGTATGAATTTAGCTTATTTTATTGTAACTGAATATTCTGAAAACATTGTACATATTAAAACACATTTCAAATTCTAATATTATTCTACTATTAAAGGGAAACAATTTTTCCATTTTAAGACAGATTGACTGAACAAGTCAGCAGATACTTTTTTTTTCCCTTAAAATCTCAAAATAAAGTTCATATTTAGAACTCTCAATAGACTTGGATTTGTTATTTAGTTCAAAATATAACTGTAAACAGAAATCTGCAATATAAAGTCTATGGTCATACTCCACATTCTGAATACTTCTATAACAAGGATGTTTTTAATCTAGGCCTTTGAATCACATCTGCTTTATATAACTAACATTTTGTTCCTTTACAGGGAGGACATCCCTAGATAGTCCATGGATGAAAGTCATAGCAGTATAGAAATGACAATTAGTGGTCAATTATCTTCTCTGGTCATGATTATAGTACTGAAATACAGTATATCCTTCCTTAAAGAAAATTAGCATTGAAATGAAATACATGAATCCAACATATAAGGATAACTGCTAGAAAATAAAAATTACTGAAAAAATAAGTATATTTTAAAAGGAAAATAGTAAATGTTTTAAAGAAATAGGCTAGAATAGCATTTATTTTGTATTAAAAGAAGGGGAAGATTAACCAGACTGGTTGTACTACAGTGAGTACCCTAGGAGAAAAAAAATCTATTTAAATTACTGTTAGTAAATACAGCCTTCTCTAAAATCTCAATGAGTGACAGACTGAAATTACCAAATGAAAAAATGTCTTATGCTGATGCTTCCTAAATTAAGGAATCTGAATAAAGCTTCACTAACCGCATGGAAAATATGCCAATTTATGTGGCAATTGCATGGATACCAAATGTAATCACAGCACATCCCCCTGTTTTCATAATGCAAAGCTCAATAAAATTAATTAAATTAAAAATTTGCTGCCATGACACTTCCCAGAAAGAAGACAATAAACTCTAATGTGCAATATACAAGTGCTGTAATCAAAGGGATATCTGTTATAGAAATAGTCATCCAAAAATTTTACCAATGATACTCTTGAGTTTACTTTTAATCCACACAGAAAGAGGTTGAATAGAGCTGGTCTCACACTGATCTCTGTAGAGCCCTGTCGGAATCTCTTCCTTTCATGACAATTCTGTCTTGAGGATAACTTTTTCTTACCTCCCAGGTAGCCAGTTCATAGCCATTTAATATGTGCTTTGTTGCTGCTACTAATTGCTATCTATTTAACTAGAATTGCATGTGGCATGTGTCAGAGACTGAGATATTATATTTTATGACTTAAACATTTTCTTAAAGGACTTTTAAAACTGTATTACAGAAGCTGCAGAGAAGACTCCCACACCCTGAACGGGGCCCTGACTGAAGCCTGACACCGCTCACTGATGAATATAAGATAAAGGAACAACTCAGGGCTTGGGACATTCACTGAGCACAGGCTTAACACCTCCAGGATGAGGACCACAGCCCCAGGGCTATCAGCTGCCAGGCTCCAACAGACCCTCGAACCAAGGGGTGGAGGGAGGAGAGGCTCTGGGTATCTGGGAAAAGCCTGTGGTCAGAGGTGCCATGACTGCCCATCCTCCACTGTGCAGAGGAGCCCAGCTGAGACAGTGTGTCAAGCCAGCCCCTTCAAAGGGAGACACATGGGCGTTCCCATCTGGCCCAAAGCATTTATTACTCCATGGGATTCTGTACTCTCCAGCGCATGGTGTGGTGGCGTGTGGTGGCGTGGCCACAGCGGCGACGGGGGACCCTCACCACCAGCAGACCGGATGGAGGGGAGCAACGAGACGTCGTTGGGACCCTCGGATGGGTGATATGCATCCACCTAACCCCTGTCACCTCTCCCTGTTCCCCCACCCCCCATGCACACTTCTTTTTCTTTCTCTCTTCCTTTTCTCTTCCCTTCTCTTTGCCTCTTTTACTATCAAATAAAATACATCCATTTTTTGGCAACAACATCTAAACTCGTTTGGTTTTAATCTCATTTCTGGGGATATTTTGAACCTTCCAGGTTCTTTCCGGTTTATGCTCAGAGACTTAGCTTGCTTTGCTTTCCTGGGTTTAAACCAGATTGTAACAGCATGGTAATTACCTTTTTTAATATAACGTGCCATTTTATAAAAAAAAAGAAATCAGGTTTGTTAAGCGTGGGCTATTTTCCAGAAAAACACATGGAAAGGCATTATTGCTATTCCGATTTTTTAATTGGCTAAATTCTTTCTAGATCCTCTATTTTCCTTTTTTAACTCTTTGCCTACATTTGCCAGCCTCATGTTGCAAATTTCTTTTACTTGACCTCTCAGAAATGATACACATTTACATTCTGCAAACTTGCTTATCTACTTTATTCAGGGAGAATCTACCACCCTTCCTAGACTTGGGACTAGACAACATTTATAGTTCCCCATTAATCTAATTCTGTTCCTAAAAGAGTCAACAATTCAAGGTGAAGAAAAGTGGAAATTCTGTCTTTTTATTCATATACAGATTCTGAAAATACTTCAAAAAAGGTTAATTCCTCATAAACTATTTATCAATATGTTAAGTCCTGAAAATGTGCAAGTAGTTTCTTTTGAAGTAAAAATTGCATGTAAGTTCCTATGATTTTTCAGACATAAAAATATAGTTAAGCACTCTTTCAAGCAAATCTCCTACCTGAATGATTTTGATCTCTCATAAAATGGTTCTTCCATTTTTGAACACACTTTTTCCACACAAAATTGTTGGAGATGTGGTATGGAGAAGTAGAAGAAAGCCTTAATGACAGACTTAGAACAAAAACATTCCTGTGTCTTGGCAACATGCCACTATATATTAATTCTCTGCGTAATTGTGCATGATGAAATGATTCAATTTTGATAGAAGACATCTTGGTGCTTTTGCACACACTCATGAGTTCTTTGGGATTGGAATCCAAATTAGTGGCATTTCTATAGTTCTGAAGAAATATGTGGCTAGGAGCAAAAAGGGATAAGCAGTCAGATCCTCCACCTTGACCAATACACTGCTCATACTCTGATGTGCTCCTGTTAATTCAGTAGGCGTGTGTCTCAGATAAAGCCTGCAAAAGAATGATGCTACTGCTCTGTTGAAAATATATTTTTTAGAATTCAATTAAAAATATATTAAAAAAGGGAAGAAGAATCTGTACCCCAAGGGAGGGGAAACAGAATAATTGTTTGCTCAAAGACGGTAACGAGTGACTGCTGGTTGTATAATGAAATAAAATGTTAGGCCAAGATAGCTATGGAACACACCTAGACACAGATACATGTGACTAACATACAACTTAATGCCACTTAGATATTGAGGGCTTCTCCATAACAGTTTACTTGTCACATATGCAAGCAGAGGAACCAAGCAAATGATCTCACTATAGAGGCAAGGGCAAAGAATGCTGTGCGAGATTAAATTACCCATTAAGTGCAAATTCTTCAGATATAAACTTCTTATAGGTGTATTTAATCCTTGGTGAGGAGGAACAACCTAATGACACGTGACGAACAAAACAATTAAGTAAAAAGGGGATGCATTCAGTAACCTCTGAACACAGCAGATGGGAATTAAGTACGTGAGCCTTCTCAAATGAAATCACATTTGACAAGAAAGAGCTTAAAACTATCTGAAACCTAACTACTTATATTCACAGGCTTGGAAATCCTGCTCTCTTAAAATAGAATAGACCACTAATATTGAACATTTCTTATTGCAATGTCACATGTTCTGGCCTACACAAAAATATATTTAATCTATAGCTTGAATGAAAACAACAAAAGAAGAGGCAGTTGAAGGTTAAAGTTGCTAATATTCCAGTCATAATCAAAAGCTCCTTAGCACCTTCTTTATAATGAAAGAAAATAAAGATGGAGCCACAGACTACTTCATATTTACCATCTACTATTAGTAAATTAGCCTTTTATGTGAATTAAACCTTTTATCTTTAATAAGTACATAATAATGTATCTAAATAATTGGAGATAATTAACATAGTTTCCCATTATGCTGAATAATATTTTTGTTTCTCTTCAAAGTAGATCATCTTCATAAGAGGTCAAGAAGAGAGACAATGACTCTTAGGCATAAGTTACCCCTTTATAAAAGGTTTAAAATTGTGTCCAGGTAATAAAAAAACTGAATTCAACATACAGTCTTGAAAAGATTCCACATCTGGACAAATTTTCATGTCCTCAATAATTTAATTACAACTGACTGACAAGGTCAAGACATATAACTCAGATTATCTATTAGTGAGAAAACTTAGCCAACATACCAAGCATTTACACCATGGTTGTGTTCTTTTCTCCCTGTGATACTTCCTCCTTACATACCCATGAGCATTCTACTGAACTGCAATGCTTCATTGACCCTTTTATAACATGCTAAGGACCTTATAGCAGTATAGCATAATTTTAACTTTCATAAGTCAGTTAGAGTGCAATCTTACTGAGCACTTCAGTATGCTTATTTGCAAAGTGTGAATGAAGTACACTGAGACTCGTGTCAATATGGAAAGTGAACAATTTCTTCCATGTATCCCAGGTGCATAGATTACAATGAAAACAATTCTGCCTGATGTGCTATGACAGTGGCCATGCAAGCTAATATCTGTTTAAAGAAAAACTATTAAATTCAAGAACCAGCAGAATACAATCAGCAAAAAAACCTCTTAATTGTGGAAAGTGCTTTAGTGCTAGATTTAGTGTATCAGAGTGTAAATACATATATATATAGATGATACAACAAATACCTTAAAAATATGAGTAATTGATTTCCTGACAAGTCCTTGAAAGAAAAATTCTAGGAAAAAATATTATCATAATGTTTTCTGAAAGAGTAAAATTAATGAACAAAAATCATAAATTCTTTGAAACCTCAGTAGTTCTATAAAAATCCTAATCTATTCGCACAGTAAAAAATATCTGCACAAGACAAAAAATATCTAAGAATGGTACTCTGGATAAACCGAAGGCTGGCTTAGGAACCATGGCAGATAACAGATACTTTTGAATGCTGAAAATGTGTCTGTGGTAGCTTAAGGCGAACCACAATTTTCAAAATTTTCTGATGCACACAAAAATGATGGTGATATATAAATACAATTTAAAGGAATTCCATTATAAAGAATCTGATACATGTTCACAAATGTTATTTTCTTTCTTAGACCCAACATCCACAAAATCTTTGTGTATTAGGTGACATAATAGGTAGCTATTGACTTCTGTTGAGATTCAATCAGGAATTATTGACCTGGAAGTCAGATATTGATCTATTCAGAGAAAAGATAAATCTCTACCTGGAAGCACAATAAATCTTACAGTTGGTTGAAAACAGAAGTCTTTGTTGTTCATTTGTTGCAGTACACTGCTATCAAGAAAATGATTACTGGATTACTGAATTACTGGTGTAACTTGTTGAAAAGAGGCACTCTAACACTACAATAAATTAAGAAATTTCTCAGTAAGGTCACACAGAACATAAAATATGACACGACTCAATTTTATACAACTGTTTGTCTTTCTAATTTGAGTGAATACATTATTCAATGAAGTGCTCAACTGCTGCAGTACATATTAGTATTGAACACCTCTTGACTTGAAACAAGCATTGTCTGAATTTGAAATTATTCTGAATTTAGACAAATCACAAATTTGAAAATACTAGCTCTGACTCCTAAGAACTCTTACTGGAGCAAGACTTTCTTAGGAGTAACTCTGCATACATTTTTTTTTGTCCTGGAAAAGTTGTAACTTAGTCACCCACAGTGAGGGAAGTTATACAACTTTATGAATCAAATCACAAGTACCATAATTTCAAGCACCATATATTACGAACTTCCATGCTGGATTCTGTGAAAAAAAAAAAAAGAAAGGAAAAAATTCTCTCTCCTTTTCTTCTTCTTCCTACTTATCATTCTTATTTAAAATTGCTCAAAAATGCAACAGGTCTTTGTTTTGTACCCTCAGGTTTCAATTTTCTCTATGAGAAAATAACAAAACCTACCAACTTAAGAGTCATCTTACTTGCTCAGTCATCAATAAGCTTAATAAACAAAGCACAAGAAAACAGATCAATAGCAGTGTCAGAGGGTTTTTTTCCTTCTCTGGGGTTCTATCTTGTGCAAATTCTTGCCTTCTGTAGACCTGGAATCACTTAAAAAAGTGGATCTCAATACCCTTGGTCTGTCCTTTCTAAAGCCCATAAAATTTTCTGAAATTACTTTTAATTTCTCCATTTCATATAGAAAATTCACAGTAGGACAATACAGACAAAAGATAATAGGCCTACCTTGATTTACAGTTTGGTACAAAGTGTCAGTGATTGTTCTAAGTGTATATTCTAAATAATGACATGAAGATTCATTGAAACTTATTAAAATATACTTGTAAATCAATCATTAGAAAACAAACTTTCGATACCAACAAGAAAAGCTGTCTTCCTTAACATGGCTGACCTTAAATTATGCTATTACCATAATTTTTGTATATAAATGACAAAAAAATTCCCTACTCTACTCTACTAACATTTAGGAGGACTAAGAATGGTTTTGAAAGTTTGTAAGGAAGAAGGCTGTTTATTTAAGATCCAACCACTCACTTTGTTTATCTACCTATTGTCAGGCTAAATTATTATTCTTGGTCTAATTGTTCCTGAACACCACATTACAGGCTATAAAAAAATACCCTGTTTCTAATTATAATGACAAAATGAAACAACAATTCAGAGAAGTATACACATTTTCATTCAGAATTCTTTTCAGCATTCTTCTTAAATCGAATGAAGCACAGAAACTTTTTTACCCGGTGTTTTCTTTATATGTCTGTATAGGAAGTCTATCCTCTAAGTTTAATCTACTATAACAAGCAGATAACAAGCATTTTTTGAATGTGTTGCTCTGTTTTCTAAATCTCTAGAATGACCTGAAGTAATATGAAACAGCACAACTAAAGAAATTTACATGTACCTACATATCTAATACATAATTAAAAACAAATTATCTCATGTACCAGGAAAGAACATGTGAAAATCCATGGAAGCAGGATGAATGGGGAGTTCCAAACAAGGTGGACAGGAGTTTTTCTAGCGCAGATATTCCCCTTATTATCACCTGCCATGTTTGGAACTGTCAAGTGCTTCTCTTGTCCACACTCTATAAGACCTTCTTACATACATGATGAGGGTGAGCAGGACCTCATATTGTCAATCTTGATACAGTATAAATCCAGGTACTTCATATCAAGGTAATGAAGTTATGCTGATTGACACCAGTAAAGAATCTTATCTGTTATTTTTAGACAAAAATCTTCTTAGTACGATTAGGACTAAGTTGTCAATCTAGTAATCTAGTTGATGAGTTTTTCACTCTTCAGGTGTTACTGGTGATGGGAGCTCATATCAGGGAAGAGTGTCTTATATGAGCAAGGTTGCTGTTACAGCTCCTTAGAATCTGGACAATAATTACATTTTGTTTATACCAAAATGCTAATAAAATCAGAGGAAGAGCAAAATATGTATTTGAATCAGTGTTTTGAGGTCAGGAATAGGATGCACAGAGAGTATACCTAGTTGGGCCATTTGCTTCCTCTTAGGAACACGCAATTAAGTTAAAATCTCTCTACCTCTATGTTGGGGAAGATGAAACAGGAAAGCCTTATAAATATGATTGCCTGACAAAAGATTTTGGGAATATGAAAACTACAGGCGACATCGAAATGAAAGCCAGTTTTGAAATACCAAGTCTTAGTTACTGAACAACTGGAAAACAATGGTATGGCCGACTGAAGGTAATCCCCTCTTGATGGAACAATACCCTCTGCTTGCAGGCAGGGCCAAGGGTCAGAGCAGACCCTACTAGCTCAGCAGAAGGGGTCCAAAGAGTAGTTTTTAGAAGTTAAGATGTAACACTCTATGGTAATATAAGAACTCTTATAGGCTGTATGTAAATGCTATAGGATTTGTATCTTGTATTAGATTGGTTAGTGACAATTAGAATATTCAGTACAGAAGATGATTTATTGTATTGTAACCAGGACTTCACCATTCCATTCCATCCTTTTCTCATCACTTCTTCTTCACTCTCACTCCTCTTGCTCTCTCTCTCCTTACTTACTCGCTTACTCTCTTGCTCTCGGGCCTGCTCAGAGCTGCCAGCTGCAGCTCTAAGCAGTGCCCCTATACCTACGCCCTTTGCAATAAACCGCATGTTCCAAGATCTGCCTTCAGAGATCTCCCAGCCTACACCTCTACTTCCCGTCCTACATTTTAGACTGTCCAGAGTCTTTTACCATCTTGTCTTACTGAAGAAAGTTTGGCATAAAAGTGAAGCCCATTATCTGCTGCAGGGTCACAGTGATGCTCCAGTATACAACATTCAATAATTAAAGAAAGAAGCTTTGTAAGTGGTATATTTCCACGAATGAAACTCTCATGGAGAAATTTAGAACTGCATCTTATGAGACAAGATTTAAGTAAACCAACAGTGTGAGTGTGAAATAAAATTCTGACTTCCTAAAACTCAGCTACTGTAAATTAAATCAAATATTGAAAAATAAATAGATCTAAGTCAAGAGATAACTATAAAGTACTATACATTTCCTGGATCTAGGACATTTTTTTGCTAACAATTAGTTATGGTAACTCTCAGGAAAGTGAAAATTAAAATGAAGCATGAGTATTTTAAGGAATTTCACATTTTCACAAATGCCATGGCTATTTTTCTGCTGTAATTGAGTAGCTCTGCTGTTTCTATAAGAAATCTTCTAATATATAATTGTCCATGAAGTGGCAATGGTGCAGAGTAGCTGCTTTAGAATCAGTAGGGGTTTCCGACTTGTGTTAACAATTGTTTCTTAATTTTGATTAGAAACTCTTACACTGGCAAAAATCTTTCTTGGTGATGAGCATTGTCCTGCGCATGGGAAAATCTACAGCTTGAACTCAGAGGATATACTGTCCTAATAAATTCTTTTAAAGACTTTCAAAGACATAACAAAAAGTTGTATTCTGATTGTCAGGAGATAAAAAAGTAAACCTTAAAAATATATTTTGACATTCACAAAACATTCACATGGTGATCTGTAGCAGTAATACAATATCACTTAGTGGTTTTTATGAAATTTGTTACAGGAGTCATTTCAGAAAGATTGGAGATCAGACTTTTAGTACCCTTTTTAAAAGATTTCATTTGTCAAAGGAAAATGACACAAATATCCTCAGAATTTTAAGATAATTTAATGGCCTATACATGCATAGTTTGCAAAGGAAAAGGCTATATTGCTCTGCTTGTACCAAATTCTTTTTTTAAAGAGCAAGATATTAAAGGTTTCTAAAAGTTATCTCAAAGCATTAAATCTTCTACTTTTAGTTCTGAAAAAATTAAAGCCTTAGCAAAACAATTTTCTTTACATAACAGAACGATAATATAGCTAAAATGTGCAATTTTCAACTGCAAATGCCTTAAAACAATCATTTAAAAACATGGCCTGCAATTAAGTGTGCCCACTTGTCTCTCAGAAATCATCCCTAACCCTGGACAATGAAATTAAAGGTCAGTGTCTTCACCCTTAGTTTCTTGTATCTATAAAACTGATTTGCAGAAGAATAAAAAGGATTCAGTCTTTCTGTGTAAAGCAGGGGACAGCGATTGCATTAGGGAGAAAGAAGGGTTTGATTATTTATTATGTCCTGGATAATACTACTGCTTATTAACTATTGAAAATTTATGACTGCATAAGTGATATTGACCAAATGGCAGGACATTTAGGACCGAAGTCCAAACAGTCCAGTGTTGGTCTATCATTTGTCAGTCGGTTCATCTTCCCCACCGGTGCCAGGTGAGAATCATGAACAGGAACTCCCATGTCCTGGGAAATGAATGCATGTCCGCCACAAACCCAGTGCATCACAGAACCAGTAGATGAACTGACTCCTCGTGCACACACTTCTGACCCAGAGCTCCTTCTGATTTTAATGTGCAATACATATCATGATGCACAGCAAATATTTAGGGATGATTAGAAAGCAGCCCAGGCTAGCTGGCTCCAGAGCAGTCCCTTTGACCCATAGCTATAGTTCCTTCATATTTTCAAGTTCTAGAAAGGTGCTGCTCAGAGTATGACTGCTGCATAATGTAAGTATGTAATTCCTACACAGATTACCATTACATTTTGATTTCAGCAAAAATGTTGTACTTTAGCATCCAGAGACACAAAAGGTCTTCCCTTACAGTATCTATGGCTGCAGGTCTGTGCATTTTACTTACTATTTATTAGTGTTTTACAAATCCAGCACATAGGGAACCTTTTTTGAAGTCATCCCAATTCCACACAAGTGTTTTTAGAGACATTTTTGAAAGCTATTTCTAGGAAAGGACTGAAGACATGTCTGTGTTTGACAGTCCTGCATAAACACCATAAATTCTCATAAATCTGTCAAAATGGAATTTTTTATTTTCTTTTTTTAAGACTATTGTTATTACAAAGGCATATAAAAAGACTGAATTGTCAGCACCTGGGATTTATGAATTAAATTCACATTCTATAATGGCACAAAGAACAGCTTGGTAATTATATATCTGTTTACTGAACTTAGTGAACAGTATATTCAAAGGGACATATTGAGTAAACAGTGAGAAAATATACACAGAACTTAACCTTCTCTCATACTTCAAAAAGTGTTTAATTTTTTTTTAAACTGCCAGCCCTGCAATTATGAAGTCTGAAGGCTACAAAATGGTTTTTTGCATTTGTGCTTCATTATTAAGGCTAGACTTCCTCTGGAGGAAGGATGGTCTCTTTTTAATGGTGCAAAATGGACAAGAATTAATACATCAATATACTACGCATATATTTTAATGAGCAATACAAACAAAATTATGCTGTCTGATGTTCTAAGAGTGCTTATGAAAATGCCTATGAATTTCCACCAATTTTCAATGTCCTTTAGCTTTACACTGAACAATTCTTGAGTGCCACTTGAGATGAGCTTGTTCAGGAACACACCACATTTAAGGAAGTCCTCTGAAATATTCTAAACACTTTAGTATAGATTTTTTTCACATAAGAACTCTTATTAAGATTATTTAAACACTGCACTACAGCAACAACTGAGTGTCTCTGCACTGTTAAAAGGACCACTTTTTCTTGTTTGTTTAATTCTGTGGCTACCTACCTTAGTTTGCAGAATGGTGATGTTCCCACTTTTCTATTTATGGACAATAAAATGAGTTTATTACAATACGCTTTTATGATCAAAAAGAATATTGGCTAGAGAATAGAAATGCAAGAGCTATCAATAACTTATCCAACAAGCACTCAAATAAAAAAGGAAGAGGGAAAGAAAATAAAGGAAAGATATTCCATGCTCCTTCCATGTTTGTGTGTGCATGTGTGTACATTCAACTCTTTCCTCCCTCCTCATGAACTGGGGAAACAGAGGTTATGAAAGGGTACATTCATCATATGACAATCTATCCTCCAATGTTCAAATTTACATAAATTAGAATATTACACTGTAAACAATAGTGTAAAACTATACTAAAAAAAACCTTAAAAACTTAAAAAAATAAAGAAAACCCAACCAATTTCTAACCACTGTTTCTATCCATCCTGTGCATTTTCCCTATACACAGCAAATCTAACTAGCTGATGCTCCCAGTGAAATATATCCCAGTTTGGACTTAGTACTGAGGTACTAAACAGATGATAAGTACCTACACAACCAGTGTCATGCATTTAGGGAGTAAAGAAGTCTTCCACTGTAAATTGAGTCTTTAGATGCTCCATATTTTGGTGCACCCTAAAAGTAAAGAATTTACTGACAATTCACAGAGCAACTGAAGTTTGTATATGTAGGTTTCTAATACAGGTGAATATATACTTCTGAAAGCACCAGATAGAAACAGGAGACTCCTTCCTCCACTGAGTGAGCTCTGCATTTACTGTCTCCTAGTATTTCTATGTTTTGCTTTTCACCTACTTTTCCCAGAAATCCATCCAGCCCATTCATTCAAAGATGGCTCAGGAGCAAGTATCTTCATTCCAGGCTTGTCTAATCTTGCATTTTGAGAGAATACCCATTAGTTACTTCAATAGCTCTTGGTTGATTTTTGTCTGTTATGTTATAGACATAAAAAAAATAGAAAAGTTTGAATTTCACATTTTTTAATGAAACAGTTACATTTTTCTGGAAAAAACACCCAAACAAAATTAGTTTCACTTTTCCTCGTAGATGAGAAATGAGCATTTCACCATGAAAATCACTCCAGAAGCAATGAAAATGTAGTCACTAACATTCCCTCTCCAACACTTTTACCAGCCTGAACTAATCTTCAATTTCTACATGAATACAATCTAAAGGATATCAGCTTAAAGCACTAAATCTTACTGCTATAAATGCACCTGCCCAAGTATAAAGCAAAAGAATCACAGAGAAACAGGACTTCCTCTCCTAAGGAAGGATCAACTGTGTTTGAAGCATTATTGGCACATGTTGATCTAACATATTTAAAAGATATCTTTTAAGAAAATTGGCATTTCTTAACAGGCAATGCATTCCAGTGCTTTAAAAATCTCATTATAATTTTTCTTAATGACTAGGCTTAACCTGTTTAGTCACAGGACAGGTTCATTGGTTCTTGTCGTATTTTTCTTGAAACTGAAATTCGGTGAGATTCCGATGGGTTAAAGTACACATCATTGACTATAAATATATTTTTTTGGGTTGTTTGTTTAATAATTTATTTTCATTCTTATTTAAACAGAGATTTAGACAGATTATTATAAGCAGTGACCAAGTTTAAGAAAAATACCTTACTAAAAAATCTATGCATAATCATACTACCATTGGACAGTATTACCCTCTTTTTAAAAAATTATTTAATGAGAAGAAAAGCTACTTTTATATCTTATTTTACAGTGCACTATCTATAACTATATTTCACCCTTTTCACGGTGGTGTAAACTGACAAGAGTTTATGGCACCATACACTACAGTGTCACAAACAGCTTTTGAGCAACATTGAGATAATTTTCCAGACCATTAGGTGCATTCTCCACTTAAAAGACTGAGATGCTCATAGTAATGCAGAAATAATTCAAACAAGTACACACAGCTGCAAACCTGTCAAGTGGGAAAACACTGGAAGGAAAATGGGTTTCCAGTCATCACTTACAATCCTCTACTTCAATGCAATGTCTGTGTTCAGTATATATCTTTCCTGATCAGCTGGCATAATGTTGCCTGACAACAACAGAGTATTTGCAAAGCCTAAAGAATGAAACTAAATTCTGGTTAAATAAACTGACCTCAGAAGGAATTATGAAAGGAAGTGAAGGAGGAGTCATCACAGTTTTCAAGTCTAAATGATATGTTTTCTCTGGTTTTGTGGTAAATTGTCAGACTTGCTATGGAATCACTTTAAGTCAGTGAAGAACTGATGAGGCTTCTTGAAAAAAACCTGAGCTGGGCCCGTCGGTGATCTCACACCAGGCTCGGACCAGGCCTAATATTGGAAGGATGTCTGGGGTGGAGAGAAGGCCTCACAGCCTCTCAGTGAGGCAGGGACGAGCATCCACATGTCTGTACCAGACACCAGACTCACTCTCCCTCACTGGGCATAACAGGACTTGTAAATCTGGTTCTTCAAGGAGATAAGAACGCTCACAAAGACACTCTGGAGAAGGTCAGACAGCCTTTACTGATGCCTCAGCAGATAGAGGAGGACCAGTGTGCTTATTTTACCTTTGTATGAACAGTAAATTCTGACTGAAAGTAACTAGGCAAGTAACCAAGACCCTCATTAAGCCCTATTTGCATATTAACATTCACTCCCCTAAGAATGCAAATGAAGAGAAGAGAGAACATGTCTTACATGTGTAAGTCACAGTCACCAAAACCCTACCTACAGCATGTGATTGTTCCATCTTTTGGGAAGGGCCAATAATTATAACATAAAAGAGGAAGTTTGGGGTAAAAAGAGAGAGGGGGGAAAAAATAACATCTCTGCTGTCTCAGTAGTATGAGTTGATGGACTCCATCTCTCCCCCTCTCCTAAAGGGATAACTTTAGGTGAGCTATGCCCCTCCAACTGCATTGGAACAGACATGGGAGTACTTGTTACGTATATATACACATACATACATACACACACACATATATATATATATATATATATACACACACACACATACATATATATATATATATATATGTAGTGCTAATAGAGCTTATTTTCTGACTCAACACATATAAAACTCTGTAGTTAGTGCACCTATCACCAGCAATCCTCAACCAGCCATTCTGTTGCTTCAATAAATTGCACTATTTGTGAACCTGGATTCTGTAAGTTCTCTTTGAATTTGGACAGACCTATGGCATCAGATTGGCAAAGAGAATTATTTGTGAGTCAGTGATAGCACAAGTTCCTATTGTATTGAACCACACCTATAGTGATAAAACTGCAGTATTTGTGAATCTGTGCCTGTGAAAGATCTTACTGAACTCCAGGAGATTTAGAGTGCTGGATTGGCTATGATCAGAAACTTAGCTCTGCTGCGCACAGCCCCCCTGATCCCTCAGAACCCACTGAAATGCAAGGGATTTTATTTTCTGCTACATTTCCATACCCTTAATGCAAGAGGTATAAACCATATGGCTATTTTACACGTATAAAAGGGTAAGAAACTCAACTAGAAATGACAATCATTTTTCGTGCACAATTACGTCTCTGTGCCATTATCTCCATTCATCTCTGCAGTGATTTAAAACATGAAAAGTAAGTGAAATGTCTTGACATGTACACTTATGAAGAAACAAAGCAGCAGCACTCAACTTTGTGTATTTCCAAAATGATGAGTAGTAAGAAATCCCCAAAGGCATAACTCCTCTGAAGCTTTCTCAGAGAGAACACCTACTTAAGCTGCTTTAACACTGGAGGAATTACAGATTCCTCCACATTCTGGAAGACTTCATAATGCATGTGCAAAACATCCTAATTATTATTTTGCAAGAGATATCACAGCAGTTGAAAATGTTTGGCAGAAACCTTAATTTATGACTTCCAAAACATTTCCCTAAAAGTTAAAAAGGAAAAAAAAATGTTTTTAACGACTGTAGCCTTTAGTCCCTTGTTTCATACTATGGTTTCTGCTGCCTGGGGGAAAAGGACCTGGGGGTGCTGGTTGACAGAAGGCTGAACATGAGCCACCGTGTGCCCAGGTGGCCAAGAAGGCCAATGGTATCCTGGCCCGTACCAGCAATAGTGTGGCCAGCAGGACCAAGGAAGTGATTGTACCTCTGTACTTGGCACTGATGAGGGCACACCTGAAATCCTGTGTTCAGTTCTGGGCCCCTCTCTGCAAGAAAGACATTGAGGTGCTGGAGCGTGTCCAGAGAAGGGCAACGGAGCTGGCAAAGGGTCTGGTGAGTGAGTCATATGAGGAGCAGCTGAGGGAGATGAGGTTGTTAGCCTGGAGAAAAGGAGTCTCGGAGGAGACCTTATCTCTATCTCCACCTGCCTGAAAGGTAGTTGTTCCTTAAACCATAATTGCAAAATACAAATGGAGCTGCCTTCTATTCAATTTAGTTATTTTCTGCTCAGTAGAAAAAAAACAAACAAAAAAATTTGCTCCCAGATTTGGAGGACTTTCAGTCTTCCTTTCTCATAAAACCTTTATATTAGTTCTCAGCTATGCAAGTATGTTTGCATGATGTCATTAGCTAGATATGTCAGAAGTTGCAAAAACATTAGTTATCCCTACTTCAGTTACTGACAAGAATTCCTTTGTGGACATTGAAGAAACATGGGAAAAAAGTGTCTGGCTAAGACTCTTGATGTTCTGTCTGATATATATCAAGTATATTTTAAAAATATTTTTCAATGTCTGTCAAAGTTTGAAACAGCAAAATATTTTCCCATTCACAATCAGGATCAAAGTAAAACAGCTTTGTGATTCTTTACGAGAAAAAAAAAAAAAAAGACTGAAGATTACTAATATTGAAGATGTTTTTTACATCCTTTTTTAAATTGAATTCCCACTTATGAACATAAAAATAAAATATTTCAAAAACCTTAAAAAAACCCAAACAAAAACAACTTCTTTACAGAAAGAGTGATTGGGCATTCAAATGGTCTGCCCAGGGATGTGGTGGAATGACTCTCCCTGGAGGTGCTTAAGACTGGATATGGCACTTAGTGCCATGGTCTAGTGGACAAGGTAATGGTTATGTCATAGGTTGAACTCAATCACCTCAAAGGTTTTTTCAAACCTACTTAATTCTGTGATTCTGTAACCGTATGAAATGTTTTAATTTCAGATATCAAGGCTTTTCAAAAAAATACATATCTTCTAACATAATCCTTGTCAAATGTGATGGAAAATTGTACGTATCCAAAAGCTTAAAGGGGATTTTTTTCTTTCACAAAATTATTATTTTTATGTCTTGATGACTTTGTGGAGAAAAAACATGTATGTGTGTAACTAAAGAACATGGATGTGTGTAACTAAAATGCTTGAGTACTTCAATTTCCTACCAGAGGTCCCTGTTGGAAGTTGCACAGGTTGTTTTATAGCTAGTACAGAATATAGCATTCTGCCTTGAAAAACTGTTCAATCATCATGCCTGACTGCCTAGAATGTGGTAGGATAATTTTATATTGTTCAAGTTATTTTTTGTTAAAAGCCTTTCATAGCATATGCTCTAACAATCTGTCATACTTCCTTCTTGAGTCGTGTCCTGAGTAGTAACTATGCTTATATAAACTTGCTCTTTACAGATTATAGCTAAATCTCCTGCTGTATAACAACAGGTGATTTTATCTGTGCTGACACATTTGCTTAGATTTGTCACTCCTATCAGTTCCACTTCCACTCACCCTTCCGCATCTAAAAATTACAATAATTTTCATTACCAACCACAATATTTTTTAATTAGACATCTCTGACACTGCAGTGTCTTGAGTGCCAGTTTTGCTTAGCTTTTAAATGGTTTGTTAAAACAGTAGAATCATTGAAACATTTGGGCTGGAAGGGATCTTTAAAAATCCTATAGTCCAACCTCTTTGCAATGAACAGGAGATTTTAAAATAGATCAGGCTGTGCAGAGCACTGTCCTAACGGGCTGTAAATGTTTCCAGAAATAGTACATCCACCACTTCTCTGGGCAGCCTTTTCCAATTTTTCACCACTCTCATTGTACAAAATTTCTTCCTTATATCCAGCCTGTATCTACCCTCTTTCAGTTTAAAATCATTGCCACTTGTTGCATTGCAATCATCTCTGCTAAGAAGTTTCTCTCCCTCTTTCTTTTCAGCCTTGTTTAAGTACTGGAAGGCTGCCATAAGGTCACCTTAGAGCCTTCTCTTTTCCAGGCTCAACAGCCTTATCTCAGCCTTCTTCATAGGAGAGTTGCTTCAGTCTTCTGATCATCTTGATGGTCCTCCTTTGGACTCATCCTAACAGTCCCATATCCCTCCTGTTCTGGGAATGCCAAGGCTGGATGCAGTACAGCAGCTGGAGTCTCACGGCCTCGCTGCTTTTGGTGCAGCCCAGGGCACAATTGTTTTTCTGGGCTGCAAGTGCATGTTGCCAGCTCATGTCCAGCTTTTTATCCACCAGAACCCCAGTTAGGGATAAGTTTTCAGTACAAAATATTTTTCTTACTAGAGGTGAGATACAAGAGAAGTTGCATTGGAACGTGCAATATTGGAGAAATATTAACTTGTAACCAGAACTTAGCTTTGCAGCTAGATCCTGTTACTGTCTCTGATAACAAACACACTTCAAAGCCAGAGGTCCAAGGAACAGTTAAAACCAGGGCTGGCACAACACCCTTCAAAGTGACTCTATCAGGAATACATTCAGCATAAGTGCACAGACGTACAGTTATGTAAGTCTGGAAAGAATGAAACAAAATGAAAATTCAAGGTCTGCTTACTGCAGAACTGGACATGACGTGCTTTACAAATGCAAAAAAAAGACTTTTCTCTGATCAAATTAAATACAGTCTGTGGAAATTTAACCATGCACAGGTTTCAAGTAGGAGGGAATAGGCTCTGAAAGCCATTTTATCTTGTTTATTCCATTATATAAGTCTAATTTCAGCAACATTTGGCTTTATTTTAACTTTCCTTGGTGATATATGTGTACTTAGTCAAAACTGTCAAGATTTTTTTTTTCTTTTTCTGTTATTAGCAATTCTCCCATGTTATTTATTAGAATCTGGAGAAGGAAAATGAATGTGCTGTTCTCCACCCCACGCCTCCCCTGCCACACACACACCCCCCACCTATGAGAACTGCATCTGCAGAATATGTTTTCTTTTTCATTCATTTTAGGGGCAGAGATGAAGAAATTATATGCATTGGATAACGGTCAAAACACACAGCAAGAGAAGATGATCTTTTAAACCAGCAAGATCAGGTCACAGAACTCTGCTCTGTACAGTGTAGCTATTGTATGTTTGTCAGAGAAAAGGAGAAGTGAGAAGGGATTGATGAGAGACTGATGAATTTACTCATTCTCCACTAGACCACAAGGTACTAGAACTGAGTTTTTGAACAAGAAAAATTTGGTGGTTTTTTACAGAATACATAACATCTTCAACAGGTATTGGATCCTTAATGAGCATCATTTTGATAATATGCGATATCAGCAATTTGGTTGCTAAACTATGCTGACACTAAATTTGCTTAGAAAAAAACCTGTTTTTGTTTTCTTATATCTTAGTGATAGTTTCCAACTAGCCCTTAGCACTGAAGAACATTTTTATTTACTCTTTTCCCTCTCTCTCATCCATGCTCTACTTTTCCTCTTAAGCCACTAATGCCTTTACTCTAAAATCCAGCAAGTTAACCAAAGACAGACATTAGCAGATACATTCATCATACTAATTATGTGTTGCATGCTATGTTTCTCCCATCAAGTGCCTCCCACATATTTGATAAAAACCTTTCAAATCAAGAAGAAAAATGAAAACAAGTCTCAAAGCCAAGCTGTGTGATTGAGAAAATCACTTATCCTAGTGTCACTGAACTACAAAATCAATTAATGTCTTCTATCATCTTCAGAAAGTGCTATCTAACAGGCAGCCTGCAACAAATTACACTAGATTTCAATGGAAGTAATTTTTTCCATTTAGGATTAGAATCTAGGTAAATTGACCCTTTCTTTACATGTTCACAGCATAAGGAAACAGGTCGGTTTTCTTCTGCAAGCCTTTCAAAAAGGTTTTGAATGGCATGCGAGGACAAACCAAGGTGTAATTGAAATTCTGGTTCAGGAACCCACAAAGGAATATTTAACCAAGGTGTAATTTCTATGTAAAGTAACTTTCCCTAGATGCATTATGCTTTGTATAATTTAAACAGTGGAATTGACCTTGCATCTAAATGGATTTAAAGAAAAACTCAACCCACACAGTGTTCTTCAAGTAAACAAATCTTCACAGCTATTTCATTACCATATGCTGTATCTCTGATTTGTGGGGGGTTTTTTTGGTGGGGTTTTTTTTTGGTTTTTTTTTTTTTTTTTTTTTTTTTTTGTTTTGTTTTGTTTTGTTTTTTGGTTTTTGGGGTTTTTTTTGCTTTGGCTTTGCAGATGTGAGCAATCCTATAGCAATCAAGTAGACGTCCGATTCCTTTTTCACACCATTTTGCCAAAATTCACCTGAGAGGGTATCTAAGCTTCACAGTGCAAACCACTTTCTGTGGATAAACCCTTGTCCCTTTCCTCTAGTAACTTGGAAATAGCTGTTTCCAGAGTAAGCAGAAGAAGATTGTTACTATGTCTTGCAAGAAAACTGTCTAAAAGCCAGGAAAAAAAATTTACTGGACTCTCAGTGGAGGTTTGTGTTAAATCCTTAGCTCCAAATTTTGAATATGATTGTACCTCTATTTAAGTTTCAATTTTGTTGGAAGGCTTTTCCTTTCTCACTTGTTTCTGAATGGAACTGAAGCAGATAATTTTTAGCTGTAACTCCTCACAACAAATGTACAGCCCATCTTGAAGAATACCTGCTTTCATTTACCATTTTAGTTTGCTGAATTGTCTAAGATAGCATTTGTTAACTTGAATGAACATTTGGAGCTTAAAACTGCTAATTTTCAGTAGGAGGTCCTTGACTGAATGCTACATGAACCAAATGTAGCTTTGCTGATGCATATAAAATGCTGCAAAGCCTTTTTACATAAACTTGCCTTGGATGTTAACTTCTTTAAGACACTGATTTCATAATTACACTGTGAAGACCAATATTCTAATGTGCAAGAGAGGAAATATTTGAGCACTGACTTCTCTGCATTCCTTTCTTCCAAACAAGGCCTACATCTTTACTTCTTGCCAGAAGCCATTTTCTTGCAGTCACTTCTATATAATAACACTTAATGAGATTGTCATTGACAGGTTCCATGAATGATGTTCTTCAGTCTTCACTCTCTCTTAAATAAAGGGAAAGAAATACCACTGCTCCATTCCTTATCTTGGTAGGAAGGGCAAGAGATAGAATGTGGATTCCTTTCTTCTCCTGGGTCCTTAAGTGCCACACTTGGGGTTAGCTTTTATATATGATCCACTCACATTGTATATGTTTAAATTCATTGTTATATAAGGAAGTAAACCAGTCCACCTTTGACTGACTATTTTTAAAAGGACAGCTACCTCACTTGGATTATCTAAACTATGAACAATAAAATTATTTCTAATACAAAAAATATACTAAACATCCTGATACAGGTCAAAAAGACACCCAAATAACTACAAATTTAGCAGACAGAAAAACACAGAAAAGACAGCAAATTTCAGAAACCTTTGTATAATAATTTTGTGTATGTTATTTTTGCATTTGGTGTAGTTCCCCCTGGGGAACACGGTATATTACTATCCCAGTAATGGAATATCAGCAGAGCCAAAGCAACTTAAAAATTCTGAAAATGTTAGTCTTGAAAAATGTCACAGGGGAGAAAAAAGAAGACCGTATCCAAAGGAAGTGTAAATGTGCCAATTTTGGCATACTTCAAAAATAAGCAATGGTTTATGGAGCTCCATAATTCCCCCTTCATTCTCCTTTCTTCTATCCCAGAGGCCCCATATTACTGTGACCACCATCCTAGATAAAAGAGCTTTGACACAACTTCAGGTGTCTGCCAGAAAAGGATTCTTCTGAATGACACAGAGTATTCCCAAGCCCCAAGGATAGATTTGATTTTTCTGCAGTAGTGAATATTTATATATTCAAAGGGGGTTTGCTGCAGTGGAACAAGGAGGGAAATACTGCTATGCCTTTTTTTTGGTAAGATTTTTTATATTCTGTCAGAAATGATGTTCACTAATCTGAATGAATCAGTAAAACAAGTAACGAATTTCAATTTATACACAAGCTCTGTTCATTCATTTTAGTCCCAAACACTCCTGCATGAAAATCCTGTAATTACATTCCATTCTATTTAGAGCCATTGTATCTGTTCTTTACATACATATATATATATATACACACAAGTCTCAACATACTTCTTTTCCTTCCTTTTGATATTTTTAAGAAGTACCCTTTATAAACCTTTACATAAGTATGGAAGTGTGAAATGGTAACTGTGAAAAACTATAATAGGATTAAAATCCTTACATCTTTGTGTTTTCTATGTGAACATCTGCAGGTATGCAAAAACAAGGGATATGAAAAGTCTCTGTGATTGATTGCTTAACTATGAAGTGGATGCCACCCACATCAACAGTTGGCAGTAAATTTATTCTTAGTACAAATAGCTTGCAAGGTACATTTATGTCGGGCTGCTTCCTGGATAGATACTGTGCTGCGCTGATCTTCTTGTTTACAGGGACCTAATGCCCCACAATTTGTTTGTTGTTCATTTTTTGATTTTTGTTGTTGTTGTTTCCATTTGTTTATTTCTTTTCCTTTAGTTTTCTAAGCTATGATAAGATATGAACTGACACAGTGGGAATCTTTATCTTAAGAAAACACTTTTCTTAGTCAGATGAGGCTCCATCTTCTTGAGAACTGGCTACTTGACACATTTGCAGCCAGGAAAGAATTCTTTACACGCACTGATGTCCACTTGGAAAATCAGACAATAAATCTAAATAAATCATCTCCCTTGATGTAAAGGAGAAACAACTCGGTATTCAAACACTGTGGATTTTTACTTTTGTGTTGTTATTACTGGTAAATACATACATCTTGGATAGATTAGCTAAAGAGGACAGTACAACTTACTGGTCCTATTCTTTTTGCCAGTGAAGGTTTGTTCTCTAGTAAATAATCAGCAAATTGACAATCTCAGGGTGTAAAACTACTTGATGGATCTTTCATTTTTCCACCATGCTGACAGAAAAATTATTTTATTACTGTGAACACAAAGCATCACTGAGAAAACGGAAACAAACATAGATTTATGAACTATTTTTAAAATGCCTATTGACAGAATACACCAGCTTTTCTTAGAAGCTATCTATTAAATTATTTACGTGGCTATACCATAGAATTGAAATAAAAATACGATCAATAGAGACATAAAATATCTTAAATTTCCCTTCCTATCCTGCTTTTACTGGTATATGGCAAGGCGTGTAACACTGTAGGCTGGTGGACTTCAGTCTATTCAACAGCAAAACTGGGCTTCTGCAAGAAAACCCTCAGAATAGAGACATCACTCATACTGTGAGCAGTTGAAATATTTATTCCAATTAAATTTTTCCTGTATTCTTTATGACAGCTCAGATAAGCCTGGAGGAACTATGGTACACTTTGTGGCATTACACATGTGAGTAGCCTCTTTCTCATTTTTAATGCTGCCATTTCATGTGTTGCTTCATCATTGCAAAAAGCACCCCTACTATCAAGCTATGTAAAGTTCATACAACAAATAATGTATTGTTGAATTAATTTAATTTACTTATGTACTTTCTATTCTGTTCTCTGTAACTTTCTTAGAATTTTAATACATTGTCCTCAAATTTGTTCATTAATGTTGTTCTTTTTTCCTATTAATGCTGACATTACTGTCATATTTATTGATACATTTCAAAAAGTTTATCTAAATGTCAGTAGAAAATACTTCTGTAAAGAGCATGCCACTTTCAGTACAAGACATATATATACATAAAGTTCTTCATAGTTTCTGCATTGCAACTATTGGGTTTTAAACATTTGTAGCAGAATGCCTCTTTGCTACTGCTTTATTCTGCAAGTACTAAAATCACGGAATCATTTTGGTTGGAAAAGACCTCTAAGAACATTAGGTTCAACCATGAAGTCAACACTGCCAAGTCCACCACTAAACCATGTCCCTAAGTGCCACACCTACATGTTTTTAAAATACATCCGGAGTAGGTGACTTAATGCTTGCTGGCCCTTCCAGTGAAGAATTTTTTCTTAATATCCAATCTAAATCTCCCCTTGTGCAACTTGAGGCCATTTCCTTTTGTTCTATTTTTTGTTACTTGGAAGAAGAGACTGACTCACACCTTGCTACAACCTTCTTTCAGGTAGCTTGTAGAGAGTGACAAGGTCTCCCCATAGCTTTCTTTTCTCCAGAGTAAACAACTTCAGCTAGGTAGCTTGTTCTGCAGTTTCCTCACTAGCATCACTTTGAGCTTGTGTGCTGGTTTAATCCGGGGCACATTAAATTTTCATCATGGCAGCTAACATGGGGCTGTGTCTCGAAGCAGCTGAGCATTGCTTGGTTACCAGCTGGGGTGAAACCATGACACCTTGGACTAACAGAGCAGGTGAAGGTTTGTCTTCCATGCTGGAAGCAGCCCTGACACAGGGAGTTCAATCATCCCAGTTGGAGCCTCACACCGCATCCCTCACCACCACGCATCTGTAAGGTCCCATGTTCCCACGTGAAAATTCAAGAAACTCGTATCAAGTATTCTTACCAGAGGTTATTTGACCTGATCATAGAAACTTAAAGGTTCCAAACCCTTTTGAATAACATAGATAACTTGGGTACTGTTTGGCTGAGAGGATTTTCTCTTTCCTGTAAAACCTAAGGTGTTGCAGGGGTTGGCTTTGAATTTTTGTTTATTTGATTTTTGTTTTGCTTTTCTTGTTTGTGTGTTTGTTTGTTTGTTTGTGGTTTTTGCCTATTTTAAACTCATAGAACCATAGAACAGCTTGGATTGGAAGGGACATTTTATAGGCCATCTAGTCCAAGCCCCATGCAATGAATGGGGATGTCTTCATTCAGATCCTGTCCAACCTAACCTTGAATGCTTCCAGGAATGGGGCATCCAGCACCTGTCTGTGCAACCTGTGTCAGTGTTCTACCAACCTCATTGCAAAAAAAATTAAACCTTCCTTATAGCTAATCTAAATAAAGAATGTCATAATATGAAATCTGGCAATCCACATTAATTAACACTCCCATATACAACAGACACAGAAAGCAATTTTCTTTTTGCTACAGTCCTTTGTTGGATATTTGAGGACTCTTGTGATTTATTTTCCCAGTCAATTCCTTCTTAGCAAACAAGGACAACGCTCTCTATGTGTCTTTATAGCAAATTTTCCCCAGAGTCATTATCATACTTGTTAGCCTTGCGGGACCCTTCTAGACTCCCTCATTTTTTGAGTACCAAGAACCTAGTACAAGACTCAAGCTGAGGATACACCAAGGTCAAACAAAGTAGAAAGATTATTATAGTGTGTCTTACAGTCATTTAATGAAAGATTTTGTTAGGGGAAGTGTTACTATGTATCACTGTCAACAGCGCCCTATATATCCTTCAATCACCATTATGTTCTAAATTTCTACTGTTAATGTTTTGTAACCTCTGTATTATACACAGTACTGATTATGGTTTTTTTTTTTTTTCAAACAGTAAATTTCAACTTAGAACTTTATTACAAAAATGTAGCATCTTGGAAGATATTTATACAGGTGTGATAAGAGGTAACTTCTATGTTTTCATTCAGATATGTAATCATGCCATCTCCTAACCAGTGAAATATCTGCTCAACTGATGAAGAGAACTACATGCTTTTGGGATGCTGTAGACTTTCCAATGGGGCGAAAATGTCAGAAGTACCCATTTCCCTCAACTAACCATAAAAGGTGTCAGGACCGAGTTCCAAAGACACAGAAGGATATATTTAACTAGATGAACATATAAAAATAACAATTTCAGAAGAAGAACTTTCTATTAGAGAAGGAAAAATGGATTCAAAGGGAAAAATGTAAGCTATGCTGGAAGATTTATGTTACTGAGGATTTAAATGCTCCATGGATTCATCAACATGGGCGTGAAAGAGAGCAATTTTAAGCTTTTAAACATTTTTTCCTTTGGCATTGCTAATAGGCATTTTCTAAAGCCTTTCAAAAGTATACATTTTTCTGTGTAAAACAAGTAAATGTGGAAGAGGCAAGCAGTTCTCATAGTTAAATTATTAAATTTTTGAATTAAATTATTTAATTTGGTTATCATCTAGGTCATATTAAAATTTCTAAAAGTGTAGAAAGATGAACTGTAAAGTTCTAGAAAAGCCATGGAGAAAGAGAAACTATGAGCTTTGTTTGCTAAAAAAGAGCAGGCTGGAGATCCATGTTATCCATTCATTCTTTGAGATCCAGTAAAATGTGATCTATAAGGAAGTAATTTTTTTTTTTTAAAGAACACATTAAAGACTGTTAAAGGATAAAGACTGTGGGCTGTTCCAAGGTATATCTCTGAGGTATTTTTTATGAATAGGGTTTGAATTTCTTCAGCAAATTTTGAAGTGAGAAATATTATACTTCAATCAAATGAAAATACACCTGTTACCGAAACAAAGTATGGACCAATGCATGCTAAAGCCTATTGTAATTCTCCTCTCTGTGTTAGCTGGGCATTTGTGCACTCATCTGATTTAACTTTAAATACCTGCAATAACTATGCTTGAGCTGGTTGTCTAGATTTTCTATCAAACTAAGGGAACTAGATAGTGCTAGGATTCTTTAGATGTTTCAATGAAATGAGAACTCACAGAAATTCCTATTTCCCCAAAACATGAAAGGATTTGAGGCTGACTAGCTCAGACAAAGAAAGATGTATTTGAACAGTATTTACATTCAATGGTATTTTAGCCTATGTCAATTTCTCAAGTGTTCCAGATCACTCTGTCAGGGTCCATTCTCTCTGTCATTTCCCACTCTGTTTGTCAGTATTAAGCAGTATTCAGTGGTCATTACACAGCTTCTTCAATCCACTGGTAAGTTTTTGCAAGAGGATCATATAAAGACCCAGTATCCTAACGATGGTTACTCAACATCTGTTGCTATTGTACCTCCCTGGAACAGCTAAGAAAACCTGGAAGGTCAATAGCTGAGGTTTGCAGGAATATGGTAGAACAATTTCTCTTTTACAGCAGCAGTGGACCAAAATTCTTACCACAGAGTACAGGAGTCTCAGCAACTGAGGGCACCTAGCTGAGAAAAAGAAATTAACCCAGTGGTCAAGACCTGCTCTGACACTGAAATTGATTTTCTTTTCTTTCTTGCAGGTTGTTCCCTCCATAGAGAAGCACTTTAGAGAAATAAAAAGAGGCATATAGTGCCAGCGGAAAGATTTAACTATTATATACATAGGTAATTATTCTTGTGACATCTGAGAGATTACAAGTTGACTGTGTAGGTGTAATGCTAGGTGTAAATGCTACACCTAATACGTCAAGAGAGCTGGGATGTAAAAGGGATGACCCAGTAAGCATACTTCATGTTCCTATCAGGGATGTAGAAAACTGCAAGAGGGATGCTCTGGTGGATTGCTCATGGCTTCACAGCAAGGAAACTCAAGTCCAGGGTCTCTGTGGAAAATTGCCATGTGGTTATATAAAACCTGAGATGCAGGTAGGGACTTACGGTCTCACTATGCAGATGATAGTGCAGTGTAGAGAGGAAGAATTTTGCAAACAGGAACCAGGGAACCTTTTGAGACAAGAGAAACCTGGACAGACTCATCAGGCTATATTTTAATAGTAATGGAGCCAAGCTGCTGGCATTAGAAACTAAAAAGTTCACAGAATACCAAGTCCTGCAAGAAATTCTGTAAAAAGCTTAAAAAAAAAAACTGGTCAGAAAGGTGAAAGATGAGATTTAATGTAGAGAAAGGTCCAGTAATACACTAGAGAAAAATTACCTAAACTTTGTCTATGCATACTGGTGGTTAAAAATAAGGAAAACAAAGGTTTCAGTTAATGCTGGCAGTTTTAGATCACAGGAATAATGGCAATTGAAAAAAGAATGAAATGGTCAATATATTTGGATGTGTATTAAGAACAGAAGAGAGCATGACATTGTGCCACTCATTAAATCCTAATGCGTCCACATCTTGAGTACTGAGAAGTTCTGGCCTTCAAGTATAAAAACACACAACTTGCAGTCCAAGCAGAGTTAAGTCAGGAACAGAAATGAACCAGTAGCTTGATTGTTTAGTACTTTACAAGGAGGAACTAGAGAGGCTCACATTCTTTGATCTGTTGACTGAGAACTGCAGGAAGATACACTCAAGGTTTATGAATGAGGAAGCTAATGCATTTTGCTGCAAGAAAACCAGGATTGTTACATCATTTTGTCTGCTTTTTTTATTGTACTATTATTCAGTATTTCTATCAAAGACAAAGGAGTGTTCACTGAAATCTCAAAGTCGGAAGATAACAGTAAGTTCTTCTGGGTAATAAAATGTAAGATAAAATAAACACTAAACTGTTATTCAGCAAATTAACAACATTATAATTGAAGACAACAAATGAAACTCCTAAGAGAGGCTGGTTTGAAAGAGGTAGAAATTACTTCTTTAAAATTCAGGTAGTGAATTTTGGAACTTGTTACCACAGAACAGTACTAGCAAGTTCAGAAATGGCCAAAGTTACAGACAATAGATTCATAAAAGGATAGTGTAAAGACTAGGCAAGGTGACAAACCCTTACAACCCTAATACAACTATTCTGGATGCTGGGAAAGTAAAGGAGCAAAAGGTGCCCAAGTTACTCTACTGACACTGTCATCCCTACTGACATTGTCAGAGGCAGGATACTGAGCTAGATGGACCACTAATCCAGAAGGGTTTTATAATATCTTGATTACTTAAGATTGCTTTGTTAAATACGTTTTTCTGTTTTGCATCTTCTCAGTAAAGACTGAATTATTCATGTATTCATGGTTCAAGTAAAATCAAATAAAATATATCTAATAACATACAGGCTTAGGTCTGAGACATCAGTTCTAAGAGATTATGGCAACTTGTGTCAAAGGCAAGATTTACATAGACTTTCAATTACATTCACTCAGGAATCAAAAACTTTGTGAAGTTTTATAGTAATGTAAAAAGTACTAACAAGCTACAAGATGAAGGAATGCACACATACATACAAAGAGACAATAACTGAGGGTTTAAATGTTGCAAGTGGGCAAACAAAGACCACTAGAGTACTAGAACACTAGAAACAGAGGACAATCTGTAGAGATGATTAAATCTAACTGTTTCCCTTGGGTAGCTGCTACTTGTAAAATGATAACCCAGAAACTTTGTTTTCCAGAAGCAGCAGATGCTGGTACAGAAGCAGTTGAGAATAAAAATGCAGCACAAAATAGCAATAAACATAGCAGATTTATTATATAGGATTTAAACACAGCAAACAGTTATTAATTTTGTTGAATGGATTTGCTTATTTAGTTCACATGTATTTAAGTCATCATTCTGTCAATAATCAATGCAAAAAACAGCACAAGTTTTATCAGAAAGAAATTAATTTGGCTGGAGGTTAAAATCAGAGTGTGAAGGGATATTGAATTCAAAATATAAATAAATTGCACTCTCTCCTTCTATCTGCATTTTTCTATTTACATGAATTAGTGCAGTACAATCCTATTATTGGGAACTGAAATTTCAAAACCATGTTTTCTTAAAAATGCTTTGTTTCTAGGGACTACTAAATTCATAACTTGAAGTAGCACATCTTTAATGAAGCAAAATCTTAGGATTTCTTGCATTCTGCAGTCCAGAAAATGGGTTAATGACAGAAGCTAAGAAATACGGCAAATTTAATATATCAGTTTTTGACTGTATTATAAAGAATAAAGACTAGTGTATGATGATTTATTTCCTAGTAATTTACTAATTTGTGATGGTTATGACTTTTTTATGGTGTACTGCATCCAGCTGTGGAACTTTTGGAGTGGGTTCAAAAGAAGACCACAAAAACTATCAGAGGACTGAAGCACCTCTCCTGTGAGGACAGGCTGAGAGTGTTCAGCCTGGAGAAGGCTCCAGGGACTCCACTTACTGTGGCCTTTCAATACTTGAAGGAGGCCTATAAAGAAGGGTGAGGACAGACATTTTAGCAAGGCCTGTAGCGCAGTAGGACTTACATAGACAAGGGAGTTTAACATTTTCTCAGATTCAGAAGGAATAGAGCATACAAGAGAATAGAATAGACTGTTTCAGTTGGAAGGGACTTGTAATGATCATCCAGTCTAACTGCTTGAACAGTTCAAGGTCAACCAAGTCAAAACATGTTATTAAGGTCATTATCTAAATGTTTCTTCAATACTGACAGGCTTGGGGCATAGGCCACCTCTCCCAGTCTAAACCTTTCCTTGCCCAGTTTTGTACCATTCTCACACATCCTGTCAATAATTACCAAGAAGAAGAGCTCAACACCTATCTCTCCCCTTCATCTCCTTGGGAAGCTGTAGAGAGCAATGAGGTCACCCCTCAGCCTCCTCCTCTGCAAACTAGACCAGCTCAAACTCCTCAGCTGCTCCTCACAGGACATTCCTTCCAGCTACTACACCAACTTCGTTGCATTTCTCTGGACACGCTGAAAGACCTTCACATCTCTCTTAAATGGTGGGGCCCAGAAGTTCACTCAGTACGCAAGATGAGGTCACACCAACACTGAATACAGTGGGATAATCACCTCTTTTGACTGGCTGGGGATGTCCTTTCTGATGCACCCCAGAATGTGGGATCAATAATCTCTGGACCATCAGGGCACACACTGCTGACTCATTGAGCTGCTGCTGACCAGCACCTACAGGTCCCTTTCCGTGGGACTGTTCTCCAGAAAATCCCCTCCCAGTTTATACCTGTGTCCAACATTACTCCATCCTAGATGCAGAATATGACATATAGACTTGTCAAAATTCATCCCATTAACCATACCTAAAAGCACCAATCTATCTAGATGTCACTGTAAAGCCTCCTGCCCCTCAAGAGTGTCAACAGCACCTCTCACTTTGGCATCATCAGAAAACTGGCTAAAGGTGCATTCAACTCCTTCCTCCAGATCACTGATAAACAGATCGAACAGGACTGGCCCTAGAATTGCACCTGAGGAACATCATTGGTGATCAGTCACCAGCCAGATGTAACCCCATTCACCACAACCCTCTGAGCTCTGTCCTGCAGGCCATTCTTCCCTCAGCGCACTGCGAACTCATTCATCCCACAACTGGGCAACTTCTCCGGAAGGATACTGTAAAGGACAGTATCAAAAGGCTTACGATGGACACATGGACTTGTGAACATTCATTTGATGCAGCTGATCCCTTACAATTTCAGTGTCCACAAATGAACAATCACTGTTCCCACACTTGTCTGCGCCCCTTTCTCCTTCCTTTGACTGCCCAGTCTATTTTTTCCTTCAGCAGGTTTCATGACCCCACTCCCACAAATGCCTGAGGAGTATAACTTTTCAGAAGAAATGCTTTCTCTAGAGATATATTTTTCAGGAACTGTACTCTGAAATTTTACAGGTGTTACTCATTGGGAAACAATTCCATTAAGGATACAAAGCAAATGTAGTCACCAAATAAAGACCAGATCTTTTTCTGAGAAGGCCTTAAAATAATAAATACATTTACAGTTCCTTGTCACAATACTTTTTTTTTTAAACTTGCATTAAAAAAAAAAGTTTTCCAGCTTGCTGTCTGACTACAGTTGTGTCAAATAGATTATTAATAACTGACCACTAATTTCAGTGTTATTTCAATAATTTAAAACATTTCTATTAAACAGTTCATTTTAAATAGAAATATTCTGAATTTAATTAATATTAGATGTTTGGCTACTCTTTCTGGATACAAAAAATATGGCACATACCCACTGTAATAATAACAAAAGTTTCTAGAAGCAGGACAGTTGCTTATAATGCCACAAATGTCCTTTTCAGAGAAGAGCTTATTAACAAAAGAAAAAATAACCCCACCTTTACCCTTCAATATAGAATATTTCATTAATAGAAAGTAATAAGGGCATCTGAGTTAGGACTTCCATCTCATGGGTATATTTCAGTCACCAATTACGGAGTATTTGTTGCTGTTAAAACTGTTCTAGTCTGTATGTGAAACTGGTAAATCAATTTAAATAGCAAATAAACTTAGTAAACAAACTTTTAGATAAAATAATTTCAAAATGGAGTTAAAAAATTTCTTTCTAAAGATATCAAAACAATAACATTGCACTGTAGAATATATTCCTTCTTTTCTGGCAAAAACAATCATTGCCACTTCCATTTTTTAATCTGAAAGTGCAACTAAACAATAACAGTCTAGCCATTTTAATGATATTCTTCGTGTGCAAAGTATAGGCTTGAATATCCTAAGCAAAGGAGAACATGAAATTCCATCTCCTACATAATTGCCTACTAGATAAAATGGAGAATGAAATAATTATCTTTCTATTGGCAGCTTTGTAATTCCAGTCCTCAATTTCTCAGCTTTTTCATGAATGCACCAAAACTAATTATATATTTAGTGTCATGGGCTCTGAACAAATGACTGAACAAAAAATTTTTTTCTTCCCATTGAGGAATGCTATTGAAAAAAATCAGTTTGACATTAATTTCTTCCATCCTTTTCCAAACTAATCCTTCAATCAAATAAAATAAACAAATAATTCCCTTAATGCTAAATTATCAACATTGGAAGGACCAATCATTTTAAGGCTCAACTGCAATGTCCTGTGGTTTCACTGATGGTTATGCTCACTGTTGATATAATTTGGAGGAGCTAAACAGAGACACATGACCTATTCAAGTGTAAAAAGTATTTAATATATTCTTTTAGAATTAATTGTAAAAGATATTTTTCAAAATTAGGCAAAAGTGTAGCTAATGAAAGAGAGAACAAATAATATTTTATTGCTATTGACAAAACAGTCAAGCCGACAACTATCACAGCACAAAATCATGCCTTCATAGCTGCATTGATTCAGCTCCAGCTTGCACTACTGTAATACTTAGCATTTAACACATAAGCTAGAGTTTTGTTGGTATGACATCCCACTCCTACCCCCTGGGATGCACATCCCAAAATAAGGAGGTTCCATCAACATGCAGTGATAGCAGCTAAAATCACTGCTCCATAGCAGAGCAGAAGACTTTCATTATGTTAGAGGTATCAATTCCAAATGTACTCTCTATTAGATAATTTGGCAAAAGTGTAAACACAACATTTATTATCTTTACATCAGTGAAACAAGAATTAACAAAATGAAAAGCTAAAGGTATATGTATCTTAATATTGAGCTACAAAACCCCTCTGAGTCATAGAATCACAGCATTAAGGGAACGGATCTTAAATATCATCTGTTCCCAATCCCCCTGGCCTGGGCAGGGACACCTCCCACTAGACCAGGTTGCTCAAGGCCTTATCCAACTGGGCTTTGAACACTGCCACGGATGGGGCAGAGACAACCTCCCTGGGCAGCCTGTTCCCGTGTCTCACTATCCTTACAGCAACAAATTTTTTTCCTAGTATCTAAGCTTAATTTCTCCTCTTTCAATTTGTACCAATTGCACCTTGTCCTATTACTAAAGTTCCTGACAAAGAAATTAAAGCTATTGTTTTCCAATGGTCTCATTAGATTCTTAAGACTACCAGTCATTCACCAGTCTCATTAAGAAGAGTCACAAGGTGAAATCACCTATTAACATAAAATACGAATTATGATGATGGCTGGCACAAGGTTTTACTGGAGCATATGTACCATGAATAATTAAGAGCAAATATTGTAAAACCAGAATAGTCAGATCATGCTTGGGATATATTAGCATGACTCTATTGGCTTTATTAGTATTGTGAGCTTTTTTCTTATTTGTCCATGTGAAAATGGAAATAAGTCAACTCTTTTTAATGCAAAAATAATTAGACCATTTTGTACTTGACACAAAAAAGGCCCACAAAATAAGTAATAAGTGAGAATGATGTCGTGCTAACACATTTTCCAAGAAATCAATAATCAGTGTGTTCTTAAAATGTCAGACAAAATCACTGCCTGGGTATAAATTATATAATCTCTTGTATGTTTCAACCATACTGAACCATTCCTGACCTTCTAAGATGCAAAAAAGCATGCAATTGTTCATTACCAAAGAGAAGAATGTCATGTCCAACTAAGACCAATTCTGAAGATATAACATTTGAATTATTAATTATAGAAAAGGGGAGCACTTATATAACTTGTTTAACAAAAAATGTACTGGGATTGTCAACAGTAATGCATAAGGTAAGTGTCTGCAATAAAGTAAGGGATGCTTACATGGGCCTACCCGTGTTACACAATCAACACAACAGTGTCCTCTCACATGCTAAGAACGAAAATGGGGTATCTGGATTTTGGCTACGTATTAAATATGCTTCCTGACATCAGAGAATATGTCAGGAAATAAGATACCAGAACATTTACTGTGATTCACAGTCCACTTTATGTCTCTAAGTGAGGAAAACCAGAAACAGGAACAACATTTTTGGTACCAGTGAGATATTTCTTTTGCACCAGTTCTGATAGGGAAGAATTTTGTGAGGGCACATGGTTTCAAAAACAGAGATTATTAATATCAAAGAAAGGTATTGCTTATATAAATACAGTCCTAAGGTGCTCAAGACATTATAATGAAATACTTCAATTCTACTTCAGCTAAGATCTTCATTCATTATTTCATTTTGTCTTGCCTAGACTAAAACAGTAATTTGTTTCATGGCTTCTACAAATTCCCATTTTTTTAATGCAGATTCCTGAAAGACACAAAGTTTATATCTATCCCCAATATGATTCTTATTTTTCTTCATCTCATTAAAGGTAGTTTTAGCTCTTGAAATCCTGAAAATAATAGCTTTCTAACTTTCTCAAAAATTTTTAGTTGTTTTTTTCCTATCTTCCTATTTGCTAAACACCATTTTATTCTTAGATATGGTCATCTTGTTACCGGCAATATCTGATATTCCATACTTTTGAAAGAGCTTTTGCATGCTTCTTTATTTTATAAAACCCATGCATAGTTTTTTATCTTCTATTAGTCGTGAAGAAGGAAGAAATTTCTAAGTCTAATGACCAAAAAATATTTCACCTTTTGCTAGAAAGATATCAAGACTGCATGAAGTATAGTTCACATGTGTAAGACTCCAGATTGAAACAGTTAAAAAACCCATTTGCATTATCTTAATCCATTTCATACACATTAGGGCATTAGCCAATTTAAATACAGGCTAATATTAAAGCTAAGCATAAATACAACTGTTTACAAGATCAGGGCTTTATCTTGGAGCATCAGAAACTAATACACACAAGGAATAACAGAACAGAAAAGACTACACTTACCAGTTCAAATAGGTCTGGATTATGAAAGTCATGAACGATGATTGTGTACCACTGATAATCAGAGCTATTGTTTAATATATTTGTTGATTTATTCTATCATGCTGACTATAAATGTAAACACACAATCTCATTTGAGAGAGTATTTCCAGGTAGAGGTTTCACGGTAAGTCTTATAATCACATTATATTGTATTGCACAGAATGACTGAAGATAGAAGTAGGAAAGCTAGCTGAAACTGGGATCCAAGATATTACAACATAGCAGGAATTCAAACATTTAGTTTTCATATGTACTGGAAATTTTCTTCTGTAAACCAAAACATCTTTAGAAGTTTTAAGGTCACAGTATAAAGGATCTTAAATCTTTATGTGAGATTACCCTGGATATCTTCATATTTGCAATATTCTTTCTAACACTGAGGATAAAAGAGTAACTTTTTTGAATGCCTATATACAGCTCCAGTTCAGATAAAAACAGGAAACTGTTATTTCCGTTTAACTAGGGACAAAAAATATCCATTTTGCACATAGTAGAAATACCTTCAAAATGAAGATACTGTAGAAAAAGCAGCTTCTATTTCAGCATAAGCACAATTTAGCTTGTTTAACTGGCATGCAATGACAACGGCTTCTCACTGGGGAAAAGCCAGGAGAGGCAGATAAAACAGACTCAGTATCTGGTAGAGAAGAACACTTTAAGACCCTTTCAAGCCCCAGTCTTAGTAGTGCATTAGATTAAACTTCTTCACTTATGGTGTTTTCATTTCACTGCAGCTATTGGGAGTCACTGAACCTGCTGTGTCAGAGGCCTTCAGCCAGCCGGACCTGCTGGTGGCAGATGTAGCTCTCCAGGTCACAGAATGTCAGGAGTGCCTGATGCTTCTCCATGAGACTGGGGCAGACAAGCAGTTCTTTTGCAGGCATGCTGTGGCTGAAGAGCTGTGTCACCAGGTGAGGGAGCTATGGGAGGAAGTGAACAGGCTGTGTAGTATTCCAGTGAACGAGCAACTGATTGACTGGGTATTTACAGAGATGCTACAGTCTTAAGATTCTCAGGAACCTTGAACCTCCATTGCAGTAGAGAAGAAGATGGACTTAGAACCCTGAAATGTAATTAATCTAGGATCAGTTGAAGATGAAGGCTGGAAGCAGATCACTGAGCATACCAGGAGGAAGGTTCCTTCTCCTTCCAAAAGCTTAACACGTAGAACTGTCATCTTCTGCAACAGGTATGAGGCCCTGTAACGCAAATACCAGACAACTAATGGGGTGGGAGAAGGTCCTTTCTGGGACAGAGAGCCTCCTAAAGCACCATCTCCCTCCTAAAGCACCATCTGTAACTTGCATCACAATCACCTCTGTTAAAAGAAGCGTAGTTGTAATAAAAGACTCCCTTCTAAGGGGACCAGACAGCCTGGTATGCAGACTGGACCCAACTCACAGGGAAGTCTGCTGTTTCCCAGGGGCTTGAATAAGGGACATCACCAGAAAACTCTTCAGTCTCTAGTACGGTCCTCTGATTACTATCTGCTATTGGCTGTTGAAGCTGGCAGCATCAAAATAACATGGTAGTCCGAGTGCAATCAAAAGAGACTTCAGGGCCCTGGGACAATTGATTGAAGAATCAGGAGTGCAGGTGTCCTTCAACAAGGAATAATATTGATAGGAATAGGCAAATCCATCAGGTCAATATGTGGCTCTGAGGCTGGTGTTGGCAGAAAAATTTGGGGGTTTTTGACCATGGGATGATCTATTCAACACTGGTCTACTGACAGCTGACGGCATGTACCTTTCTCAGAGGAGAAAAAGAGTTCTAGCACAGGAGTAGCAGAGCTCATGGACAGAGCTTGGAATGGGGAAAATACCAGACTTGCCGGTGATGAGCAATGCGACAGGGTGCCAAATCTTGAGGAAATGAGCATTAATGGCATCTGTCAATCTGCTTCACAAGGTGTTGTCTACAAAATACCACACCTGAAATACTTTTATACTAACACACACAGCATGAAGAACAAACAAGATGAGCTCAAAACTTTGGCCCAGTCCCAGAGATTTGATGTCACTGACATGAGTGAAATCTGGGTAGATGAGTCCAGCGACTGGAGTGCCTTGTTGGATGGTTACAGGCTCTTTAGGAGAGATAGGGCAGAAGAAGCAGAGGGGTAGTGTTGTATGTAATGGAAGAGATAGAACGTACAGAGCTCAGTGTTGGGAATGGCACAGTTGAGAGCCTCTAGGTAAGAATCAAGGAGCAAACAAATAATGTGAATGTCATCGTGGGAGTCTACTATAGAATTCCTAGCTGGGACTATGACACTGACAAATTATTCTTTGAGGAACTAAAGGATCCTTCCAAGTCAACTGCCCTTGTCCTTATGTGGGACTTCAGCTTGCCAGAAATAACTGGGAGCATCACACAGCTGGTGCAACCCGGGCCAGAAGATTCTTAAAAAACCTAGAGGACAACTTTTACAGAACAGGTCCTAGGGGAGCCAACTTGGAAAGATGCCCTTCTCAACCTGCTGCTTGTCAAAAGAGAGGCTCTTGTGAATGAAGCGGTGGTTGGCAGCAATCTTGGCCACAATGACCACGAAGTGAATGAGTTTAAAATCTTTGTTGACATGAGGAAAAGTGCCAGCAAAAGTTCAACTCTGGACATGAGGAGAACTGACTTCAGGCTGATCAGGGAAGTAAAGTGAGTGAGTAAAGTCCCTAGAAAATATCTTTGCAGGTGCTGGGGTTCAACACTGTTGGTTACTTTTTAAACATCACCTCCTAAGGGCACAGGATCAGGCAATTCCCAAATGCCTGAAGTCAAGCAGATGAGGCAGAAGGCAGGCTTGGCTTAACAGGAATATTCTCTTGGAAATTAGATGGAAAAGGAAGGTGTATGTCCAGTGGAAACAACGTCAAGTGACATGGGAGGAATACAGAGATACTGCTTGCCACTGTAGGGAGAAAATTTATGCAGCCAAAGCTCAGCTGGAGATGAAATTGGCCACAAATATGGGGGGCAATAAGAAGAGTTTTTTCAAATATATCAATGGTGACAAGCAGTGTAGAAATAACATCTGCCCATTGCAGGATGAGGATGGGTGACGTAGTTGAGTGAGCTGAACATGAGCCAGCATGTGCCCAGATGGCCAAAAATGCCAAGGGCATCCTAGCTTGTGTCAGCAATAGTGTGGCCAGCAGGACAAGGGCATCAATTGCTCCTCTGTACCTGGCACCTTGAATCTTGTGTTCAGTTCTGGGTCCCTCACTACAAGAAAGACACTAAGGTGCTAAAGCGTGTCCAGAGGAAAACAAAGCTGGTGAAGAGTCTGGAGGTATAATGAGGAGCAGTTGAGGGAACTGGGGTTGTTTAGCCTGGAGAAAAGGAGGCTGAGAGGAGACTTTATTGCCCTCTGCAACTATCTGAAAGGAGGTTGAAGCCAGGTGGGTTTTGGTCTCTTCTCCCAGGCAACCAGTGACAAACAAGAGGAAATGGCTTCAGGTTGCATCATGGGGGCTTTTAGGTTGGATATTAGGAAATTCTTTATGGAAAGGGTTTCCAATCTTGGGAACAGGCTGCTAAGGAAAGTAGTTGAGTCACCAAAAAATGTGTAGATGCGTTACCTAGGGACATGGTATAGTGGTGGACTTGGCAGTGTTATGTTAATGGTTGGACTAGACATTCTTACAAATCTCTTTCAACCTAAAGAAATCTATGATTCTAAATGATTCTAAATAATTCTGTAATCATAAACTAGTGTCTTTCCTGTTTGGTTTTTGGTTTTGTTTTTTTTTCTTTGACAGTGACAGAAGAGTTCTTTTGAGCATCTTACAACTTGAGCAAGTTTATACTGGGTAGAGTTTGTCAATTTTTCAGATTTCTCTCTGATTTCTAGAGCTGACCTACTATAATTTCTCAGTCATGTTATCCATAAAGGCCTCCAAGAATAACCTTTTTTGTAGATCTACTCAATAGTAAGCCTATAGAGCTTTTGCTGAAGTAACACAATCAGTAGACATAACAGTTATATAATAGACCATTTCAGCTCAAATAATAAAATGTTTCAAAGACTATATGCCTCATAGTGGAACTGTTACTTAACCTCAACTATAGGTATTGCTATCAGCTCTTTTCAGAATACAGTACAAAACCCCCACACATCTGAAAGCTGATCTTTTTTTCCAGTTAGCAGAATCTGTGCCTTACATAATTAATTCAGAGTTAACAGCAGTCTAACCTACCACCTGCCACTTGCAATTTCTAACTTTAAACATGTTACTTCTTATGTTATGTTCTCAGTATTACACCCACATTTCCAACAAGAAGAATAGCAAAATTAGATCATTATGTATTACTTCATCAATAGTTACTGAATCATGAAACACAAACCAAAAATATATATGGGAATGGATTCTCTAAACTGACAAGTAATGTAAGAAATATATTCAAAAGACAAACTATGAGTTTGTCTGAAGGTTTTCAGTATAAATTGGTTTTCAAAGATAAATACGCTTTTTAATACACAAGGGTGTTTTGGTGCTTTTTGTTGGGCAGGGAAACAGGTGACTGAGAAGAAAAAGTTCTTCCTTCTCACTTTTCCACCAGACAGGAAACCCTTCCACTTAAAGTCTTACACTAAATTATCTAAAAAACATTGTGACTGCCAATCTGAACAGAAATTTTTGCAAATCAGAGCTTTGATGTTGAATCAGAAAAACTTCACTTAATTATTTCATAGCTGAAAACTTATACCTACTAAACACACCATTAAAAAATCCATCTTGATTCAGAAAAAAATTATTTTTTCGCCCCTTCTTCCAAGATAGTTTTTCAAATTATCCTCAGCAATAAACAGTTATTTTTAGCTAAAATTATAAGGATAAAAACCACTCTGTAATGTCCCTTAAAATATGTTATCATGTGATATTTAAAAAGTAATTGAAAATTAAAAAAAAAAATGAAGGCTTTTAGAAATACCGTTTTCCTCAAATAGACTTGACTTTTTTCTATTTGTTGGTATTTCTAATGGCAGAAAGGAGACACTGAAACAAAACCAAGTCACACATAAAAACTATAAAGTACAGTTACGTCCTGCATTTTTGTCTTAATAATTTCTGATTCTGTGCTGAAAGGTTAGACTTCAGAAGCTTAACACAAATTTCACTGAATAGCAAAAGAAAATCTCTTTGAAATGAAGAGAGTTTAATCAGATTGCAATGCCATCATATTATATTTTGGATTACACCATGGTCTACTAAACCATTCTCTCAGAATAGTAACACCATTATATATATATATATAGCTGTACAATTGAATTGATATGAAAACATTTTGGGCTGGAAGATCAGAAGCACTTCATATGGAACCAGATGACATTTCAGTCTTGCAGAGGCACTATGATGAATATCACCAGAGAGGAGACCCTTTTTACCATGGATATGAGGACCAGTGATCCTCAGACAGACCTTCCTCTCAGTGTCTGTGTTATAAGAAACTGGCCAGCAGAAGCAAAAGCTAACACAGACTCATGTAGGTTGGGAAAGACCTTTAAATTGATGATCTGAACATGACCTGTCTCTTTCCACTTCGACTAGTCAAAAAGGAAAATGCCATCAAAGCCTTCTTCTGTTCTTCTGTTCACTATGTACCAGGCAGGGTCTGCAAGCAGAGCACGTCCACAGAAGCCCACAGCTGCAGGGAACACCAGTTCAAAGGCTGGGCTCTCCCTTCACAAGTCTCTGCTCTCAGACCTTTCTTGTTCCTGAGGACAGGAAGCACAGATGTTCAGGGGACACTGATGGGTTAGAATATGCTGAACTGTCCTTATGCACATGTAAATTGAGTGAGCCCTGGAGAAGGCCCCCGACATAAAGTGAATTGAGATAACTATGGCACCAGGGAGAAAGGTACTCTGATATTATTTTGAGCCACAGGTTGCTTGCAGCGTGGCCAACATCATTGGCTGGGTTTTAAGGGTACCACAAAAGCTGCAAGTCCTGAAAAAAGCATGTTTCCAGATATTCTTCTAAGACCTACATCCTGTAATAAAAAAAAAATTTTCCTCTCCATATTTGTACCAATGAGTATTTCCACCCATATGCTCTACAAGCAGAAGTTATTTTTCATAAAATAAATGGCGTAAAATTCTTAGCAATCGATAAAATATAGATAGTAATGCAGTGAAAAGGTGAGGTAGATTAAAAAAATCCTAAAACTTAACATGAATTTAAAAGCACTGCTACTTTTTTTACCTGTTGCTTTTTATGTTCTTTCCACACAGTACAGCCCTATTAAAAATGAAATTTTCACTAATAATTTAGGATCTTTTAAGTAAAATGGCTGACTTAGGAGAAAATGTAAAGGACTTTTGGTTTTGATTTGTTATTCTGCTTCTGCCTAGGAGTATGTGTCAGCAGCTACATGAATCATTTTAATTTCGAGGCCTTGAGATTCACCCTGAGGACCCCCATCAGAAAGAAAGAATCTCCAAAATGAAAAGAAGAAAATATTAAAAATATAGCAACTTTGTAGCTGTCATTTGGCAACAGCTGTTATTTATATTATTAATTGAAACTGAATCAAGAAGAAAAAAAATCTTATTAGATTTTGACAAGGAACCTAATGCAGTGCTTGGTGAATACAGTAGATAACCCACAACAAAGGTTTATGGAGGTTAGGGTGTTCCTAAGGTCTTGCCAGGGAGTCTCTATTCAAAGGTGGACTAAATTCCTGTGAAGCCAGATTAATCCACTTTCAAATGAAATATATCTGCGAGTCTTTCACCTCTTGTATGGTTAGCTGGTCAAGAAAATAGTTCCATGTATCTCAGTGGTTTTTTTGGTGGTAATGTGTATCTGAGATATAACCAGTAACAAATTCCTACACCTGGAGGCCATTCCTACGAGAAACAAGATGTTAATAACTCTTCATATCTTTAAAGAACAATACATCCAGAGAGAAGCACAGGGATGGTAAATATGTATCACCCCCTCTTCACCTCACGCCAAAAAGTCACAGACTAATCAACTATATTTAAATTTTCATTTTTTAAAATTTTCATTTTACATCTGCTCTTCTCTGAAAGGAAGCAGCTCCAGAAATGGATGTTCCAAAAATTTTTAAAATTACCAGATGTTGATTTTAGGTACATTTGCATAATTTTTTCAGCAGTCCAGATTAAAAATCCACTTGCAAGATCTTTATCATGGAAAAACTATCAGTGAAAAAGAAGATCAACCTCAAGAAAAGCAGAAATACAGAATTTACAATAGTGATGAATCGTCAAAACCTATGTCAAGAAACAGTATTTTAAAAACTACTACTCAGGCCAAATTAATTTTTACTACAAGTGCTTCATGTTACATTGTACTCATTCTTAGTTTCCTGAATTAATGGGATATTAGCTGAACAAGAAGATTTTGTCTCAAAATAAATAAATCAGCATGTTGAATACGAAATGGAGGGGTTTTGTACTTTAATATATATTAAAATTTTTAACAACAGTATGGTGTAACAGTAATCTATCACAATCAGAAAAAAATGGTTTTCTAATAAGTATTTTACCCTCTTTCATGATAGTTCACAAATGAGGCTCTTACATCAGCAATTTATAGCTTTATAATTAATCATTTTCCATGGCAGCTATTACAAAAAATAATTTGAAGATACATGTTATTGCACTTTGTAATGCATTGTATTATTTTTAATATCTCGGCATACATTGCAACTGCTGATTTACCAGAGCATTTTGAAACTCTTGGAGAATGTACTGCACTACACAAATTTGAGGTTAGAAGAAAAAAATTTGAGTACTTAAAAAAAAAATACGGTATTTTACATCTTTTTTTTTTTTTTTAATAAGAAAATGCTGTAGTTTATATATATTATCAGAACCATTGAGAATCTCTTGGAGATAGTCCCACACCTCAACCAAATCTAATCTACTTACCAAAACAGAGGATTACAAGAAAAAAATCCAGAACCATGATTATATAGGGGTACAAAATTCTGTTAAACAACAGGATAAGTTTTGTTTGATTTTTCTAATTTAAAGCAGTATTTTTATTTTATTCTCTTCAAAAGGGTAAAGTAAGCCAGATACTTACCATAAAGATGTCCACTTTTAAAATGGAGGTGACTGGAACAGTTCCAGGGCAGAGCTCCGGCCATGCGGCTGGAGAAATAAACATCTCTGAAACAGCTATCAAGAATCTGTCTGTCCATATATATTTCCTTTCCACGGGACTCCTGGTTTGATATATGCGTGTTGCAGGATCCCCACTGCAACAAAGATACATGTTATTGCACTTTGTAATGCATTGTATTATTTTTAATATCTCGGCATACATTGCAACTGCTGATTTACCAGAGCATTTTGAAACTCTTGGAGAATGTACTGCACTACACAAATTTGAGGTTAGAAGAAAAAAATTTGAGTACTTAAAAAAAAAATACGGTATTTTACATCTTTTTTTTTTTTTTTTAATAAGAAAATGCTGTAGTTTATATATATTATCAGAACCATTGAGAATCTCTTGGAGATAGTCCCACACCTCAACCAAATCTAATCTACTTACCAAAACAGAGGATTACAAGAAAAAAATCCAGAACCATGATTATATAGGGGTACAAAATTCTGTTAAACAACAGGATAAGTTTTGTTTGATTTTTCTAATTTAAAGCAGTATTTTTATTTTATTCTCTTCAAAAGGGTAAAGTAAGCCAGATATTTACCATAAAGATGTCCACTTTTAAAATGGAGGATTCCTCTCTAAAGCACAGAAGGGTGCTCTAATAAGCAAATGCAAAAGATTACACAAGTAAACACACTTGTATGTTCCTTCACTGATGCAGTTATTTTTTCAGATGCTCAATTCATTTCACTATGAAAGTAACTTTTAATCAGAACTGATTACAATTGGATTCAAGCCTAGACTTGGAAAATTCATTCAAGGGAAAGGATCTACATTGTGTTACCAGCCCTTGTCATTTCACCTCGAAGACAAAGAAAATAGAGAAAACCTTATCATAAGAGAGATTTCTGAGGAAGAAACAGCCTTAGCTTCTGAAGTCCCACATTTTATTTTCATCTTTGATTCAAGTAAAGTGAAGTCTCTCACATGGTGGTTAGATATATAGCGAATTGTTGTATTTTCTGTTTGAACACATTTAGATGCAATCTATTGATCTAAAATGCATTTCTTGAAAGAACACTTTGAGAGAGAACAAAATCTCATTTAATCTACCCTCTTCCCTTAGGACAGCTCCCATGATAGCTATATCTGCTTCTGGGACTGAAAGTGCTTTACCAAATTCCGGGGAGGCTTCTACTCTTGCACCTTCCCTAGTGTTACAGATGGAATTGAACTGTTCCTTGAAAACATCATAAGCATACTACTGAAATACTGTGTAACAGAAATATTGAGAACTAAGGAAATAGGAAGGAAAGAGGGGCCAGTTAAGGAAATAGGAAGAAGATCAGCAACTTTAGAATACTTGAATATTGAATCATGATCATAAATATAATGAAAAATGTCATGCTTTAATGCTGAAGAGTGTACTATGAGAAAAACAAGACAAAACTATGTGAAAAGAATACAAAAGCCTTCCTTAGGGACCTAAATTATAGACTGCAGGCTGGGCTTAACTATTCTGCAATGGGTAGTAAACACAAATCTGCTTCTTCCTCTTCTATCATGACACTTTTCAGGGGCTTTATCTAATGCTTTAAAATTGCATAAGGTATGTGCTGGCTGCGAATTTGAAAAGCTTTGGGTTTTTTTTGACTGAGAGATGGGTTTTGCAAATGGTTTTTAAAATGTGAAGACAAACATCCACCTTACCGAACTTTGTTGACAACAGCACTTGAAACACTGTCAGGGCACCAGAGGGGCTGGCAGCTTCTGGGGCCAGGTACCAAGGTGTCCTAGGATGGTGATGGCAGGGCCTGGCAGCCACAGCCTGTCTCACCCCAAGCCAGGGACAGGGAGGCCAGGGACATTGGAGCAGCCCCAGACCCAGGCCTTGGCACCTCCTTGGGGGCAAGGACCTGGGGACAAGGACAGACCTCCTCGGGCTGACACATGCTGACTAATCTAACTCTTGGAATAAAAACAAACCAAACAATTAACTCTTACTATCATTCACAAATCAATTCACAGAATGTATGTGTAAGCAAAGGTAAGTAAAAAAAGAAATAGAAATAAACAGAATCCTTTCCTGGAAATACAGTTACAGAGTCTCTAGGAAGTCTCTCCTAAATTTTAAATTTAAAAATATGATGGCAACTCATAGAGGCAGTTACAAAGGTATGAGGTAAATTTGCTGGTTACTGTGTTTGATCAGAGCCTATCTTCAGTCTTAGAGACCAGAGAAAGCCTACTTGTACTGCTTCTGCTGCTGCTCCTGGGCTCGACAAAGTCGGCAAGCAAATGAAACACGCTCTGGAGCAAGTTCAGAAAAGATGGATGCCACCTTAGGGAAATGGACTAAACTTATTGCAAGGTTTGGTGTTCCCCATTTGCACAGGGACTGATGGTGCAAAGGCAGCAAAGTTGAATATTAAGAGAAGACAAATGCTGTCACGCAACAGGCAAATGTTGAATTTCCTGGATAGATCACAAGTTTCTTGGTGTTTTCTGAAAGTAATTATAACATTCCCCAAATGTCATCTTGGCTGTTATCATTGTAAAAATGGTGTAAAATTGGTTCATATACAGGTTGTGCTTGTTTGTTCACGTAGATGGCCAGTAGATACGGAGCTTGTGTTAATTTTGTAAAGTTTTTGTTCAGCTTTTCTTAGGAGGCATCTCAACTGCAGGTGGATTATTTCTGCCAGGTAAGATTACTTGAAGAGCATTTTCTTTATACATAATCTTTGGCAAATCATTGTCATCATACTAGTTTTTTTGTTCTGTATGGTTTATTACAAGGCAAGACTTTATCAGACACATTTATTCAGATTGTAACTGAAAATGAATGTATTGTTCTAAAAGATGAAGACTGATGGGAAACCAGATGCATGCATATTTATTGATCTAATGTAAATTATTCATGAATTCTGAGACTAGTTTTGTTTTTAAATCACAGGATTTGTGAGTCTTATAAAAATTAAAATAAAAATATTAATACAAATATATAAAAGAAAACAGTATCCTCAATCAGTTCTGTATTTATAATTTCCTTTTCATATGTCTACCAATACTGGTTTTATCCACTCCAATGTGAATTAAGTATAAACCTCAAAATATGAAAGGTAAAAAAGTGACCTTACTGAAGCTTATTATTAAAGCAATAACATTATTAACACAATATATCTGTACCAAAAAAAAAAAAACAAAAATCCAAAACAACATAAACCAGAACTGCAAGTCAGGCACTTTAAAAATATATATAACCAGTGTATCTCTAACCATAAGCAGGCATTTCAGCATTACCAAACTGGTGGATAACAGTTTCTGGAATAGAACCTCGACACTTTGCCTCATTTTCACTGCCATTGCAAAGTTTCCTGGTCACCTTTAACTGCATTTCTGAAATTATTATCCTCAAGCACAGCAAGAATCCCAACAGTTTGGGAAAGAGAAAATTAAGCTGGAAAACGGAAATGTGGATCAAGAAGGAGAGATAAGTATGAATTAGGGTACCCCTGTGACGTTCAACTTAATGCCATGTTCTAAATCTTCAATTCAGTTCCCTAGACAAAACTTTAAGGGGGTGTGTGTGGAGAATTTGTTTCGATGCCTTGGTAATTTTTTATTCTAGAACTAGAGATGTAAATAATAACCCCTTGTCTAGAAAAAGGACATCTGTTAACCCCTTGTCTAGAAAAAGGACATCTGTTAGCTGAATTAAAGACAATAAAGTCACCATTTAATTTCACAATAAAGACTGATCTGTAACAGTACTGTTAACATGTGGACCAGTCCTTTGGGTCAGAGCCTTTAAACAGTCTAGTGCATTAATCTTCTGAGTCAGTGTCCTAGTTCTCATCCCAGTTGAGCTAAAAATTACAGTAATGTATTATTTGCTTTAGGGCGAAATCTTATTCATTCCCTTTCCCTAAAGTTAAACACATTTTATCACACATGTAATTTCCATACTTTGGATGAATTAGCCTTCCTTGCTTAAAAACAGAGGACTTAAATTATTGGTTCATATTTCCCTTGAGTAAAGTTCACACATCTCACACAGAGATAAACCCATGTTTATAAAAGTAGTTCTACTCTGGAAAAACAGACATTTTACAGACACTTGCAATGTAATGCTTTCCTCATATCAAGATCTTTAACTTTTCTAATAGATATAGAATGGTATTTTAGACTTCGAAAATAGAGCAAACTCCTTACAGTCCTCATTACCTCTTAAAAGATGTGAATGCCTAGAAGTACAAAAAGCCAAGCTTAATAAACACTAAGATTAGGAACCTTTTCCTATGTCCAATAGAAAGTAAAAGCAAAACCTTGAAATGGTGAGCAGAGAGCAATTTTATATCTAAGAGAAAGACTGTGAAGGATGTGGCCAAAGAATCTACCCTACATGATCATGTATGTCTCACTGCTTTCAGTTCAAGATTTTCAATCCAGTTACACAAATAAGAGCAGTGCTTCACCTGTGTACTGGTCTTGGCTAGAATTGATCATTTTCTCCACAGCAGCTCGTACGGTGCTGTTTGGACTTGTGACCTAAACAGTGCTGATAACACAGGGATGTTTTAGCCTTGTCAAGTAGTGCTTACACAACAACAAGGACTTTTCTGCTTCTCACACCACTCCACTGGTGAGAAGGCTGGGGGTGTACAAGAAGCTTGGAAGGGACACAGCTGGGACAGCTGACCCAAGGGACATCCCACATCACACGAAATCACAATCAACGATAAAGTGGGGGGAAGAAGGAGAAACAAAGGGCCCTTGGAGTGGTGGCATTTGCTGTCCCAGGTCACTGTAATGTGTGATGGAGCTCTGCTTTCCTGAGGAGGGCTGAACAACAGCCTGCCCATGGGAAGAGGTGAATGAATTCCTTGCTTTCTCTTGCTTGTGTACATGACTTTTACGTTCCCTATTAAAAAGTATTTATCTCACTTGTATCACTCCTGTTCTCTCCCCCATTCCATTTTGTGGGGAGTGAATAAGTGAATGTGTGTGACTGAGCTGTCTACCGGGCTTAGCCCAGAATAAGATATCATTACATTTTAAGTGTAAAAATATATTTGTGTATTTTCAGATGAAAGGTTAAAAATATATACATATATAAATAAACACATGTCTACTAAAAAAAGGAACACAGTACAGTAGTCCTGGTTAGGAAGCCAAGATGATATTATAATCTGGGAACTTGCCTATTGCCAATTAATGGCTACAGAAACACATGGGGGTTTTTTGTCTTTTTTTTTTTTTATTTTAGAACAACTTGTTGCTGAAGAGCAGCAGAGATTTTCCACAGTAGATGTTCATACCACCAGCTGGTGAAAGAATAACAAACACAGAAACAAACAAAAGAGGAACAACCAAAGAAAAGTTTCTTTCCTACTTCTGAAATCAATCTCCAACACACATAGTCCATCTCACCAAAGAAGAAAAACAAGGTTAGAACATCAGGCAAAAATTTTTCCCCACCTTGTCTGCCTCCTATGCCTGTCCTTTTTAACTATATGATTGATTCTGGGAGAGAGAGTGTTGGTAGATATCAAGCAAAGAAAATACAGTGCCAGGACACTGTTCCTGATGAGTGATCAATCCATCTTCTGCCCTGCAAAGCTTTCTCCAGCAGGTAGACGACAAAGTTTCCTGGAGGTGGATGCCAGAAATTGTATCAGGATACATAGGAAGGATGATGTACCAGAAAACATCTGTCACCATAAGAGAAATGAAGCTAGGTTGCACAGAACATTTTGCCCCTCCTCTTTGCACACTTTTGATTAACAAAGGACTTTCTGATTGTTACTGTGATAGTGGAAAACAAGGTCTAAGCAACAAGGTTTTTAGTTGTGCCAATGCCCTCATAAAGTCTACAACTGTACCAAAATGGAATCCTTAGAAATCTAAAAGAAACAGTAGATTGTTCTGCCTATCTCTCTGATGCCCCGAGTTATTCTTTGAATGACTCTTGGGAAAACTGTAAGAATATATCAATATTTTGAACACAACAGAAAACTGTGAGAATTAAGTGCATTGTTCAGAGAAGCTTCTTAAAAGTGTAAAAACTGTAGGTGTAGAAAATCCAATATTTACTTAAAATTGAAAACAAAGGACATTCAATATTTACTCTTAGCTGAGAACTGACAGATGACACTTTCAAACAAGTGTTCATGACAATATTTTTAGATGAAGCACATATTTCTGTTCCTTCAGGAACGGAGGAGTGCACTGTACAGTACCTGGTGGAATTAGAAAAAAAATGTAAGACTCAAATTTTGAGTTTGAATTTCTAGTGATTCTCTTGTCAGTGAAGAGTAGACATTGAAAAAGGTCTAGACTAGAGATGCAATTTCTGTTACAACATTTCAGAAATTCCTTGAGGGTAATCAAACATACAAAAACCTCAGTATGAAATACAGCTCTTAGAACTTCAACAAAATTTCAGTACCCATGCACAAAATAAAGTTATTTTAATCCTACACACTGTTAGCAAGATGTATCACTTATTAAAATAACTAAACTTTCAAACTGATTCTTCACTATGACCGCCTCTTGATACTGAGTAGAAACCAATCACATATAATTAAGTTGGAGTTTTCACCAATAGCTATAAATAAGTGTTCTGCAATGCAATCACATGTGGAATTCCAGAGCTTCATCATGGATATTTCCTTATCTAGCTCAAACAGAACATGTCATTAGCAAAATTTTATGCTTGACAACCCTTAAATATTTCCTAATATCCAACTTAAAGCTTGCCTGGGCACTTTGGGGACATTACTTCTTGTCCTATGACATGTTACTTGTGAGAAGAGACAGACCTCCATCTTGCTATCTTCTACCTCCTTTCAGGTAGCTGTAGAAAGCAATAAGGTTTCTTCTGAATCTCCTTTTCTCCAGACAGGACAGCATCATCTCCCTCAGCAGTTCCTCATAAGACTTGTGTTCCAGACCCTTCACCAGCTTCATTGCCCTTTACATACACAGTGCCAAAAACAGTTTAAAAGCCCGTGTGCAAAAACTGTGATAGACGAGGTTAAGCTTACTTTAAGACTAGTACAGGAACCTGGGAACTGGCTGTGGCGTCTTAGTTGTGGATTTTGGGGGTTGTTGTAAGGTATTCCTCCAGAGCAGAAGCATTCAATGTATGTAAGATACTTAGTATAGCCCTGTAAGGTCATTTAAATTATATTGGAGCCCCTGAGCAGGAAGCAATGAGACAGTTAAATACACTTAATTTTCATACTCACTTAGCAGTCCAATATGAACTAATCTGCATTTCAGCAGGGAATCACCAACCCTAGTAAACTAAACATGCTCATTTTAAACAGATGTCACTGAGAAAGATATTTCAACTAAAAAAAGTAAGAACTCTTAATAGGAAAAGTAAAAATTCTTGTTCAAGAAAGTGACAGAAATTGATTTCTGACATTTTTTTCTTAACTGATATGATTTTCCATGTACTCAGGGACATAGAGTCATGGAATACCTTATCATTATTTCAATTAGCACAGTAGATTCTTATCTGGGATATCATGACAGGCTGTTCTACTAAAGCATGAAAAGAGTGCTCTTCTCTTTTGAACTGGAAAGTTTATTCAATTTGTCTTTATATCAATATAAATTATCTTGTCTATAATAAGGAGATGAGGTAGGCCTTAATCCATTAAACCAACAATTATTATCTCACTACTAAAAGAACTTTGTTTTAATAGATTCCATTACATAATTATATTTTTAAGTATTCATGCTTATTTAGCAGTATTAAACTTGTGAATAACTTGATAAAAAATATATTTTTCTTGTCTTGCAGAGCAATACACATGCAACTTTAAAATTACACTCTAATTATTTAATGCTACAAAATCTGTCATTCCCATATGAACTATGGCCAAGAACTTCCAAAAAGGTGTAAGAAGAGTTCCAGATATGGACAAAAGTCTCGAACTCCTGGGGTAGTTAACTGGGGTTTATGAGGCTCATCTCTACATTTGGAAGTATCTATTCAGACATTAACTATGTTTATTTATCATTTGTATTGTGCTCTCAGTCAGGAACCAAAGATAATCAGTGAATAGGTCATTTCTTGTAGGGATCCTGGAAGCTATTTTTGTGAAGACAGAAAGCAGAAAGAGACTGACACTCTTCTCACACTTCATTATTAGCATGGACTAATTTGCAGTGACATTCTTTGATAAATGGAAATACTTATTTCTTTATTATTTAGTATCTTAAAGTAAAACAAAAAACAAACAATACATGACTAAGATCTTTGTAATATTGTTGCTGCAACAACAGAACATTATAAATACAAATATCTAAGGTTTTTTCACGTTCAATTCAATGACAAATGAGTCTCCTGTCCTGTCAATGTCTACACTTGAATTCAAAACTGCAGTGAATGGAGGTTTTATCTCTTATTTTATAACAGCTGCAGCAGAACTGCTGCCTTGAAAGGATATATGCCCTACACATTTCTTCACTTTGTATATTCTGTTCAGAAAGACTGATGCACCTGGGAAAGAGCTGTGTGGAACTAACATACCCCAGACAGGATTTACCATGTAAGCAGTAGAATTGTACTACAGGTTTCATTTTCATTCCCAAAGCCTGTAGCAATAGGAAGTGGGCTGCTATAGCTGCAACAAAAAGCACATAGGCTAATTTGAAGTTTCCTCAGGAAAAATAAAAAAAGCTCCTGGTGCCGAGTTACCAGGCAAATGTTGGCTGCTGGTCTTTGATGAGCCACACTCAACGTAAGCAAAGAACAAGCAAGGACAGACCATAAATCAAGTTTATGGATCAAAAGACCTCATGGCTTGGGAAAGGCAGAATATTGAATTTGCAATTCAAACTCCCAGGAAAAGATTTCATGTACATTTGGGCATTTCAAAAGATGCTCAAAGTTTGAAGACAGGTAGCAGTGGGGGGATGTATACATGAAAATGTGGGAGTAAGAGAAGGGATAATCCTTATTAACACTAAGTATCTAAATAAATTATTTGCTCTATTTTTCACTAATAACTTCACTTTTTGTTTTATTTTCTTTTTACAGAGAAGCATTTCATGTTTTCTGGGGTTCCCTGAATATTCTGATTTAAGAAAACATATAATCCTATCCGCATAATCTTTGCAAATATACCTAAGATCTAGACATTGACTTCTTCCCTCTCTTTTTCCAGCATTATTAGTACATATTTATAAATTGAGTGAGTGCTTTGCTGCAGTTGGGTAGGAAAAAAAAATAGGAATCAGTAGTGGCTATTGCAAGTAATTATTAATTACATGACTAGTTATTATTACACTCCACAGCTAATTACCAAAAGTAAATAATAACCACAAATACAGAGCAATTCCTAGAAAGCCATTCAAAATCAAAGGATTTTGAAAGTCTTAAAACTTTAGGTTATGCATGGAAAATAGTTTTGACATTCACAGCCAAAATTACATAGTTGCAGCAAATTTCTATGCAGAGACTTCACAATTTTTACCCAGGGGAAAACAAAACAAAGCAAAACACAAGTCCTAGAGCCAAGCAACTGATAAACTAGATTGTTGGTAGCCTGATGGAGATGAGGTTGCTGCACCTCCTTATTTTTAATCCACGATTTAGAAGCAGTGTGAGGTCAAGCAGTGTTCCCACAAGGCACATACACAGATGCAACACGCAATGGGTGACACACAACTAGAACCACTCAGTACTCAAACACAAACAGCACAAACAACCTCATTCTTTTCCAGCTGACCAGGAGGAAGGATGATTTATAATTGGAAATGTACTCACATACTCAGCATGGATTGCTCCTGTAACTTGCCACACTTGGTCTATCCAGTAGCTAACACCTGGACTTTTCACTTGGTGCCATCTGGACATAAAACTCTGGGGCCTTCAGCTCCCCTCCAGCTCCAGGTACAGACACCCTTTTAATCCTGGACATAATCACACACCCCCACTCAACCCAGCACACTTACTGATCCCCCACAGCCTTACACACTGAATATATCCAGTAACAGTACCTGGACCCCTTGGGCCCTCAGTTCCTAATGCCATCCTGCTGGTTCCTGGTGCCCTGGTCTCCCCTTGCCTCATGCACAGAGACACACAGCTACAAACAGGGCTCTCAAACCACATACCATACAGTTGCTCTAGACTGATCTTGGCTCCTGCAGCTGACTCCTGAGCTTTCTGGTCTGGACTTTTGGCCAAATGGATATCCATCGCCCAAGCCACTCATCCAGCTTTCTGGCTATTCCAGCCTGAGACCCTGTAGTGATCCCATACTGGCATAGACACCCCTGTAATACACACACAGTTTGCTGGCAACAGACACACAGACCCTTTTGACTCATGGTCCTGCTCCAGCTGCTAGTACTTAAATTATCTCCATGCACACATGCATACAAGAGAGAGACCTTTTACTTGGGAAATGGAGTTAGAAATGGAGCATAAGGAAACACAGAACAGACTGCTGATCGAGGACAGGGCATGGCCAGGAAATGGTGCTGAGCAAACTGAGGCAGGAGAGAGTTTCTTCTATTTTTACCTGTTGGTACTCTAAACAACAATAGTTAATTTCTTCCCTCCCCCTCTTCACCCCCCACTTGGCATTGGAAAGGGATTTTTGGGGAAACAATTGGCAAAAACATGGTTTTGTGAGGAAATCCATGGGTGAAGAAATGGATTGGGAATACACTGGGGGTAATAGGATATAGGGTAAAAGGGAAAGGTGGGTTAGGAAAGGGAGACCGTAAGGACTGTTTATAATGGAGATATTGTCTACCATGACTACGATTTTTAGCATATATACTGCCTTTCACAAAAACACCATCAGGCCCAGTGACCTCTGCTGCTTGTAACCCTTTTCTACCTTGCACAATTTTGAACTCTACTACTACTTCTTCCCGGGGTTGCATTCGGGGCTGCGTGGGCTGGGCCGGGCCACGCTGCTCAGCTCCCCGCGTGCCGCCACCTCCTCTGGTCGCAGCTGCGCTGCCGCTGCCTGGTGCCGCACCCACATCTC
>NW_008238983.1:6054497-6083735 GCF_000691975.1 Corvus brachyrhynchos | reverse complement strand
GCGTCGCTCCGCTTGCGTGTGGGAACTGCCTCGCTGCTGCTCGCAGAGTGCTCGGTCCACGTGGCCTGGGTCGCACGGTCCCTGAAGGAGTTTTAACTTGGCAAGGACACAGCTGACATTGTTCAACAGTCTCAGTAATTAAATAATATTCACAAAAATATTCTTCCATCGGCATATATTTTGACTCAGAAATTAACTGTGTCCAAACAGTCTTCCAAAAGTCTGTGGTAAGAATCAAATCCCAAGAAACGTAGAAAAAGTTCTTAAACAACCATGCCAGGAAGTGTTTCAGTTCCTTTTGAGCTTGAATTAATCTAAAATTTACAAATCGTTGTTCAAGAATCTTTTCAAGTTTAAGACAGATGTCCATATGCGGCTCTGAGAGCCAAGAGTCTTCCCACGGTTCCTCCATAGTTTAGATATGGAATAGCAAAACAAAAACAAGAATAGAAATCCAGAGTTTACTCACAAATCAGTCGCTGTCCTTAGGGATCGGGGATTGTTCTGCCTGCATTACCCACCATTTATTACAGTGGGGATACTGCAACACGTGTATCAGACAACGAGGCCCGTGGAAAGAAATATATGGACCGATTCTTGATAGATGTTTTCAGAGAGATGTTTATTTTCCCAGCCGCATGGCTGAGGATGCCGAGGAAAACTGTAGGAATCACGGGACCGGAGGGTCCTTGCTCGCGCAGGGGAACACAAAAAAACCAACGGGGAACGAGGCTGACCAGGGGCTAGGGAAACCCGGTGCCTCCCCCCCAGGGCCCCTCTCCCAGGACCACATGGCAGGGGGAAGGACCCCAACACTGCCCCACTTTGAGTGAGTGGAGAAGAGCCTTTTATCAGATAAGCTGACAAAGCTGTTCTGCCAAGAACACACATTTTCCTACTTCAGAGTTTGTAATTTGGGGCTGTTCCCTTATTATTCTTTAAATGTATAAATTCTATAGCCTTATACTACAATCTTATTTAAACTATTCTAACCTAAGCTTCTAAAAATCCATAACTTTAAAGTCTTCAGATATTAAGTCATTTAAAACCAAGTATAGGCAGTACTAAGCTAGAAGTAGCAGACTTCTTAAGATGAGTATTAACACTCATTGATATCTGCTTCTGATTGCTCCGAGAACCTTTACTGATCATGATATGAAATCCTTACGCTTCATAAACAACATTCTGTCATTAATGCTGGGACCTTTCTCTTGCCCTTTTTCCCTCTTTTGGACCTCCTTTGTTGTAAAGGAAGCTTGTGCATGTAAGTGTAAATTCAGAAGACTTCCAGATAAAGTATAGTTAAGCTGGAATTGAACAGTTGAGGTATTAGGAAAAGCAGGTCGCAGAAATGCTTGCAAATTCAGAAGAGTGATGTTTTAAAAAAAATGAGTCCTAAGCCCCAAAAATTCAAAGTGAAATTTCATAGTGAAAAATTTTATTCTTCAAGACTTTCCCATCTTTTCCAATATTCTGCTTCTTCCCCTTTTATCATGCCAAATTAAATTAACTGTTATTCTACAATTCTGAAAAAGCAACATATAAAAACAAAAAGCTTTCTCCTGTGTTTTTGCTCCTGTCCTATTTACCTCATTTTCCCATTTTCATAGACTATGGTATCAGAATAATTTTCATATTCTAGAGAAATATCAAAAAGAGTTTAAGTTCATAAAGTGTTATTAAATCGCTGTCAAAGCCTAAGGCTTGAGGAGTGAAAATACACTACCATCTGTTGTTTCATTATAACAATACTATTTCATGTGTGATGGAGACTTGATACAGAGAATATCCATTATGATTCTTCACTGACTGAAGAGCAGCTCCAGACTGCAAGTTCTACACCATTATAAAAATAAAAAATGCAGGCCATTGCTTCAGAGTGGCTAAACAGATTTAGAAATACAAACTAGGGTTGTATTTCTAAGTATCACAAGGGCAAGGGGAGCGTGAGGACTGTAGCAGTGATTTTCCATTCTGTGCATTTCTAACATGAGCTCACAAATTTATAGAACATTTTAGTTTGAGAGAGACCCTCCTCTGAGGGCCACGGAGTTCAGTCTCGTAATCAAAGCAGCACCGACCTCAAAGCTCTCTGAGATGGCACAGATACACTTCTCTTGTAATGAAGCAAGGGTACACCTCCAAGTGCCACAGTGATCAGTGGACACAAGCCAAGAAATTTAAATGCAAAAATATTAAAATGAAAACTGTTTACACTATGCTGAATTCACATCTGCACATTTTAAAAGCCATTATTATTCCCTTCAATTAACTAATGAAAGATATACTGTTCAGTGTGTTTCATTTTTCCTCCTCAGTATTAAAGCTTCAATATAGAAAGGGAGAAACAGTTAAAAAATTTATAAAAAAAATACACTTTCTTATATTATATTTACTCATTATTGAGGTCTTCAAATACACACTAAAAATGTATAATCATATTAATATCATTATCATAATAATTCTCTTCAAAAAATCCAAAACTAGCAACACCTCTCATTCCCAAAAGAGATTTCTTCTCTCTTTAAATAAAACAGTTTGGGTACATTATACATAACTTACACTTTGTGGAAAAAAAGAAAAGGGTGATGCATGGAATTTAAGCATAAATATTTCAGTTCATTCTACTTCTCCAATCATAGAAGAAATTTTCAGTTGAATGGCTATCCTGCAGTTTTATAAAAACATGAATTATAACAATTTATTGTGGTATATGTGTTGAGGCACACATTCAATAATCCTCCCAAGTCTATCCTTCAGGCAAAACAAAGCATTGAAAATCATAATGTGTTAGGCATACTTGAGTCACTTCCTAAACAGAGGCTTGAAAAGATGAAAGAGTGCTATTCCAGTTTGGCTGAATGGCTCACATCATGACATGATGCAGAATTAATTCTGTACACAGCAGGCTCATTTTAGTACTCAGCAAAACATAGCAACTTATAAATTTCAGAGTGCTAAAGCAAGAAGCAGTCAACAAAAGGAATAAGAAAAAAAATCTACATACCTGCATTGTGTACATCGCATTTAACATACCAGACTTAATTAACTGCAACATATTAGCTAAATCATATCAACAGAAATATAAAATACCCACCTGTTTTGGGGTCAACAGAGAAATATGGCTGTCCCTGAAGAATACTATACACTACTCTGGCACTGTTTCCATATGTGGGGTCATCTGCATCTGTGGCTGTCACCTGTAGGACAGATGTACCTGTATACACAGGAAAAGAAACATTAACTTGCAACAAATACAATTTTCTGATAAATATTTTCAAATACATTTTAAAAACCTCTAAACTCCTCACATTCTAAAATTGAGATAGTAGTAACATTTTCTCCATCTATTATCATAATATCATTTTTTAAGAAAAAATTGTTACACTAATTTGGAAAAGAAATTTCGTTATATATTTATGTGCTAATTAATTACATACATACAAACCTAAATAGAAACTACACAGGATGTAAACATAAATAGTAACTACATAGCATGCATATTTACATATGTTCACACACATAGAACCCAAGTTGGATATTGATTTCTGAATAACACAAATTTATGGACTTCAGGATTATCTTCATCCACAATACAAATGAATGCTGAAGTATTCAAAATAACTTGTATAAATGCTCCCGTATCAAAAAAAGTTGCTTGAAGAATAAAAAGAAATCTAGCTATTGGAAGGCATCAAAGATCTCGAAATAACTACTAGAACCTTGTTGGGGATGAAAAATAGAAAGATGAGTTCAAAAGACAATTATTTTTATGCTAATAATAAACACCATTAGAAGAATAAAATCACAGTTTCTAGCACATCACTAGGTGGGATAAATTATGAGCAACCTTTTTGAGAAAACAAAATGCATAAGTACTGCACAGATAGGATGGAGACAAGTGATTTTTTCATTTTACTGTATTTTTAAAGACATTTAATGATAAATCTTTGCTATCACTGCCAAACACTTCCCATAAGAAATCAGTAAGATTGTAAGATAGTAAAGTCTCAGACTTCATTCCATTTGTTTATCCTTATGCAGACACAGCTTTCTACAGGCTCCTTTAGTCCATCGTTAAAATAACAGAATAATAAGAACAGAACAGAACAAAACAGAACAGGCTGCTCTCACATAACTCTGCATGTGAAAGCAGATTCTCATCTAAATTAACCACTGAGGTATCGCCTTCACTCTGGGGTGTTCAATTTCACATTTAGTGGAGATGAGAAGTATGTTTTTGAATTGAAGCCCTTGATCTCCTTCACTTGTTACACTTTGATTTGCCTTATAGAAGAGTTTCAGAGCATGCTAACTAGATTTCTTCAGATGAAACTAAACCAGGAGATGTGCTTTAGCAGCGCATCTGATTTATTCTGACTGCTAATAGGCACGTAGTCTCAGAGACCGGGCCAGAGCTAATCTGAAATAAGATTTCCCAAATACATATGGCATGGACATCAGTTCCTCAGTTATAGTTATTTAGCCTCTTAGACCAATTTCCATTGCACAGAAATATTTAATGGGCACACCCTCAGTGTACACTTGAGTTAGAAGTATCTGAAGTCATGGAGTCTCACTTCAGGTCCAGCAAACTAAGCATGCAAACCTTCATAGATTTGGTTTCTTCACTTTTTGAGAAACTCTTCATTCATTTGTGCCACACTAACTTGGACACCAAGAGTTGCTGTTTGTATCTCTACTGGAGACTTTGTAAAATTGTATGCAAATATGTCTGCATACTTAAATATAGTGTCTTCTGCTCTCTGAAAAGCCCAAGTGCATACAGTCTCATAGATAAATATATTAACAAAGTAAGTATGAGGATACCTGGATAATTTTGAAGCTGAATATTGTAATAAAATCAAGCTGGAGCTAGTTTGTATGTATGTTCATAATTATTCAGACATTAATGTTAAAAGTAACTAAACTACCGTATTTGTGTTCATGTGGAAAGGTAAACAAATGTGAATTAAAGTTTGTGTTTTTTTCTTAAAATGTTCTAGGTATCAATTCAGCCCTATTTATTTGCTACCTAAACATAGAATAAGAGGCTACTTCCAGGAACAGGCACTTCCCCCCCGCTATTCTATGACATTGAAATGCTGTAACTATACATTTCTGTAGCATAGTTTGCAAATAATTTCTAGCTTGAGAGGAACTTGTCCATTTCAACATTGTGGGATCATTGAAGATTAAAAGGTTATAGATGCACAATGATTTTATTTTATTATATAGTTGCATAAAACAAAACCACAGCCATTCAATAGTCAGTCACCTACCAGAGTTTACTATCCAAATGCTGGACAACTTCTCTACCATTTCATCTACAGATTTTCCTTTTTCCAGGAAAACAGTTACCATTAATGTGGGTTTCCACTAGCACTTCTCTCCAGAATTCTAGGAAATCAAGGTGTCTTGAAATCAATGAACATATTTTGGCATATTTCAGAAGAAAGAAACAGAAATTCTGAGATTTCATAGTTCTCTCCTTCTTTGAACACTCTCTTCTCTCTCCTTATTTTAAAAGAATCTAAGCACTTGTATAACTCATTGATGTGAGAGAAAAGAAACAGAACCAGTGAAAGGCAGCATCTCACATAAGCAGCTGACAGGTCGTTTTAGCATGAATGGAATGCCATTGTATCTTAAAATTTGCCCCAGTGATTTTCTAATACAACTGTATCTCTCGCCCAAGAAAAATACCTGATAATAGCAATTTAGTATTGAATAGTGGCAAAGTGTTCTCTTTCTACCTAAAAGAACCCTTAGAATCACAGATTTTAACTCAACCTCCCACCCTACCTCTCAAACTCTCATTCAGTGGAATGCAGCACTTCAGAAGCTTTACTTCTTCACTATCTCACACAAGCACACTCCGCATTTTATAAGATATCCCCACAGCAGCTTTTTGTCCGACTCTTGCCTGATTGGCTGAGCACCAAGAAAAGGCAGCTTGTGAAAGCTGCAGGTTAGAATGCCTTGCAAGAAAAAAGGCAAAGCGGGTACTTTTACCTTCCAACTACTCCTTTCAAAGTTAGCATCATTCAGACTCGTCTGCACAACAGACAAATCACAATTCTGGATACATTTGTATCATTTAAATGCAGTATCATTTTTTGTTGTTGGGCTAGGTGTAATGAAGGATTCTGATGGAGAGTTATACAGTACAGCTCTCTTGATATTTTAAATGTTAACAAGTCCAAAAAAAAAAATGTAATCAAATACAAAAGACAGAGGTCTAATTTCTCTGGACACCACAGGACAGATATGAACATCAGACCAATACCTTCCATTCTTTTTTGCTATCTTACTGCAAAAGCCCCTGTCAAGAAAGCCTCAAGATTTTGCTACAAAAGAATTTTGTCACTCCAGTTAGGCAATAAAAACGACTTTTTTTTCCCAGTTGGAGTCTCTGTTTATTCAGAGTACAACTACCTTTCCATATGCTTTCCCACTACATTTCAGAGATTACAATATGGAAATACTATTTTTTTAGTTAATGCTTTATAAAGAGCTGTAAAACATATCTGTATGCTCTGAAAACCACTCTGTGAGTTTTGTCTTTTTTCTGGTATAAAAAATAAGGATTATTCAGTTGGGGCACTACACTATATTTTTATTTCAAAATATCTCCATTTGTTTTTTCTCTTTTTTTTTTAATAGTTTGCAATAAAAATTTTGTGAAGTTATATATCAAAGGAAAGCTGAAAGGGAATATTTCAATTTGTCTCTCTGAAGACAAAGTTTTAATGTTTAATGAGGCAGTTCAATGAATAACGTGTGTTGAGAATGCAAATTTGTATGCATGACTTTCCATAGTTTGCTCTAGTACCAAATCTCAAATGAATCAATAGTGAACAAAAAACTTAAAACGAGTGATAAAAAGGTGAAGTTTAATAAACACAGGGATTTTCTGCCTAACTAAAGTAATTCTTAGTGCTGTCTTAAAACACTAATTACTCAACAAAATGTGATTCAGTTTCACAACACAGGAAGTAAAATAGGCACTTCTAATAAAAATCATATTTATGAACAACATTAATATTGTCTTCCAGATTATCTGAAATTATGACTAACTCCCATTGGAATACTCTCAAAAGAAGTCAGAAAAATCTACTGTGCCTATCAATTTCTTAAGTAGAATTTATTGGGAAAACTCTTCTTATCAGAGAATCACAGAATGATTAGCATTGGAAGGGACCTCGAGAGGTCATCTAATCTCACCTCTAAATTACCTTAGCACTAAAATGTTAACATGGAGTGTTTCACTCATTTTGCAGCTGACAATTAACACATATGGAAGTCTTTTACTGATTGAAAAATATCCTTATTTTCTTCTAATTTACATAAAGACGACTTTCATAAACCTTAAAACAGACCACAGAGATCTCAATGCAACTGGGTTTTTTATGCTGCGGAAGAAATAATTTCAGCTATAAATCTTGGTTCTTGAGCCAAATTTTAGGGAAAAGTTTAATTGAAGGCAAGGAATAGACATTTTCTTTCATCTCTTTCAGAATACTACATAAAGCATAAATAGTATGTTTATTTTGTGTCACAATGAAAACTGTGATGTAGTATTTGCCAAAAAAAATTTTAAAACTTTCCTGTACTTACTTGTCAGTGACCTGAGAAAAAAGAAAAGCCATAAAGGTTCTACAGCTTTTACAGCTAGATTAAGTTCAAATTGTGGGGAAAATACCAACTAGCATCTTGAGGAGACAAACAAGAACTGCTGCTGAAACTAAACAGCATAATGGAGATCAAAAATAACACCACTTAGCATGAGAACTGTTCCAGAGAGACAGTAAATTTGAAAGATCTTTAAATGATCGTGTAAAAACCAGAAGAGATATTCACAGTGCAGCCTCCTTAGAAATTTGTAGAATAATATCAAGAAGTTCAATTATGCATAGACTCCACAGCTAAATGTCAAAAAAAAAGTGCTAATTATAGAACTAATAAAAGTGGCAGAGGTATCTCCATCATTTGACACAAAGAGTGTATCCTGTGGAAGTAATAATAGAATTAGTCTTCCTGAAATTGCAGACTATAAAAGTCCTTTCAGAATGCAACAAATACAAACAAATCAAGGAAAAAAGAAAATAGAGATAATAAATTTGCAACGAAAATATAACGTACACCTACAATAGAATGCCTGTATGACAAAATATGAAAATTCTGTTTTATTCACACAACACAAAAACTTTGTGGAATAGATATTTTAATGATTTCCCTCAAGTACAACCAGTAAAGTATTTAATTTATAAAACATATGCATCAATTCTCTATTTTACTGGCAAAATTTCATTGGTTTACCATAATCCATTCTGTTTTATAACACAAAATACCATCCCAGACTATTCAAATCATTCTTTCGAAAACAGTAACATGTATGATGTAGTTGTACAGTAACACCAGATTCTGATTACTGCAGAATTATTACTAACATTTATGTAAGAATGCTCAATATTGAGAAGGTGAAAAAAAATTTCATATATAGAATACAAATAAAAAATAATATTATATTAATAATATAATATAATATAATAATATATAATATTATTTTGTTTTAGCTACTTTTGATTTTGAAGATAATATTGATCTCTTTTCCACTATCTTTCCTCCTATGCAGAAAATAAAATGCTTCTAAAGGTGAAGGAAATAATCAATTAAAATGGTTTCCATTAAAGATAAAAGAAACCAATGAAAGAGAAAGATGGAGCTATGCATTTTTGGAAACAGTTGGTAAAGGAAATGAATTACTCATTAAGACAGCCTGTGGTGTAATGGGAGATAACTGAGATAAAAGCTTAGATGAAACTGAAATGAACTGCAACTCTAACAGTAAATCTTTGTGCCATGGTGAATGATCAGAGACAGCTGAAGACATTTCATACAGACCCACAATATTCTTACTGGAAGCTCTATGCACTCACTGTAGTAATTCACACAAACAAGTATTGCTTGCATAGTCCTGGAGTTATTGTGTTTCTCACAGAAATACTGCCCTTTTTTCCTTGTACAAGTTTCTGTTGGCAATTCGTCTGTTAGAGGAAAGTTATAAACTAATTTCAACACCAGAGAAGTATTAAATAAAGAAAACTGATTGCACAATACAGTACCTCAAAGAATAAGAGTATCTGAACTATGTAACGGGGAAATACAAAGATTGGTACTTTTTTGAACTTCAGTTCACTTTAAAGAAAATTCTTTAAAAGAATCTAGGAAACTACTGTTCCTTTGTGATTCTGCAAATTGTACAGAATGCTCATGTGGACGTAAGAGAACACCATAAAGTGTGCAGTTGAACAAGGATATATGAATACATCTTGTTTCTAGAATGGAAAGTACAATTTGCCGAAGAATGTACGTTAACACATTCAAGATTAAGAGTGACTCTTCTCTTACAACTAGCGTGTGCGTCTGTACTGTTTTCTTACTATGAATGTCACCAGTAACATACAGGTTATATTTCATGTCTTCTTCTCTTCTTAACTCCAATATATTTAACATACACTCAATGATGTGATGGTGTTATGACTTTGACAATCAGTATGTGGCATTTGCACTCGCTAAAAGATTGTTGAACTGCACAGTTTGTTTTCCTTACCCATTTCAGACATCTCTGGCACAGTAACAATGTACGGTCCATCTGTAAATTTTGGTGCATTGTCATTGATATCCTGCACTTTGATAATGAATTCAGATTCGGGCTCGAGCGGCTTGTTTGTCCGTCTATCAATAGCTTGGGCATGAAGTACATAGTGCGTCTTCTGCTCTCGATCTAAGCTTTTGGTTGAATGGATGTCTCCAGTTGTGTCATCAATAATAAATATAGTCCCTGCCCCTTCTCCAGTAAGAATGTATTTGACTGATCCATCACCTTTGTCGGAATTGGAATGCAGCTGTAGAATAAAAACACATAAAATAATATAAAATTAATTATCAAATTTCATTAAAGGTTATTGCACACAAGATATAAAAACTATGATATTAATGTTAGCACCCTTCTACTTTTTTTCACCTTTCCCAGCTCTTGCCGTAAATCCTCCTATGCTCTTTCTGGCAACCCAGTCATTTTATTCAGGGTCATTTCCACCCAGCATAGTTCATTTCTTAAGCTGGGACTTCTTGGGTTCTACGTCCTTTGTAGAAAACTTCCCTAAGTCAAGAATATTCTAGTAACTGGGATGGTTTTTGTATTATTTGGTTCTGGTTTTAGTCTTTCTAGTAGTTATCTAACAGCACTCATGCTAGAAACCCTGTCCTAAGTAGTCCACTGGATTGTCCACTGCAGTGGTGGCAATTCAGTCCCACCTACATTTTCTTCTGTGGCCCCAAGGACAACATAATTTACTGTGAAAGAACACTGCACAGTGTGCCAGTGGCAGATGCCTGTCTGGATTACTCTATCCAACAACAAAACACAGGCATTTTCTTTGGTTTTTGTTTGTTTATTTTTAGCTAGAAGGCCATCTAACTTGATTCTATTTAAATTATTTCTAGTTAAATGATGAAGTTTGACAGATATTTCAGCATTTTCATTGTCCGTAACACTTTGTGCTATGAAATATACATTAAATATATTTTACCCCTCCTTGAGTACAACAAAGATTTAATTTATTGGGGGATGGGGGAAAAGGAAAAGCCAGTAAGTAGATTGGTGTGTTAAAAGATAACATGAAATTGCTTCCCACTGCCTCACTGTTTCTAACCTGACTTTAAAGAATTGCCTGTTTAGATTAAAAATGAACATGTGTTGCTTGATAAGAAAGGGTGGGTTTTGTATAGACTGAGAAGATTTGTGGGTTTGGTGTTTTTTTTCTTTGAAACAATTTTGAGAATGGAATGCATTTATTGAGGAGCACAATAAGAACAAAATGGTAACGCAGAAATGAACAGCCTCAGGTATTTTGCAGTTATACTGTGAAATCAGAAGACACTTGTTTTTATCCTTATCCTACTGCTCTGGATATTTCTCAATATCTGCAGTGTGTCATTACTAAGTTTTGATACAGAATCTGAGCAAAGCAGAAAGAGAATGACAGATACTATTTTTAATTAATAGAATGCAAGGTGTTACTTTCCTGTTTTCATTCTCAGTTCAAAAACCATAGAGGGTTGGACAGAGAGAAAATAAGACCTGTAGGGTAGAAAACATCTTTTATTTTACATAAAACACAAGCTAGATGCATCTTTGTTTTTCCGGGTCTTTGTCTTGCCTTTAAAACTATCTTCCTTATTATTTGTAAAAGGAGTAAGCATATGGTACTTGACGACAGTTTGTTTTTTTTTTAATCTTGTCTACTAAATTAATGAAATTATGGCGTTGCACCTAATTTATATCTTGTACTGTAGGGGGCTTGGAAAGGGGAAATCTAATAAACTGAAGTTTTTCAACTCATATAAATTTCAGCACAAATTCAGTCAATGTACTATATACTTATCTGAGTCACATGAAATCTGACTGAGTAACCAAAACTAACTGGGTCACCACTGTGGATCCTTTTTTTTTTTTCTTAATGGAATAAAGAAGCATCAAAAGGGTCTGTTTGTTTGGCATGCCTTTGTAGGACAGCAGAACATTCTTACACATTTCATTTACAGTAGTCATTGGCAAAATTAATTGCTTCTTATCCTTAGAATTACACTGTATTCTATTAACAAAAGAATAATCCACTCAATGTAAAATTCCAGGAATCCAAACTTCCTATAAAGTCAAAATGTTCTTTGAAGTAATTTATTCCTAAAAACAAGTGTAGTGGGTATTCTGTTATTCTAGCATAGGTTTACTAGTACTCTAATTTTTCAAAACCAATTAGAATTGTAGGAGTCTTTTGGGATAAAATGAGCCCTCAGTGCTGGTGCTTGCAAATGCTAACAGCAAAATGGCAGATTTGATGAGTCTGTGATGCTATAAGGAGCTCAAAACTAATCTGAACTGCAAAAGATCAGAGGGCTTTCCATCCTACTTCTCTCCTTTTACCTCTACAAGTGGATATGTAAAAGCATATTCAGGTATACCAAATAGAAATCCCAACAAAAATCGCTGCATCCATAACTGGAATTACGAACATATGAATCAATTAAAAAATTGGTTATGTTGCTAGGTAAGAAATACACAGAATAAGGAACTGCCATAACATATGAGAAGGTTCTCCAAAACCCCAAATATCAACATAGACATGCCATTCCAATACCATTCTGCTGAAGGGCACACTCACAAATTCACTGTGATGGCATGAAATGCATAGACCATTTGGCAAATTAGTAACATTAGCTAATTTTTTTATGGTGAAGAAACAACTATTTGTACTTGTCATCAGTGAAGAAAATACAGATTTATTTTGAGTCAGAGGGTTTTTACATAGAAAAGTAAGAAAATTACAAAACACAAAAGATACTCAGCTGATTTCATGGTCAACAAATTATATGTTATTCCTGCTAAACATTCTGGTATGTTAATAAGCTTCAACTGAAAAGTACAGGCAGGAATATCATCAGAAGAAAATTATCTCCATATTAATAATCACTGAAAGCCTTCCATTAACAACTGGGTCTTTTAAATTGCAGTTGTAAGGCAACAACTGAAAACAAGTAAAACCTAAAAGAAGTTCCTGCTTGCTTACTTCCTGATATTTCTTGTATTGTTTGAAATATAACACTTTGATTTGTGCCTTTTAACTTCTAATGCTGAATTTTAAATTCACATAGGAGGATTTTGCATAGCAAAATGGCATTTTCTTTGTCAGTTGTTTATATTTCAGTTCTTCTGCAAAGTAAAGATTAAAGAATTGTTTGTCTTCTTTAATACTTCCATCTCAGTACAAATTGGTCCAAGCAGAAAAATATCAAGATTTCTATCAAACGCTTATTTGCAATATGTGTTGTGCTGAGAGCCCCTGGGAAATCCTACTTAAGACAGTGTTCACTAGATTAATGAGAGATTTATGTCCATGAGCAGGGCGCACTTCTCTCTTTTCCCTCCGTACTGTGAAATCATCTCCACAACAAGAGGTTTACTCCACGAAAGCATTTCCAATTAGAATAAATGCAATTCACCTCTTAGGTTACAAATTCGTGTTTAGGACAGTGTATTTCTGCAGCACTGCCTATAATAGTTTCTAAAAGACATCAAGGGAGCAAAATCTAGCTGGACAATAGTCAGCTTTCTCTCTGCTTGGGACTGCTGTAACTATTTCTCTTTCAGATTAATCTGATGGAGAGAAGGATGTCACTAGCAATGCAAATGCAAACCAACCCATGTTTTGTTCACCAGTTCAGACCTGACTCGTGTGACCTGGGGAAGTCATCTCAAAGCAGATCCCTAGAGGAGTGTGGCCATTTCATTTCAGTGCGATTCCATCACCTCTGCCAATGACTACTGTAAGAACGCATATATGTGAGAGGATGAGACAGTCACACACTGTAGCATTGTGAATCAGTATCTTAGATAAACAAAAAATTTGGTGTTACTTTTTCCTTTGCTCTGTCAGTCAGAGACAGAAAGATACAACATTGTGTCTTCGAATTTAAAGAGAAATACAAATGCACTCCAAACTGAAACATGATTACTCATAATGTTGAGATGAGTAATGAGCACTGAAAAGAGATGCAAGGGAAATATGCCAAGTATTAGAACACAGCTTTCTGATATCTGTGTGAGGTTTTAACTATGATTATGAAAACATAACTGAAATTGTCTTTGAATAGATCTTAGTTTCCATGACAGCCTGATGATTATATATTGATTTGTGATATTGGCTGTTTAACTGTTACTTAAAGACACTTTTTTCCCCCTTGCTTAATTGTTCCAACTTGTTTTCCTAAGCAATTTTACATTAGACCCTGAACGTTACTTTAAAAATGCCCTTGCAGACCAACAAATACTTTGCCTAGTTATCCACTAGATACTAGCGCATCTTACACTTTACCACTTATTCCTCTCAAGCCTTGCAGGGCTTCCCCCCTTGCCCATGTCTCAGGACCTCATTACAGCACCCCAGGGGCCGTAGTCCTGCCCCAGCGATGCTGCAGCAGAGTTGGTCTCCAGCTCCCCACAGCCCTTCCCTGCCCAGCCTCAGTCTGGCTCCATCTCCGAGGAGGTGCTCGATGCCTGGGCTGGGGATGCCCCAGTAACCCTGGGTTTCCTCTCCAAGCTGAGCCTAGTAATGACCCACTTGGGGGAGTCTCCAGTGTCCCAGTCCCAGGGAGCTTCCTCCCTCTGCTGATCCCTGACAGCAATGTCTCCAATTCCCCAGACTGCAGTCAGTGCAGCTTTTGAATTCCCTGTAGAAATGCAGATTCAATTCTTGCTGGCTTCTGCAAACATTACTGCTGGTTTGGTTATGCTTCCAACAAGAAGAGATCTATTTAATATTCTGAATCTGTCCACAACCCGAAGCTGCCAGAAAGTATTCAGTTTTCATCCCCTGTTGGTCATTATTCCTGTCTTTATTTCGCTGAATTTTTTAGGAAAAAAAGAAGCTGAAAATAATAGCCAATGGGCATATCTGGAATATCCCCTTTGTCAATCCAGTGGGCTACACCTCTTGACATATTTAATAACAAGTTGCATCCAGGAAGATTTATGATGGTTCCTCAATCTTTAACTAGCCCATATCAGCAGTGTATATCTGATTTTGCAGAACAGTAACCAAGGTGTCCTTGTTTAGCTAAGACTTCAACATTTTTCTTCCATCAGTCCATTTAAAAGCTCATTTTCTTTTAGAGTTTCTGCAGAAACTGCAGAAGGGCTACATTAATCAAAGGCGTGATTTGCAGATACTTGCAAGTATTTCAGTTAATGAGTTTTCTTTATATCCTTATATTAATTTTGATACTATGAATCTTTAAATACTTTTTTTGATGCACTAGCATTAGCATATTAACTGCTATAAAATGAATGCACCTATTGAAGGCTAATTGCCCAGCTACTACAGTGTTGTTACTGTTTGTAACTGAAAAATGATCAAGTGGCTAAAGCCTAATCACAACCCCAAATACCAGGTGGCTGCTGCTTAGTTACTGGCCTTATTCACTACCAATCAACCTCATATATCTGCATTGCTTTAGCTGACGTTTAGCCAATTCATATATCCAAACATTTAAACATACCTACTTGTCAAGCAACTGACCACAAATAGGGAGAAACCACTGGACAATAGGAAAGGGGCCCAATGGGAAAAAACACACCAATAAGTACTACAAAATCAATCCAAAAATTGAGAAAGCCAACATCCTGCTTCTACTGGGAATGTGGAATGTTAACAACTCACAGTGATCACTACGCTCCCCCGCACTTGTCTCAGGAAAACAAGAGGCAACCACGAAACCATGCATGACCAGGAGAGAAAAAAGCCTGGACAAGAGGGGCAACTGTAAAGTAGAAGAGTTTATCAGTAATTTAACTGTGTGACTGCTTCCTCCTGTTTGCTTTAGTTGAACAATCTGCATTCTTGGAGTGCTGCGTGGGTGGATTTTTAAGTGGACTACTTATGATTTTTGCAGTATTTTTAATTGACTACCAATAAACTCTTGAATCTGGATATATCTTGTTCCAGAAAAAAAAATATTGTGAAGAGATTGTCTTATAGGTACTAAATTCAAATCCAAGGCTGATCTGAAAAAATTAAGAACTGTTGCACTAACCTAATGAATTTAATCAGAGTAGAAGTGGTTATGTACATAACACTTAAAGTATTTTGAAATAACTGCAGATAATTAAAAATTATTGTTGAAAAATAGTAAACAATAAAAATAATATGCACAAAATACAAAAGCAAAACCTGTTATGTTAATGACACTACCATTATGTCTTGAAGAAAATATTGTGTTCTGTTCAGAGAGCACCATATTCTTTCAAAGAAAGCAGCAGAACCTCCCCTTCTTAATTCTGTTGTCATTGTCAACGAGTTTATCTTGACAAGAGGGGCCCAGCACAACACTACTGCAGCAAAGTCTACCAATGAGTGCCCAACCCAGAGGAATGACAAAATTATGTCCAAAAAAACATGAGCTATAAGCTTTAGCAAAACATAGAGGAATGTATTAAGCTACTTTACTTTTGTCACACAGAACTGTTTATTGCCTCACTAAAAACAACAAAATGTAGAGAGATATATAAAAAATTAATGTTACAGCACTAAAATACTAAAAAATATTTTAATCTTCCCTCTAATATTAACTGCAATCATACTGACTTCCTTTGATGTTTATGTAGACAAAACATTTCATTTAAAATAAAGGTTACATTAAATTATTAGTAGTAAAAATGGCATATAAATTTTTTCTGGATCGTACCCACTGCAAAAGCAGAATCTAGCTGATACTACTGAAATGTTCATTGTGTCTATGCAGTAAAAACATCATCAGATTTGCTGCAGACTTGCTTCCCTTGGTCTGAGCTATAATATATATTTTAATGAAAGACACTGCTCTGGGCAATGTCACACATTTTGATGGAATTTTCAGAGGGAATCATTAGCCCAAGAGATAACCGTACTATCCATAGCAGTGTCCACAAATTGACAAGAAGTTATTCCACACCCTTGTCAACCAGAGGAAGAAAATAGAAAATTGCAATTTCCCCATCTGCTGAATGAGTTTTCTGAGATAGAAGAAAAATAATTGGATTGCAATCATCCAGGAAAAACACAAATGAAACAGTATTAACTTCACAATGTAACACTATAGCACCCAAACATCTGTTCTTGTAAGATGCTCCCGTTTGCAGGCGGCTTCTCTAAAGCCTGCTCCTTTGCTGCAGCCATTACGAAGTATAATGGCAGAAGTATGCAGTGAGCAATCACGTCTGAAACAACATCAGATATACTAAAGCAGCCACAAGTGGTCAACATTAGCTTCTATTTTCTTTCTATACAGAAGCACTCCAGGGAATGAAAAAAAAAAAAAAAAAAAGAAAAAAGTAATTCTAAAACAACACAGTAAACATTTATTTATAAAACCGTCATTTTGTTTCCAAAGAACATGATATATTTTTAAGAAAAATAGAATTCCAAGTTGTTCTTTCAGTGTGCTATGTGTCCATACTATGTGTCTTCTGTATGGGAAAAAAAAAATTACACTCTGGAGAACTTTTCATCTGAACTCTCTTCACAGCAGTAAGCTTTCGTTTCAGACATCTTTTTGGGGTGATACAAAGTTTTTATTGTATTTTGTATGTTCTTTGTATCCTAATGGCTCGTTTGTACCTTCCCCACTTCTATTCCCAGTTGGTCTGTCCCACATCCAAGCCGCTCCCCCGGTGCTCCCAATGTGGTTATCCCCTCGCTTTGGTCTGGCACCTTCCCTATCAATCACCCAAACCCCTCCCGGAGTTCTGGATTGTTCTGTGCCTGTCACCAAAGCCCTCCCTAATTACCCTTATCCATATAATCCCCCGAGACCCTGCCCCCTCCGATACCTCCCCTCTTGGAAATCCCCTAAACCTCGACGCCCCATTGGGGCATGTGATCCCTTTCCCTCCACCCGAGACTATTGGTCCGCGTGGATGTCTATCCCTGTCCATATCCCTCCCCCAAAGACCCCTATTGGTCCCCTGTCAAGCCATCCGCGTTTTAACACCTCCCTTTATAAGTTGTTGCACAGATCTGATCTGTGCTTGTGTGCCTTGGACTCTCTTCGGGCAGAAAACCTGAAACTGTATCCAAAGGCAAGCCTCCCCGCTACTTTCTATCCTCTCCCTCGCCGGGGCTGCTGACAGCCGCAGCACCTGGAGCTTCAGCTCCCCTGGGCAGAGCTGAACTCTGGAGGAGCAGCTTTAAAGCCTCGAGCCTTTGGCTGCTCCCCACTCCTGCCACACACCGCAGGTGCTAGCCAGGCTGAAGAGAGCGGTCACTGCGACATCTTTTATTTGGCCAAATGCTGTGATGGGCATAGAAATTATTCTTTTTTTTTTTTTTTTTTTTTCTTTTCCCAGCAACTAGGATTTATGTAGTATATGGGTTTTAGAGGTTTTTAAGGTTTTTTTCGTATTTGGGCTTCAGTTTTTAGCTTCTCTTCACAATTACTGTCACCAAATCTCACTTTACAATCAATAAATCTGTAATCATGGTGATAACTTAGATTCCTAGATCCGTTCAGGAGGACCATAAATTTGACTGAATCCAAATGCCTTGATGATACACTGTTACTCAAATAAGCCCTGACCACACATCATCAACATTGTAAGAAAAAGGTTTTGCTTCTGACTGTGTAACTAAATCATAATAAAAAGGTGATATGCCATCATAAAACACTTTTAAAAATCTCACCATTCCTATAAAAGGGCACAAGCACAAATGGGAAATAAAAGCTTTTCAGTTCACGAACTACTCTTGGGCACAGGTCCTGCAAACCTCTCATTTCCTTAGACCACTGAAATTCTGCTTTGTCTGTAAATGCCTCACCATACAGCTACACAGTCACAGATGAATTACACCTCAAATATGTCAAAAGCAGTCCTAGGTACCAATATCATAACTTGCATTACCTGCTCAAGTAAGCCTGCTTTCATATGAAAGGATGTTTGCTTAGGATGTTGAAAAGGTCAAAGTCAGAAAAACAGTAAGTGCATATATTTTCTGAAAAGACCCAAGAGATCCAAGAGTTCAGGGCTTGGAAACTCACTGATGCAGTGAAAAGCTGCTCTTCACTGAAAAACATTGCACATTTGTGACATCGATGGAGAAAAAGTGTGTGTAAAAACAGTCTGTTTCCACACACAGTTTCTCCAGACTTTCTACAGGTGCTTTTGTGCTTTTGGCCTTCATTTCTGGTGCTTGTTCAGTCAAGCTACTCTCATTGCACTGTTATTTTTATTTTTTTTTACGTGTATGAAGAGAAAATCAAACTCTTCTTTTTCTTTCCATTTCTAGTACAGAAGGCAAGAAGAGAACACATTCCCTGTAACAGGATCTTCCAAAAATAAAAGATACATATCTTTTACTGAACAGGAATGACAACCTAAGGATTATTTCAGATTTTTCAAAATGTGAAAAAACTATTAGTTCTCTAAAGCTCTGATCAACAAATTCTGTATTATGTGTGATCTCTGTGCACAGAACTTCTCCTGATAATGAGAGCGATAGAAATAGCTCGCTGCACCACATAGCTCTAAGTGTAATAGTACTCAAACTCTTTTTTAAAGTACCATTTATTTGTTTGCTTGTTTGTTCAACAGTGCTACAGATAATACTGTTTGCTCTATGATAGATCTGAAGACAGCACATTAATTTTTAAGCTCTGGGAAAACAACTCTGCTGTGTACTCATGTGATATTCTAAATTACTTCTTTTTACTTTGCTTCTGCTGTGTACTCATGTGATATTCTAAATTACTTCTTTTTACTTTGCTCTTCCTAAGAAATACTGTGAAGGTAAAAAATAAATGTGTGATTTTCTGATGTAGTATCTTTGAGCCATGTAAAATCAGCTAGAGGAAATTTTTTGCCAGGGACCTGATTACTTAGTCAATTACAGAGTTAGATTAGGAAAAAAATATTATGTGGAAAAGATCAAGGAGAGATAATTAATTTAACAGCTTCCTTTTATCCTATCCTTCCAAAAATCTTTCACACATTTTTGGTTTTGATGTCTTTGAAGCTAATTTGCTGGGAAATCTTTAAGACTGTGGAAATAAAACAGGTTAGCTACTGTCCAATGGCTTCTATTTCAGGTGAAAAAGTTGTTTCATTCTGAAGAAACTGAAAAGAATGCACTACCACGTGTCATCAAGAGTGCCATATATCATTCTTTAAAAAGGATTTAATCTCCATATTTTTATGAGCTCCCTATCAACTCATATTAATGCACTTTCCAGGTAAAAGAATTGCACGTTTTCATTATTGAGAAGTTTTTTTTTCTTTTTGTCACATTTTTTTGGTAAGACTTATTTGTTATATACTTTTGAAATATTAGGAAGTGCTATCATAACATTGAATATCAGAATATTAATTTATTGGGGTAGTGATTATTCACTGCTTATGCAGTATTAAACACTCAAAATCATGTTCTGGTTTTGCATCTGGATAGTGATTTCATCTCTTTTATGTGGTCTACAGCTTTTCTTCTTGTGGGGTGAAATTTGTATTTGTAAAAAGCCTGCTTCGGTATAGAGTTTCCATTACAAGTCTCACAACTGATCACCCTTCTTCTGCATCTCTCTGAGAAGAGAGTATGATCTTTTTTTCTGATTACAGACACTTTCCTTCTTCCTCTAATGTAGAACTCTTCCTGTTTGCTAGAAACAAAACGTACTACATGACACAGGAAAAAACTCCGCATCATCATGTTGAGGGCATGTTTCCACAAATTTGAAAGATTACCTGTCTCAAAATCCATTGATAATGAAAAATGCCAGCTTTGCTACTTTGAACATCTTTGTTGTGTAAGTCAGAAGGTTCATGTTCACAGCAGAAGCTTATCACCAGCTCTCTCCACAGATATGTCATGTAATGACTGCAATAGCAAAGTGACAAAGTGATCCTGACTCTTATAAAGATGACTATAGTTTCACAAGTAGGAATAAAGAAATAGAAACCTATCAATGCCAGTGAGTGGGAACGTAAACAACTTTCCTTACCTTTATCATGCTTTTTATGGGCTGTTACAAAAATTTTCTGTATCCCTTATGGATGTAAACTGGGGAAATTTAAGAATCTTTTGTGTGTATTTCCTTACTTCACACAAGCATTCTCAAGAATAAATACAATTTCTGAGATCAAGGCTTTTTAACCAGGTAATTCTCACCAATTAGCACAGTTTATTCAAAGGGGTACTGTGCTACTGCTCCTTTTGTCTTTCTAGATTTACCATGACCCACTTCAGTCCATAAAAATCTGAAGTGCCACAACTGCAAATTTTTGATTTTACGATGCAAGAAACCCCTCATTTTTCACATTCACATCAGCACAACTTCTGGACAAGTAAGACGCAAGTTCTGAAAATGTTTATAAAACAGTTTTACATCACTATTAATGACTGACTGGTGTTTTGAAACAGCACTCCTATAGAGGACTGATGTAATGTGTAATGTTCTGCTAATCTTTCCACCTGACAATGTAATTGCAAGTGCTGTGTGGCATCTTTTCAGCATAGTACAGATAATTTCCATCCTTACATGGACAACCACCATTTTTTGCCTTCTCAAAGTTCTAAATTTCTCATTGAAAAATATTTATGTTCTTTGCTGTCCCTTGTAATGTCAAGTTTCATGCTTGAACTTGTTTTCGTTTTTCTGTAGAATAAATATATATCCTAACCATGGAATTATTTTGAATTTAACACAAGAAAGATCAAGCTGAGAACTACTTTCTTCCAGTTACACTTTGACAGTGGTTAACAGAAAGCATTTCAACAAAGCAAGACAGAGGCTTATTGATTTACTAAAATGAACAGTAATATAATCTGCATGTTACTTTTAACACAAAATCTATGTTTCTGATTAAGAACTATGCTATGTTCACTATCATCCAATTCCAATAGGTAACAACAATATTCTCTTTCTGTACATGTAAAGAATCCCAGACAAGGTGTTTCCTTCACGGCTATCACTTATTAAAATAAGGGATGAAGCCTGTTAAAATTTGATCTTTCTCCAGAACCAGTATTCCAACTATATTAAAAGGCATAAGCATACTATTCTCACTTCAAGGCAATATATTCCTCTCCTCAGTGTTTCTTACGTGAATGCTGATGCATCAATATAGATGTAATTTATCATGAACATTTCAATGATTTTTCTATTCAGAGATGCTCTGACACCTTCTCCCTTCTCAAAAAATGTTCAGGCAGAATAGGATTACAAACCCTAAAGCTATTGGCTGCTAAGAAACAATTAGGAACAAATGATTCTTTAAAATAATATGTGTAAAATGACAGGGAAAGAAATATAAAATTAGTTCATTCTGGGAAGCCATTAAAATGATGATTAATAGACAAATTACAAGACATTCTTGCCAGCAGTAAGAGTGTCAATACAGAGCACATATAGTATTCTTTGGATGTATAGTTTATTCATTAACACATTTTCCATAATAGACTGTCTTCTTTACATTTAAGAAGCCTAGGAGGAAGTGCCTGTATGGCCCAGCAGGAGACCCAGGGGTAGGATTCTGTTCTCCCAATGTCTTTTTTTTTTTCCCTAACCTAATACTGTGAAGTCCAAAAATATTTATTCTTTTTCAGGAAAAAATGAAAATAATAAAAACATATTGCTTGGTACTTCAAACACCCACTGAATACAAGTTCTCACTTAGTCATCCTAAAGTGAGTAAATATTACTCATATTGCTAAAATCTTATTTATTCCATGTAAGGAATAATCTAGCAGATTGTTATGTTCAGTGGTGCAGTATGGTCCCAACACAAGAATTCAGGGAAAAAAACATGACTACTAGTTAGGCAGCAGAAATACAAATCTTATTTTGACAAGAGGTCAACTTTTTTTTTCCCCTCAAAAGATAATTTTAACATCATGTAATCAACTGGAAATATGTTCCTTCTGACCCAAACAGTGTTACTCTCTTAGAACTAAAGAAAACCCAAACAAATGTTGGAAATGTAGTAAATATCATATTCTCTAAAGGCAACTAAAGAAAACCCTGGGTAAAACTAGGGAAGCCTCCTGCTTCCCATCTCCTTTATTAATATAAATAGAATTTTTTTTCAGGCACAAATTCACATCTCAGAGAATTTCATGTGTGTGCAAGGGGAGCAAACTACAGAATAAATACTCAGTATCAGAACAATGCTGATGGTAGCAGTAAAACAAGAAAGATTGTAGCAAAACTGTTCCTCTGTAAATGTCAATGAGGTATATTTTGTCTTTCCTAAGGATAAATTTATGAAGAACAGAAATTTATCATTTCCATTAGAGATTAGTAGCACTAGCATTGAAGTAGTTTTACTTTAGAGCAACTTTTTATCTATCTGGCTCACAACTAATTCCAAAAGAAGCTATACTAAAAATATTGTGTATGTCTTCTATGACTTGTCATACTGTGCAGGAAATTTTTCAAAACTACATTTTCTTTCATTATTTAATGCCTGACTTTTTCTACAATACATAAAATTAGAAAAAAAGTGGAAAATTACTGTATTTTAAATGTGTTTATTTTTATTTAATCATCTAATGGTTGCACTTAAAAAAAAAAAATCATACTAAGAAATTACCCATACAAATATCCTGTGGTTTAAATGATAAAGGTCCTTTTGGCTTACATACAGGAGAAGAGTTGTTTCCTCTTTAGACCCAGGTTTAGATTCAAATTGCATGAAAATAAACAAAAGGAGGTAATGTATCCTATTCTGAAGATGAGGCCTGTTGAGCCAACAAATGATGCTCCCTCAGCTTTCAGCAACATCTGCAAACATCACATAACTAAAATACAACTTAGGAGTAAGTAGTACAAGTCTCCACAGTTTTCATTCACAATAGGTCATGAATGGCAGGGTAAGATGGTTCTCAAAACATTAAATGGTTATTATTTTATTAATTGCTTGCTCAGGCTCAGCTGTCTGTGTAAATAATAAGGTCAGGGCAGGAGCAGTGAGCTCTCAGGCAAGCTGAAGAGTACTCAGTAGCACAGGAGATCAAAGGGAGAAGCTTTCTTAAGACTTCAGACAGATTTTTCAGAGTGGAATTACTTTTTTTTTTTTTTTTAATTTCATAAACTGGGGGTGGATTGTTGTATTGAACCTTTACTCCAAAGGGAGAAATCCCACTTCTTAGCCCAGGATATCACATCCTTATCTGATCAAATTCTTCTCCTTGGGCTATCTTACATCCATCTATCTTTCAAAAAGTGCCATCATGCCTCTTCACTTTCCCTCTTCATCCAGTGTTCTCCTATGCATCCAAGCCTGTAACACTCATGTTTGCATGCTCCACATGCACTGCAGTTCCTACAATCCTATCTCCAGCAGCATTCACATTGAACGCACTGATATACTGTAATGTCAAGGACACATGAAAATTTAAACATAAGATTTTGGCATTTAAATTTTTTGCTGAATGATATGGAGAATTTTGGAAGGATGATTGGATGCAAAACTCTGCAGTGAATAGAGAGTTTTATAAACATATATTAAACATATATTTTCTAACACAAAGAAATCCAAAACTAAAACTGCTTGTTTTAGAATTAAGGTAGGCAATGTGGAGTTTTCATTAAAGTAAATAGGGCCATCTGTGTTTCAGCCTTTCCTAAACACATCCAAAGGCTCCATGGGCAGGCAGAAAATGAGTTTTCCGTTTAAAAATTACTTTCCCCTTCCCACCAAAATATCCACATTTAGTTCTGTGAGGACAGGTGTACACCTATTTATATACACAGCACATGTACAATCTTAGTCAAGTTGAGAAAGACAGCTTAGAAATACAAATATTTTAGAATACTTCAATCATATTTTGAGTTTTCTTTTAAATGGGGAATTAAGACATTTTTCACAATTCTACATAAATTTCCAGTATAAAGAAGAAAGCTTTCAGCAGTCATCTTAAAGCACATGATATGGCTGTGATAACATCTTTGCAGAAAGACACCAAGGACACATTCAGTAAAGCATGAGTTTGCCTGCCATTTATTTCCTCTCTGGAAGTGGTGCTTTCAGTATCATGCTGTTATTCAAATTAGCATGTGAAGGGAATAGTTGCTTGCAAAATTCTGAAAATGCTCAAGGACAAGGGAAGCCTTGTGAAAGCATAATTTAATTAATGATAAAAATCCAGAAAGTGGTTTAATAGCCCACAGTTGGGATTAGTACACCTAGTTACAGATTAATTCCACTTATCTCTTACAGCAGTAAGGTTGTTGCTTTACCTCTGTCTGTGTAGTTTTACTTCTTACACTACATGCATCTTGTGCTTTGTTTTGTGAATTTTTAAATTTTTTTCCTTCTCATATAAATGATTATTTTTCAAGTTTCATATGATCTTAAAACTTGTCCCAGGGAAAAAATGAAGGCCTGTGAAATAGAAACAAAATACTATTTGATATTAAATCAGCAAATTTCTTTCTAGTGGATATGATTTTTTCCCACTTACTCCTGACCAGTAGTAAGCACAGCATACTGTATATGAATACTCAAACAAAAGATTTTTCAGCTGGCTTTCAATGTCAGTTCCAGTATCTATTTAGTAAGCAATGCAAGATTTTTTTCAGACTAGTCTGGTCATGAAAAGTACCGATTCTGGACAATCCTTTCTAATAATAATAACAACAAGAACAATAAAAATATTATTCTTTATGGTAGAGGAACAAATGTTTTCACAGCTGTGCTCCCCTGATGCACGTAAAGGGAGGAGAGAGGTGATATTTCAAAACCTTAGCTGGTGAGGTATCTGGACTAGATTATCAGAAATACTACCTACTAAACAAATATTCAAAATAACTTTTTTCTGACACTAGTATATGGGAGTTCTCCAAGGAGTCTCTTCATGGGAGAGGTACCTGTCTGTGCAAAAGACACATTGTCTCGGGGGCTCCAGGAAAAATCAGATGGGCCCTGGAATGTCCAGCATGAATCCTACCACACCAGGGAATCTTGGGATGTGTTTTGATGTCCTAATAATAACTATACACTTAAAAATCATGCTAAGATAGATAAGCGTTTCCATGTGATTACCTCTGGATATGATTTCATTTTAGTTTGCAATGATTCTACTTATTCCCCTCAAACATCCCCGACTTGATCATGTAGTTTCAGTAGTTAATATACAAGTAACTCTGGCTTATGGACAATTGCCTCAGACAAAACAAACAAAAAACCAGACCAAACCAAAACTACCAAAAAAAAAAAAAAAAAAAAAAAAAGCAAAAAACCACAAAACAAAAACCCCAAAATAAAACAAAAAAACAGAAAAAACCCAACAAAACCCCACCCCCAAAAAAAGCTCCCCTCAAACACACACTAAAAAATGAAAACATGAGAGAAAATGAGTGAACAAATGAATAAAGAAATGAACAAGATGATGCAAAAGTGTACTGATTAAATGAGACAGGGTAGAAAAAACTCTGTTAGAAAAGGTTTAGTCATAGCTGGCCCATAGCAGGCTATCATTATGGAACGAATGATCTTTTGATGTTTCTTGCTGACCTAAAATTCTGTGGCTTTCTAATTTTTAGAAAGCATTTTGTCTATTTCATGTATAAATCATCTCCTTTTAATCTGTTATCCTTCCTTGATTACGGAAAGGTAAAGGTTCAATTCTATGAATAAATTAGACTCTAACTTTTAAAGGTAGCATTTATAAAGGGTAGGAAAAGGGTCTAATTTTTTCAGGAAATCATTATTTCTTTACACATCAGCAGCACTTAATTTATCTTGCAGACAGGAATGCTGAATTACTACCATAACACATTTTCTTGAACCAAACAAAATCTGAAAAAAACCCCAAGCACTTTGTAAGACAGGTTGTTTCTAGTTCAAAGTTCTAAAGAGGTGTAAAGCTTGACAAATAACAGATTTATTCATTTTCTTATATTTCTTAAAATAGCTATTTATGTTTATGTTTAGGGTTAGTTCCATATGAATAAGGGGCTTACATACAAAAATAATGTGTGATCATACCACTAACATTAGCGTTAGAGCATTTATCATGTGTTAATTACTTGCCCTTCTTAACCATATATATGTATACACCTAACAGGGCAATAGTCTGCTGTACTCTGCACACACACTTTAAGCACAATACAAGGTCATTAAAAGAAATTCATCACGTCTGGAAAAAAAAACCCAGAAGACTTTTACTGAGGTGATGCTTAATTATGGAGGAACTTTTAAATAAAATCACGTATTTTCAACTCATAGAGTTACATACTTATTGGTTATATGTGTACTTTTATCTCCTGCCCATCATTTCAAGAAACTGGTGAAACTTCCCTAAGTGTTTGGTGATCCTCCCATTTAGAGGAGTTCCATATTTTCTCATTTTTAAGCAAATCATGACAAAAGCTTCTTTTGCCTTTGCAGCTACACGGCAGGATAGAAAGTAAAAAATCAAAAGCTCTTGGACATTTTTACACTGATAGATACTCTAAACCCAGTATTTTATATTCTTTTAACTTTTTGTAAAAAGGCAATGTTAACACTGTGAAAGATAATGTCAGTCAGTAGGACTACTCACTAATAGATACTATTGAAAACGTAACAGTACTGACTTATTTAATTAACAATCCTTTCCATTGTTCTGGCAATCTGAAGATCTCAGAGAGGTGACAGCATAATTTAAATTAGGATCGTTCATTACGGTTCATAGTTGCAGTAGATAACTTAATGGTAAATAAATGGTGAAGCCAAAACTGATTTGAAGCCTTACTCTCCTTTCACAGTCCTCATGCTTCCAGTTCAGGCTGTTAGCTCCATCTCATCAAGTTCTTTTGCACATAATTTTTCCTTGTTCTTTCTACTTGTCTTGTGTAATGACTCACTATTGATCAATGTGGTGTTATTCTGGCTGCCCTGAGCTATGAGAGAATGCACTTCCTGCACCTCTTCTCATGGCAGCCTGAGACTTAAGAGTCTGCTTGGAGACTTAGCAGTACCCTTTAGCAGTGCTCTCTGGTTTTCCACCTCCTCCCTTCACTGCCACCCTGCACCCAGAATACCATCTAAATCCTCAAAGCAGAGGAAAATTAAAAAAAAATAATAGGCAGTTTAACTTATTTCAACATGATGAGCACTGGTGAAAACAAAAGATGAAATAATAATAGTAAGCAGCCAAAGTTTAAAGACATGAATGCACAAAATAAAGTATCTCTACAAAAGATAATATTCAGATCCAACATAAAAAGTGTCATGTCAGAATCTGACCCATAAAAATATTCCTGACACCTTTAATAGAATGGGAAACAAAAAGGAACAGTGGCGTTTATGCAGAATATAAATCTGGCCTTCGTGTTACACATTTCTATTTAGTTTAAGCAGGAAAAGAAAAACTCTCATCCTAAAATACACATCTAATTTTCCAGTCATATAGTTAAATTCAGAGTTGAACTGTGGCTTATTTCTCCTCTCTTATGTAGAGTTTCATAAATATGTACGAACAAATGTCTTTAGTTCTCAATTTCCCTCCTTGTCAGGAAACTAAGTTCACTATTAAAGGCCATAAATCAAGACATTTGCAACTCACCTAATCATCAAACATGTTGTTTAATTAATTAATCAAGTTGTATTTGTTGTATGTCTCACATGCACAATTAATCCAGCCACATAGCTTCTCAGTGTGTGCTCTGCCGGGCATCCCACCTCTGCAGGATGGGTAAGAATTGTTCCTCTACACTCTTTGAAACTCAGTGTATGAATAATACAGATTCTTTTATCTATTACCTCATCCAGAATCCTGCAACTGCCACATAACAAAGACCTATCAAACAAAAGTCAATTCCAAATTTAGCTTCTGACTGTCAGCTGAATGTTAACAAAAACAGTAAAGCATTGCTTCAATGCTTAGGAAATTTTCTGAAGTTAGTCAGGGTTCTGCAAAATTCTCAGAAAGAAATACTGATTATGATGAAGTCCAAAACTTTAATATTTTAATTTAATTTTTCAGGACTTTAATACCTCAGATTTACAATTCTTTTGTTTTAACTTGAAAAGAAACAAGGAAAAAAAATCTTAGTGATCTGCAGATATGGCAACTTCACAGGAATTACAAAAATTGTTCTCCACAGACATTAAATACGAGCCATCCATTTTATTCTCATGGATAAGCATTTTAATTTGTTTGAAAACTCAGACATCTCATATAACTAATATAAAGCCTAAAACCATCTGTGTTTCTACAAGAGGGACAGAACTTAAAACACTGACCCAAATCAGAAGGCTTTCAAAAAAGTGATGAAATATCTTGACCAAACAACTTCACTGTAATTTTATGCCTGAAATCTGGTTGATTTGAGATTAATCTCTACAGACACTGCATAGTGGGCACTTGGGTCTTTCTACACTTGCACTTTGTCTTGTTTCTGTAAGTTCTGTTCTGTATTTCTCATGCACTTCAGCTCCATACATGATATTATTCAGTAACTAACAGGACAGAAACCAATTTCTACATGTCACCTTATAAGCACATATGCTTCCTTAAAACATCTTCCTATACAAAGCTAATTCATGTTTTCCCCTCTTGGAGAGCTTCACACACTAAATTTGTAAAGGATTTCTGCCAGAATGTCTTCAGAGGGTGCATGAAATAGCAGCTAGGATGGAGATTTCAACAAACAATTACATTT
>NW_008238983.1:6022279-6054443 GCF_000691975.1 Corvus brachyrhynchos | reverse complement strand
CCCTACAGATGTGGATCCACAATTACAATTCCCTACAGATGTGGCAAAATCATAAAATGTAGAGAAAAAAATCCAATGATTTTCCATTTACATCTGCTGAGAACCAGTCCATGAAATTCAGATTATAGTCACATTAGTGTGGTTTGCTAGAGTTTTTCAGAATCTAAGTCTAACCTCATAAACTTCTATAATATGCTAATGTTACATTAGATGTTATTAATTATCATAGGAGATGCTACACCTACTCTCTAGAAAGCGCAGATCTCCAATACTTTAGTACTTATGTTCTGTTAGCAAGACAATAGAGATACAGATTTCTCTCTGCACAAAATCTGCACATAGAAGAAGAAAACAAGGAAATGGGAGGTGCAGAGCTCCCTTTTACACTGCATGACTGCTGGTTAATTATAGGCTTCAGTGGAGTGATGAACACTTCAGGGTAAAAGTCTGCTTGTTAAAGTGCCTTGTTTTATGTTCTTGGTTTATGCCTTCAAACATATTTGAGTAGATACTGGTAGCAAGTCTGCATCTGTCTGATGTAAAATGCATTTGTCTGTTGTAGTGACAAAATCCAGGAAAACTGACTGCCACTCCATGTGTACACATTTTTAATATTTTTTTTTTAATTAATATATTCTGGAATGGGGATAAGGGGCTTCTTGATATATGCTGAACTAATCTTAAAATTAAGATTCAGAAACATGCTGTGAAGGTGAATTAATTGATCTTTGAGAATCTTTGGACACTAGACTGTAGGCAATACAAACCAAAATTCACATTTTTCCTGGCTTGCTCCTCATTAGCAATTCATGTAGCTGTAATATATTAATGTAATATACAGTCATGAAACATACACTATCTTCCTATTTAGTATTTTTCAGAATGGAAAAGGTTTGAAGAAAGGTGCATTGAATAGCTTTCATTCAGATTCTAGTGCCCACATACATAATGCTCACATATTTACATGGTCTTTCATAAAATGCCAATGGAGATGAGGTAGTGTGAAGATTGAATCCTCTTTTAGCCTCCAAAGGATCCACAAGAAGTTAGAACAAGGTGATCTTTTAGAGTCACAGGTAGAACAACACAAACAAATATTAGAAGAAGGAAATGCAGTCACAGATCACTGGAAAGTGGAAACTTCAATGCGAAAAATTTCAGTTGGTGAATGGAATCCAGCTGAAGAGTGAAGACTGAGGAGAAAGCATTTCTGCAGATTATGAACAGATTATAAAAAGTTTGCCACCACTTCCTTAATATTACTGATGAAGGGGGAGGGATGCAGGTATTAGAAAGCAAAGTAACTGGCAACAATTCAACAGAGGGGAATACCATGAGAAGTTAGGAGCATTCAAATGAAGTTTATTCAAGGTAAAACAGAAGGGCTGACAAACTGGAACACTCACACAGAGAAGATTCCTTTTCTGCACTTGGTATTCAAGAGACTGAAACACTGCAGATAATTTTTTTGGAATAAGAGTATTGTAATTTAGATGTATTCAATTTAATAAATCAATATTGCACCTACAGATATATTTCCATTGATAAAGGCAGCTCCTGAACACCAGTGAGTTTTAAATTCTCAGGCTTATTTTTTCTTTTTGTGGAGAGGGAGGGGAGCCATGGGAAGGATACTGATTATAGACAACAGAAATGGTTCTATTGATTTTCAAGAAACTTTAAGTTAATTTACTACTCAGTATTTACTGGGCCAGAAGGGAAACTTCTACATTCTCTCTAGGATGCCTGTGGGGTTTGATACTTGTATCACATTTCTACCTAGGGCTTGTTTAATCTTGCTTTACTACAAACGGCTGACAGAGAAAAACTTTTCTGCTTAACGATATGTCTTTTTTTGTGAAAAAATAAGAAACATTACTCTAACCATCTGATTTCCACTCCAGTACATTTGTATATGCTGCCTAATTAGGTGATATGCATTCCTTCTGCACCTGGAATGAGGCAACCTTGGATGTTCAAACAGACTGGAGAATGAGATGCTGGAAAGCAGCACCACAGAAAGGCACCTGATGGTCCTGATCAATGGCAAGTTGAACATGAGTCAGCAGTACCCTGGCAGCCAGGAGGGTCAGCCCTGTCCTGGGGGGCATCAGGCACAGCATCACCAGCCGGGCAAGGGAGGGGATTGTCCCACTCCGCTCTGCACTGGGGCAGCCTCACCTCGAGTGCTGGGGGCAGCTTTGGGTACTGCAATGTAAGAAAGGCACTAAGCTCTTGGGGAGAATCCAAAGGAGGTTACAAAGATATTGAAAGGGCTTGAGGGGAAGCCGTATGAGGAGCAGCTGAGGTCACTGGGTCTGTTCAGCCTGGAGAAGACTGAGGGGAGACCTCATTGCAGTCTGCAACTTCCTCGTGAGGGGAAGAGGAGGGGAAGGCACTGATCTCTTCTCTGTGGTGACCAGTGGCAGGACCTGAGGGAATGGCCTGAAATTGCGTCAGGGGAGGTTTAGGTTGGATATTAGGAAAGGGTTCCTCACCCAGAGGATGGTTGGGCATTGGAACAGGTTCCCCAGAGAAGTGGTCACAGCACCAAGCCGGACAGAGTTCAAGAAGTGTTTGGACAATGCTCTCAGGCACATGGTGTGGCTCTTGGGGTGTTCCTGTGCACGGCCAGGAGCTGGACTCAATGATCCTTGTGGATCCCTCCCAGCTCAGCATATTCTGTGATTCTGTGATTTTATTAACCACTGTAATAATTATCAATATCCCTATTGAAGTTAGGGAAGTATACATGAGGGAATTCAGAGGTGTCACTTTAATAAAAACTATCATTTTCTGCAGTTGATTCACCAAGAGAAAATAATACATCATAGATGAAAGACAGTATAGTCCAAGGTAAAAGTTAATAGCTCTATAAGAGAAAGTGGCACAACTAAGAGCAATTAAAGAATTTTCACCTAGGAGTGCTTTTATTTTGAACAAGTGTATGGAAGGGAGTGAACTCTGGGTGCCACTTGTTTAGGGTTCATACACAAAGGCTTCTCAGTGGGACCTGATTTTCTGACAGTACCTGATATCTATACCCTAAAGTCAAAACTGGAAAGAAACAAATCGAACAAGATAATGATATAATTTAATTCCTAAACAGTGCACTAAACTGGAGCCACTGAGTATCACTAACCACTTATGAGATAGAAAGGTTTTTTTGGTTTGGGTTGGATATTTTGTCCCCACAAACAGCACTTAAGAAATAAGAAATACTACCATATTCTGAGTATATTTCAGCTTTTACCTTGAAACTACTTTTGTATTTTACATGATCCTTGTGATTAATGATTTAAATAAAAACAAACTTTGAATGAGTAAATTATCAGTTTTCTTTAGGTATGAAAACTCTTCCTTTTGCTTGGAAAGAATCATGTCACTATGTTTTCATGCAATATAGATAGAAAAAGGAGAAATTATTTCATCCAAATAAAATGTAAAACAAGACTTGCTAATGCTCTTATAGACATGTAGAGGAAAGTTTTCTAAGAAGGGAGTATGGACTGGAAATTCTGAATTCATCACTGATATTCTCTGACATAATCAATCTTGCAATAATGTTTAGTCTCACAAAAGACCCTTGTGACATAGGTGTGTGATAGGCAAAAGTAATTTTTGTTAACATTTATCTGAGCTATCTATATTTGTGGACATACAGCTCTGGCTTCTTGAATGTATGGCCTTTCTGTCCATGTGACATAGTTTTTACCTGCTGAATTACCTCAATTCATTATTGAGAGACTAATTAGGAACATTGATGTGGCATTAAATATCAAAGAGTGCTATACTAAGCAGTTTCACCAATTTCACAGATGAAAACCAGCATTGTTTTCTTTATTTTTCAGTTGTCAACCTTCCTTTTTTTTGGTTGGTCATTTTTGTTTGGTTTGGGATTTTTATGGTTTTGGGGGCTTTTTTTTATGACTTCTACTGCTCATAAGAGGAAAGGGAAAGAAAGTGAAAAACCACTCCTGGTTCGTATTACTTAAAACTGTCTAGGCCATTACCTAACTCACGTTTTTTATTTTTTGTTCAGTCAGAAGAGTCCTCATCTACTCTGGTGTTTGTCATACTACTTCCAAAGCCATCCTTTCCCATTAAAAAATCCTGTACGCAGAAAGACAACAGCTATAAAAGAATATTAAAATTCCACTGAAGTTGTTAATTGAAAATGTGGAGTTTATCAAATAATGTGGCTAATAATCCAATTAGTCACTTCTCATACAGAGACTGTTCTATATGTTACGTCAGCCTGGTAGTTCTTCTCTGAAATATTTATTTTGCAACACTGGGGAAAGAGAGAAGAAAATAAGAACCATACTTTGCATTTGAGATACAGGTGCACTGTGGTTTTACAGAGTTACTGGTGGTTTTTTTCTCTCTTCCCAATGATTTCTAACATTCAGTTTGTTCATCGGATTGTTTCTAAGCACTTAGCTGATGGAGTTTTATCTTAGGGCTCGTAGAACCTCACAGTCCTTTTAATGACTGGTAACTGCCTACACAGTTAGAACTACTCAGTTGCTGCTCTTATGCCTCATTCTATCTGTACTGAATTTCAGTCAGTCTTGGAATATCTTTCTGCTGGACTTCATTACAGTTGGTCTTTCCCTCTTTCTTCTTACCATCATCTTCATATAATTAGTGAAGCTTGTCACCTAGTTATTCACGCTGCTTCCCACAAATAGTTTAAATTGCTTTTTCCTACATGCAAGTTTTGGGGATCATTTGAGGTTGTTTTTTGCTTGTTTACTGTATTGCTATAACTGCACACTTTGGTCCTCAGTTACCAAAGTTGTTTTAGATATTTATATACCAAAGTTATTTGGTTAGGTATTTCTTCCTGGATTACAGCAACAGGTATGTGTGATAATTACTGTTCATTTATCGATTTGTTTCATAGTCTCTCCCACAGTGCCTCAGTTTGAGACTTCATCTTTGATGCATTCTTCATAAAATGACTGTTCAAGGTCTCCCACAGTAAAGAGATTAAAAAGCATTCTTGTAGCTTTCCTGCAACAGTCTTGTTTTGTTCTCTTTACACATTTTATGCTCCAGAAGTGCATTTTCTCACAGCAGCCTCTGGTAGGCTTCCACATCCTCATGTTTCTGAAGAAGTACTTTTTATTGCCAGTTTTTCTTCAAACTTGCTTTAATGGGTTATTTTGCTTCACAATTAATATGTAAGATTGCTCAGTCCTTTCTATTCCTCTAATTTTGGAAACAGACTTTTTTTAAAGACTACCTTTATTTGCCCTTACTGCTGTATCTTTTGGTCACTCCTACTTCCTTTAGCCCTTCACGTCTTTCTGTCAGGTATTTTGCATTTGCTTCAGGTGTTACTTAAGTTTAGCTTTAGTTCCTCTTTTCGAGATTTGATGACTAGATAACTTATGAGGCAGCATTTTTTTATACTTAGAGACTTTTCATATTAGGGTTCAAGCTCAATGTAGAATTCAACCTGTGTTCCAGGGAGTAAGTGAAGTCTCCCATCATTACTGCAATTTTCATGTCTAAGAATCTATCTGAACATGCTCAACACATCATCATCAACTTTGTTATTTCAGTCACCAAGATAATGATGACATTCTGTAGTTTTAATATTACATCTGAAACATCCATACAGATGTTAAATGCTCTTTGATTTTTTGAAAGTTATGTTGCCATGATTTCACTCAAGGTATTCAGATAGAAAGTATTCATATAACTAAAGTGTGAAAACATTGCTTCTGTAACTTCCAAATGAAAAATTATACTTCTTTAGGCCACTATTGACTTTTACAATTAAGATTTATAATTAATACTAAGTAGTGAGATATGTATATATATAGCAATAAACACTTATTTCAAAGTAAAAACAGACTATGCATTTCAAAATGGACTATATTTATATTAGTTATAAACATTTCTATTTGCTTTGCAAACATATACAGAGACTCTTTCTTGAACAGGCTTCCTTAATGTAAAGCAGGGGGTTTGTTTGTTGGATAGCACCTCTTTTATCAGTATCACAAGAATGTCTCAAGTAAGCCCTTTGAATATTATGAAAAGATCTCTTCAGTAGAACTGTAATTATTAATATGTCTTTCATATGAGGCTTTAAAAAGCTGTCTTTTTTATACTGGTAGCTTAAGTATTAAGTATTATAATTCACAGGAAAACAATAAAATGAACACATTTCGGCAACAGCTAGGGTTATACATCTCTGACAACAAAACAGACAAGGACATGCAATGATCTCATGCCACACAAATTAATTATACACTAAGCCTGACTTAAATACAAAGTGTAGATTTATGAATACAAACTATTAAATCTGATGACTGGAATTTTTGTTTGTTTGTAATCTGATGGAAAATTTTACAATATTGTAAGAGAAAAAATGAAGACTTGATACAAATGTTTAAACATAGGGCAGCAACACCACTGTTCTTCAGTAAGAGAGTTAGAAAAAGCTCTTCTGTTGAGTTTATTCCCAAGCCCTTTAATAATAACTTTTTGCAGAGAGACATTTTTGCAACAGTTCTATCTCCTGTCTTGAATATCTCCATACAGGCAACCTGTTTTTAGAAAACCTCATCAAAATTCTGGAAGGAACAGACTTTTTAGCAAATGGACCCAAGATCACAGAAATGCAAAGATGACTTTAAAGTTATTCTGCTCTAATCTCAGATGCAAAGATTTACCACTGCTTAGGTTCTTGACTGTAAACCATTGTGCACGATCCAAATGCAAATATCATCTCTGCACTTTCTTTCCAAACAAAGGTGTTTGCGTTCTTTTCATTGTTATTAAAAGTATGCTTAAATTGCAGATTATAAACTTGTGGGAATAACTATTTAAATGAGAACTAACTGCTTGCCAAGATCCAACCAAAGCTAATACAGCTAGGCAGAAAAAAAAAGGCATTCTGAAATAGTGCTTTCATGGTTTTACAGTCTGGAGTTTTTCACTACAATAAGTAAAAACCCTAATTTATTTTAGAAATTAAATATTTACAAAGGCATTTCATCTCAGTATTCATCACCATGAATTAGTTTCATAGACTGTGTGTTATATGATTAGAAATTATAGAGAATTTTTAGATTCAAACCTTAGTTCTGCTTCACTTCTTATTGCCTCACACATTTTATTGCCCTTAAAAAGTGTGCATGTGTTCTAGAACACAAAAAAATACAATTAGGCATTAGACATCAATTTTATTTGAGATTTGAAAGATAACATGTAGCCAGTGTAACTTATAAGGCAAAGAGGCAATTGTTGAGAAGGCACCACATTCAAAATCAACAAATATGAGCAATTACCTTTACAGCTGTACAGAATATGCCATACAAATAACCCTTTGCTACCTCCACTGAGTCTAGGAATATTGCAGTCTCATATTCACCTTCTTCTCAGATATTTTGAGATTAATTAATAAACTACTAGACCTGAAATTTCTATTCTGTTATAGCATCTTCACCTTAGAAAAGCAGGCCATAAAAGCATGTTCTGCATGGTTTCATTTGTCACATCTGTCTAGATGAAAGAAGACTTAATTATGATGTTCAATTTACTTCACCTTTTTAAACTTCTGTAGCTTTTTATACTGTAAATGAAATTATTTAGCCTACAGTTTCAATCATTGAACAGAAGTGTTCCTGTCACTGTTTAAACAAGCAAAGTCCAGATAACATTTCATTTTACAAATCATCTTGAATGGGTTGATAAACTATATTTAATAGCAAAATGATGTAGCAGAATCGTTTAAAAGACAACAAGGCATGTGGGTGTTGAAAGTTGCACAAACAATGAACATGAATGAGCACCTCTCTTAAAATAAGGTCAAGAAGATACTTGAAAAGTAACTGATGTGCTAATTCACACTTGAGTTTATCAGCATCTCTTCAGCTTCATTACCTATTGATTTACAATTAGCTGGTAAATATCCTTAAAAAACAAAGTTACTAAGTTCACCATTAATATAAAAATATGCAGAATTATCTTTGTTTCCTTGTTGCTGCACCTGGTGTATGTAATTGGTTTAACACCTATTTTTTATGGGTTGTTTTTGTTTTTGTTTTTCTGTTTGTTTTTTTTTTTAACAGACACCAATTATATGGCCATTTTACATCGTTTTGATATAAAGACTGTCAGAGGCTAAGAGGCTATGCATTCAGAGAGTATGGCATCAGCTAAAGATGCAATTACAGAGCAGGCATGTTGTACCACACCAGCTTTGTGGTGGGTCAGTCTCGGCTGGCTTCTGAACCCCCCCCCAGCTGCCTCTCTCAGTCTTCTTTCTTAAAATCATTCAGGAGAAAACGAGCTGAAGAAAAGTTCATAGGCTGGGATAAAACAGAGAGATCACTGACTAATTACTATGATACATTTAACAGGAAGAAATTGAATTCAATTTCTTGGCAATTAAAATAGAGTTCGATGTTGAGGAAAAAAGTACAAAAAATTAAAACAATTTCCCCCCCATCTGACTTATTCCCAAGTTCACCTTCAGTCCTGACTGGTCTCTCTCTTCTCCCGAAGGGGCACAGGCAGATGGGGAATGGGGGTCTGCGGTCAGCCCATAGCAGCTCCTCTCTCCTCTCTCCCTGGCCCAGGGCCATCCGTGCCGGGTCTCTCCCGCCTCCGTCCTCGCTCCCGCTGTCCCCTCAGGCTCGCAGGGCTGTTTCCCGCACGGTTCCCCCGCTCAGCCCTGGCTGCCGGGCAGCGCTTTGCCCTCCCTTGGCCAGGCTTTTTCCGGGGCTCTCGCCCGCCCCCGGCGGGCCCCGCGCGTGGGCCCGCCCCAGCCGCTGGCACCGCCTGGGCCCGGCCCGGGCAGCCCCGGCACTGCCCCAGCGCCAGCGCTAAGATATGTTAAACCAATTCATGACCAAAATGAGACAAAAAAAAAAAAAAAACCACCAAAAAAAACCGAGGGGCCAGGGCTAGGTAGGAACAAGGTGTATTTCCTCCCAAAAAATTACTGCTAAACCATTTAAGAGAGGAATGGCAGTTCCACTTAAAAGATGTTGGTTTCATCAATGTCGTTTTTCAGTGTTAAAAGAAATGTAAAAGTCACGGAACTTGGCTGCTGGTGCGTCAAATTCATTAAAGGATAAGAGGTAAAATATATATTTTTAAAAAAATAGAAAAAAAGAAAGAAGTCTTGTTCAGAGTTCTTCAGTCCGTATTAACTTCAGGGTAGATTAGATCACCTTGACAAAATTATTTTGAACCATTAATTTAAATAACAGTCTCCACATAGAGAACTGATGTTTTGCAATATAGAACTGACAGACTCTATAAAGCTTCCTTACAAAAACAGTTATTATTTTGACATATTAGGTTTAATGTAGCTGCTTTGACATAAAAGAGCCAGTTTCTTCTTGCTGCAATTTCATGTTAACTTAAGTTAAACAAGGTAGACACTTTATCCTGTGTCTTTGGACTAGGACTGAACTTCAATATGTTCATGCTTTTCTGTTTCTTTGGTTGGTCTGTCAAGTCAAAATGCCCCTGTCAGTGCTATGCTTCAGGAAACCTCAGATATAGCTGGACACACTGGAAAGACGTCAGACTAATCAGGCTGACGAAAGCTCTCTCTTCCCTTGAATCTGATTTTCCCCCAAATAACCTTTGAATATTTAGAGATTCCACTTAAAACCCAAAACCAAAAGTGTAAAGGTCCACAGCATTTTATGAGTTGTAGAATTCAAGTAGTGTGCCCTCAACATTTTAATGTGAAACCAAGTTGAATGAATGTAGGAGGCAGCAAAGTTTTCTGTGCAAAGAAAACTCAGGATAAAACAAGTAGGCATTTTTTATTTGGGGAAGCTTCTGGGCTGGCAACAACATTGAGTTATCTTTTTGGAAAAATTACCACAGAAAATGAGATGGCTAACATGATAGAAGACCATATAATGTTGTACTCTACTGATGTCAGGTTTATTCTTCATGTTGTTATTGCTTCTACACTTTCCCTAGGTATAGAAGAAAAATTATTTTATATAAATACATTATTTGTTAAACTAGCAACCTAAAAGACAGAAAGTGAGATGCATGTTATTTGAGAAGTTGCTTTTGTTGCTGATGCCATTTGTCTTCCTTCTTACAGAGGCATGAAAATGGCTAACAAATCGTGCAAAATATTTAGACTATGTCATCTACACGTTCCTTTTAATTTTCTCTATTATAAAATACAACCCCTTTTTTATCAAAATAAATTTTTAACTATTTGCTTGCGTTAAAAATGCTGAAATACCTGATATACTTTATTTTATGTAAACCTCTATAACTGAATAAAAGTGTTGTAATTGTTAAACTCTACTTTTGTTTCTTCCTTGGCACTTATTCTAAAACATATATAATGTCCCCTTGCTGTCATTAAATCAGAGATGGAAAATTCTCTTGATATGATCAGGGAAGATTAGATTCACTATCTTGTATTAGAACTAATTTATTGCAATGATATGTCACATATTACTTTGAAAAAATAATTTCAAATAACAAGTCTGTTATGCTATATTTATGTTTTCAAGAATAAAATGATAAATTAAAAGAATTACTATCTTGTAAATCCAATACAACACCTGGGATTACCTTCCTAAGCTAACTTTCATTTCAAGTACAATCATTTCAAGACATAAGAAAGGTTGTTATTTTCTTCTTCCCTTTCCTGTATTCACACTCATTTCCAGCTGCTCCATACTTCCTTATCTCCTACATCAACATAATTCTGAAACTGTTTTTGCATTACAGGTAAAAATGTAAGAACTAAGTAAAGGGACACTCCCCAAATTAGGGAAGAAAAATGCAGGTGAAAACCAACACAGATCTGAATACTTGAACAGTCATTCCTATTTACTCTTCAGAGGACATCTGAAGTGGATTAAGAGGTATAGGTTTGGTATTTCAGAGATCCAAAGAGTCCACAGAGAAACTGTCAGTCTTGTGCATTATATTCCTCTGTTATTCAGTCAATAGCATGACTCACTGAGCCTCAAATCCACAGTGATCTTCCTTTTATCACTGCTTATTTACTTCTCTCTCTAAAGTAAAAAACACACTAAATGTGTAGTTATGACTTGCTTCCAGTGCAATTGATTTTTAGAAATATCCTTTTAAGAAGGAGCAGACCCTCTGGAGACAGAGGTGTGAAGGCTCAAAATGAAGAATGTTATGGACTGAAACATATAGTCTGTTTCACTTTTTTACTAAAATGCTTTATTTGCTATTCTTTCCAAAAGATGAGACATGAGTTATCTAACCTAAAAGCATGCAGAAAATGCAAGAGAAATGTAAATTATATCAGCCATAACAACTGAGAAATGTAAAATCTTGCAGTACTACAGCCCAATTTTTCTAGATTTCCTCAGGAAATCTTCATTCCTCTGAGCTGGTGCAGTAGGTGACCGATTCATCACCAGATCATAGTGCATTCACTAACCCTGCCCCTTTCTGCACTCATGGCTGTTATTTCATTAGAATAATTTACACCAGAGACACACAAAATACAGGAAGTCTCATGTAACTGAAAGCTTGGTCTGTGCATTCAAGTTACTTATCTGAGACAAGGATATTTAATCTTGTTTACTCAAATTGTTGCAGATTCTGCAGTGCAAACACACCCACGCAGACACATACACACGTACATACTTGCACCTGCAGATGAATAGTCTCTCTGAACTATCATTGCCAGATACCATTGATTATTCAGAAGTTTTCCAGAAACCCTCCCCAAATAATTGATAAATTTTGTAAAAGAAGTCACTGTGGTTTTAAATACTTTAAAGATACCTTTTTAAATACAAAACTATTTTTTTTTAGTTCTCTCATCAGTGAAACACACCCTGAAACACTGAAGACTTACCCCAAGTGCAACAGCAGGGAACCAGTTCAATAATCCGAGAACCACAGATAATACTTAATATCTATAAAGGGATTATTTTTTATTTCTACCATAAGCCCATTTTTCCAGGACCTGTGTCTTGCCACGTTCCTAGAAAAACCTTGTGAGTATAGCTAATAGGGATTATTTTTAAGTCTTAATTAATTTTAAGATTTCAAGTCTCCAAATGACATTTTCTTAGAGAAAAGAAATAATGATTGAGGAATGGGGGCATGCTTGATGTTAAAATATAATGATAATTTGTTGTCCTAACATTGTCTGTATGATGATGGCAGTGAATTAATCCATCCTCTTGAGAGTCATTTCACAGTAAGAATAAGAAAGCTTACCTTTTTCATTGCAGGCCTACCCTATTCTTGTCCTCACTGTGCATTTCCATGACAATGACTGTGATCATCGTAACAGTATTGTACATAATGACTCTGCTTTCTGTGATGTTACTCCCAAATTGGGTGTGAAAAATGTGAAAGGACAGATCTCAAATGGCAAAACTCTCACCAGTGAAGCAGAGTAGTCTACAGAATTAATAATTGACATAATTGACAGCATGCTGCCACCGAACAGAAGCCTGGAATTAAAGGGCACTGACTTCCTTTATAACTGAGGGGCTTTGAATGAAAAGTACTTGTCAAATTAAGCGCATGTAAAATGAGACTTTGATGAGGTGTGTACGATTAAATGCAACATTAGTAAAACATCTATTTTTCTAAAATGTCTATTTTTCATGTTTAATGGCCACTACTGATATTTTGCTAATTACTAATATTATGACAGTCTCGCCCAGGCTTTCCTGCTTTTTTTTTAATTAAAAGTATATGCCTGAGCTAATATAATTGATCTTTTCTTCAAATCAGGTCATCAGAATCATCACAACAAATGGAAAATAGAGTACAGTTGCTTTTAAGTTCAACAAAGCTTTTGCAAAGATAAGCTTAGTAATGTTGTGAAGTACTCAGAGCAGAAAATCATGAGCACCAGAGGGAATTCTTTGAGGAAAAGGGGAGAAAAATTGGTAAGTGCAGAGGGAGAAATGTCCTCAAACAAGGCATGCAGTCACATTTTGACCATAAAGGATTGAAAGAAATTCTATTCATTGATCTCTGTAAATGTGGCATTAATAGAGTGGTCAGAGGATGAAAGGAAATACATAATAGTATCATAAGAACATAAAATTGAAAGGGACCATGCTTTAGCTCACTGAATCCAGGCCTCTGTTCTGGCATGCAATCATGTCTATAAATGCTCTCATAAAGACAAGTATGCTGTACCTTGAAACCTCTTCAGTTTTGTTTTCTCTCTTGTTAGTAGCCTCTTTCATAATCTGACTTATCCTTGTTTTCATTCTAAATTAACTAGATGTTAGTTCTAAATTAACTCATCATCACCAAAACCTTATTTTTTCAAATAATATTGCAATCAACTTAAATAGTTTTTTCATTGTGGTTTATTCTGAGGTGTATTTATAGAATATTATGTGTCCCCCTCTATAATTTGTGGGAAAAATTAAACAAACATATTTTATTCTCCATTACTATCCCAGCCATAATGTTCAATTCTTTCTGTACAGCTTCACATATAAATCCACTTTTCTTGGCCAAAACTAAGCAGAATAGGAAACTGTTTAACAATTTTCTCCACAATGGCTTCAGTGGCCTTTATCCCCGTTTTTTATATCTCAGCTTTTGCAGCTTAGTATCATATTCACCTTCTTTAAGGCATGACATTAGATCTGGTAACCAGATCTTTCTCTTCCTCTGTCACTTACAACAAATCATTAGTGTATAATAGAAATTCATTACATTTTTCTGTATTTCTGAGGTTTACTCTTTATTTCTATCCAAATAATATTCATAGTATCTAGCTCTTTCCCAACAATGTTTTGATTCTCTTGAATAGGTTTATATCAACAAGATTTTTGCAAAAATGTTTTTTCTATTCCATACTCATTTATGAAAATGTTAATTGATGTAAAGTGGGTCTGAAGGCATATCTCCTCCTCCCCCAACCCATTTTAAAAGCTTCTCTTTCAGTGCAAACCACTACCTCCCTTTAGAAAGGTCCTTTCTCAGTTTACATTTCCTGCACATATCTCAGTAATTTTTAGCATTCTGAAATACTTAGTATTTTACTAAGGTAGGCTTAACATAATATTTTTTTCAGCCTTTGTGTTAACAGTATCTTAAATACAGTTGTTCCACTTCCTATTTTTAGTTCGAAAGATACTGTTCAAATTTGGAAGCCCTCACTACCAGACATCTGTGATTTCAGAAGCTACTGGTTTCCTTGCATATCTTTCTACAATATAATTTTCAGAATTCCCAATTTCACAGGAAACTAAAATGAAATAATTCCTTTTCCATGCCCTCTTCCCCATTAATCATCTTTCTTTAGCCCTCATATTCTGTGTATTTCTGTTTTCATTAAGGAAATTAAGGCTCATGTAGATTATCTAATAAAAAAATTCTATCATAATGCGGCAAGACAGTCTTCAGGGAGAGAAAAACTTCCTCTGTCATATATCATGGATTAAAGCTATATGGAGAGTTTTGTGTTATTTAATGCAAAGTTAAAGCCCCAGCTCTACAGACAACATTACACATGATGAAACAGGCTTCAGCTGGCCAGGTTTCTGTTCAATTATATTAGTCTGAACTTTATATCTGAAGATCACTCCATATATCAAAACATAAATGCAGGGCTTGTTCTCCCAAACTTCTGAGGAACTCTAACAAGTAACACACCTTGTGCCTCCTTATATGAAAAAAACCACAGAGGACTTCCTTTTGGAGGAGACCTTTTCCACCCTACACTCAGAGTGGAATGAACACCCTAGGGACCTTGCCTGCATTTGTAATATTCCCTGAAGCAGAACTGAATATAATTCTGAAATAGTCTGGAAAAGCCATTAGCAGTCACCTGGTGCATTTAGAGTTATGGAAACTAACATAACAGGATCAACTGCACTCACTCGGTGTTTAGCTGACCTCAGAAGAAAAACTGGTTTACCACATTTTTGTATCTTTATTCTATATACTTTTATTTATCTTTTTTATAATAAACACAGTATACACAGGCAAGCAGCAAGTTCAGTGTAAATACATGTAGCAATCCAAGAGGTGTCCTTTAAAAGACGAAGCGCCATCTAGGAGATAAATGGTTTCCCTCTTATCAATGCCACATTTCAGGGGATGGAAAAAAACAAACCAAAGCCAAAGGAAAACAATGGCCTTACCTTTCCTACATATTGAGGATCTGGTCCCATGTGTTCTTCTAAAACAAAGAACTGATTCCACACCCATCCACGCTTTGGACGATGATGCACTTCTGTTTCACCTTCTATGTGTTTGGTTTGATTTCTAGTCACCTTGATGGAGCCATGGTGAGCAGCTCCATAACACCTCTGCACGAAACAGAGACAAACTAGGACTGGGCAGATACAAGATGTACTTGTAATTCTCATTGTAGGATAAGCTTCCTTTTCAAGGTCTTCTTCCTCTTGTCTTTTTCAGCTGTAATCCTTCAATAAATTCCTGGGAGAGAAGGTGAAGTCTGGTTCAGAAATACAGTCCAAATTGGGTTTTTCTGCTTGTTCATGGTTTAGCTGCCCATTTGGGAAAGCTCAAATTATATTTACATTATGAAAAGATGACTGGAAAAACTGATATTTCTTCTGAGGTCTTCACAATAGGGTTCCACAGCTGACCATTTTCTATCTAATAGGAAAAGAAAAGAAAGCCACTTACTCATCACTAAAACCAGCAATTTTCAGGTTTCTGACCTTAGATTACACTCAAAGTTGTACTAAGCAGTCAGTCAAAAACTGTCATTGGAACTAAAATTTCTTTTCAATCCTTCCTGTAAAAGCATTTCCTGATTGTTTATGTTAAAATACCATAAGACTTAGCATGGCTCCTACAAGCTGTGAAAACACGTCGTTAAAACCCGGACGATTCAGAACAGTTCCTTTGGCTTTTACCTACAAATCATTGGCCTGGTCTGGCAGTAGAACAAAATCACTACTACTGTGTCATTAGCTAGTGATTGCTAAATCATTTCACATGAGCTTTTGATGTTCTATATAGCACACAGATGTCCAGCTTGATGAAAAATACCTAGTTTATAATTGGCTTTGAGAAAATGCCTCCAAAATGGGCTTTGAGAATTCTGAGTCAATACGAGAGCATACCAACAGGAAGCTTCAGTCAAAATGTGCATTTTCACACCTTGTGCTTTACATAAATTCCAAGCAATATCATTCTAGGACCTCATAAAATTATGTCATACTGACAGAAAGTTCATGTTGTTTAGATATCAGTACTATTCCCAGTGAAAATATTTTCTCAGTCACAAAAAGGAAAATGTAACCTTTTATACTACAATAGTAAAATGTGAATATATGTGGAAGTTGATGTAGTGCTTAAAGCAAACTATCTTGAGAGTAAAATATTTCTTTCACCTTAGAGAAACAGTTACATTAAGATAACCATTTCTTTAGTTATCTAAAGATATCAAAGATCATCTCCATATCAGTCAGTCCATCAGGAGTCTGAAAACATGCAACTGAATCTACAAAAATTGGAATCTTCCAATACTGATTTTCTTTGAGTATCATAGAGCCTTTACAAACTGCATAAACAGAAACACAATTAAACTAATTTTGTTTCTAGGTTTCATGGAAACCCAGCAGAAGAAATTTGAAATCCATAAAGAAGAACTGAACAAGAATTTAGAAATCAGAGAAAAAAATCCTGCAGTGGAAGAAAATTTATTATCTGTCTTTTAGCTGCAATATTTTTTAACTTATGTTTCTCTCAAGTCCATAATAATAATGGAAGCCCAAGCCTCTTAGCTGAGAACAATTCCTCACAGAACAATGGAAGAATACTTCAAGACTATTGCACCTGAGAAACAGACAGAAAGGACATATTTTCCATTGCTAATACTCAAACCGGCACAAGTACTCAGTTCAGGACATTGGGTTTTGCTGAAGTAAAGGAAGAACTTCAGTCTCTTGTAGTTGTGCAGGAGCTCAAAAAGAAACTCTGTATGGCATTTTCAACAGAAGAAAGAAAATTGTAGACATTTAGCATTATCCTGCTTCTTGTTTCCACAGCACTGTAGTCCCCCCTCAATCCCTATGAAGTCCAATACACCATTCTCTTAAAATCCTGGCATTCCACCTCAGAACAGATTTATACAACATGAAGAATTATTATCTCCTTTAAGTTCAAATGTGATTTAATAGGATTTTTTTTTTTACAGCTAAATGTTCTATGAAGTTAAGTTAGATCAGAGACACAATCCGGCCTTTCTGGGTCTCACATTGGTTTCTGAATATATTATGCTTCTTTCTTAGTTTCCTTGCCTTTCTGCATTCTTTGCTGATTCTTGTTAGAAATATTTTTTTTACCTTGAGGCATGCAGTTTCCTTGCATAGATTTCTATATATACAGATGAGCTATTTAAATAGATTAGTCATCATTATACTTTAGATGTACATTAAAATTAAGCGGTACTTCAAAAAATATTAAGGCTTTAGTTTTATCCATTCAAGTATTATTTTTCTTCCCTTTGTTTCCATCCTGAGAAATGCCTGGGAGCCATTCATAAGACCACAAGCAGCAGGTAATAACTTAAAAATGGTGTATAAAGTGCAATGAAATTTCTCAGAATGGCACATTTAAAATGTATTTGAAATTATTACCTCTATACTTTCTTTTCCAAAAACTGTGGGGATAGTTGTGATGGAAAATTCTTGCCTCATAAAAAAGTATATATGAGAGCAGAAGATACCAACAAATCAAGATTTACTAACCAGAACTTTGCTTCCCTTTCAGAAGTCATCCATAGGAAAAAAAAAGTAACCCACTAAGATGGAACCTGCAAACTGTGTTATGCCACAATATGGCTCACATATGAGTGAGAGCAAATATTAATATTATGTGTATATAGATTGATATAGATATATAGATGATAGAGATAGAGATATAGATATAGATATAGATGATATAGATCGATATAGATATAGATATAGATATAGATATGTATGTGTATATTATGCATAATATACATTTATATTCTAATATTAAAAATAAAATTCAAATATATTGGAACCAATAAGACAAAAAGCACAGCAAAATATGAAGGGCTTCATCTTATAAAAGATCTGTTCATCTTAGCATTAACATTAACTAGGAGGCAACACATTTTTATTTAGTAAAACCGCTATTTTTTTAAATTCAATTAAGAGATTTACTTTTAAGCACCTGAACCCAAAATTAACATTTTAAAATCCTTTTTTCTGAACAAATATACTTAGTAGTAGTAATAATAATAATAATAATAATAATAATAATAGTAACAATGACAACAGCAGGGAAAAGACATTACCATGACATCTACCTCCTGTTATAATCATGCTTAGAAGTTCTTGCCTTGAACTGTTCCTGAATTGTACGTGAAGCCTGGAGAATCATTTCCACTAAGACAAATTCAACAATTAGAAGAGGAAGGGTTTTAAGTGAAGATTCTTGCAAATGTTACACCTCTGGTAAACGTCTTTAAAGCCAAAGCCTAATTAATGCTCAAACAAAGGTCCTTATTCAGCACTCTCCTACTAAAGGTCTAGAATAAGCATTTAATAAAAATCTGCCACCCACTCCAAAAGCAACTTCAAATCTACCTTGAAGATAGAAGAGTGTTTCTACAGGGGAAAGTTCAGATGGAAGGATCTCACATAGTTAACACAGAAGAGACAGTAAACAAAGAATAGAGAAGCGAACTCTGAACAGAGGAATAAAAAATAACTTTCTGAAATCCCTTGAATTGAAGCTAACATACTGAGATGTGCCTGCTCATTGCTCTTGTCTGCAGGTTCAGAGTAAGTGCCCTGATTTATGGTTTTTGTTATAAAGATGCATGCAACTGCAGAGTAGACTTGTGTTATAGCCATCTCCCGGGAGCCTTCATGAAAATGAGTTGTGTAGCTCAGGAGACTGTCAGAGTGAGTTAAAATTAAAATAAATAATTAAATAAGATGAGGTGGGAATGTTCCACCAGCATTGCTGGAAATTATTACAGCAGAGTAGTTACAGCTTTGTGTAAGGCACTATAATGAATTCCCAGGAAACCAACATGAGCACAGTGATACAGAATGTGTATGTATGCTTCACCACCATGAGGAGATGCATCCTTTGTAGTAGGTACTTGTCCTGAATCTCAGTGTCCCCTATCTTCCATCAAATTGGCCCATATTTGAATTATTCTGAATGATCGAGTTTTGCAAATGCACATTCAGCACAGTTCAACTTATCTTTTATCACATCTGTTTTCAGTCCCACAGTGACAGAGTGACAATTAGCTATGAAGCTTGCAATAAATTACATTGCTCATATATTTATGACTTCTCTCTGCCCTCTGCCCGGCAAATATCCTCTGATCAGAAAAAAAATTATTTGATTATCAAAATCTGAACAGTTTCAAATCAATATAATTGTTTATATATAAATAATCACCCAGAAAAATCTTACTTTCTGCATGCTTGCGTTTATTGTTTATTGCCAATGTTATATCTTTCAGCACTGCAGAAACAGTGGTGTATTTACCTGGACACCAAAGGCAGAATAATGCACTAGTATCAGAAAGGAAAATGGGATATGATTTTTTGTTCTATCCTTTGAATAAGAGTTCGATAGATTGCCAAGAGAATACAGAGTATTCCTCAAGACCTCAGGTAACTGGCAGAAAAAAAGTGGTATTTCTAGGTAGATGAAGGAAAGCTGCTCATCTATAGTTGATCTCTATTCTCCTTTCCCAAGACTGGTGCAGTTGAGCTATGGGAAGTTACAGGACAAACTGAAGCACCAGTTCTTCGCAGCCTATGTAAGAGAGACACAGTATATAATTGTCTGTCTTCTACATAGGCTAGTCAATCTGACAGTAGTAGTGACAAAACTGTCTTGGAATGCATTTAAAACTGTATTACATGTTGCTGTCTTGCCTCTGTTGTTTTTAGTTGTAGCTATGTGTATGAGACTGAAAACTAAGAAAAAGATTATTAAGAAAATGCCCTTGAAATAATTTAATAGTGATTCCAATAACCACAAATGTTTTGACTAGAGTTCTATATTGACAGACTTTCTAGAAATAGGAAACTGAACTCTTTTTTTACTTCAGTAACATAAGGAAATTTCCTTTAATTAGTAAGATAATTGCATGAGTTATCAAACTCCTAAATTATTGCTAAATTTATTTGTAGGTATATTACTATTCTGAAACATAGTCTTTATCACTCTGGAACTCGATCAGTTTCCCAAAGAAATGGAGAGAAAAGAGCATCTCCTCACCTCTTTAAGCCAGCAATTCTACTTGTGGCTGTACTGTGTCAAGGGGTGTTATTTCTTGCACCACAGCCTGTTATTTCTTTACACACAGCCTTATGGTAAAGAGCACATCTAATCACCAAAACCTAAAAAGTGTCTATAGTAATCTAGTACCAACTGTTACTTCACCTACTAAATTGTTCTACATAAACTCCCCTTCTATAAAATAAATAGAAACAACCACAGGTGAAAAAATAAAGGCACCTCCATGAAAAATAAAGATTGTTCTTTCTTATAAGGCAACAGAAATTCTGTTGGGGGAAGAAAGGTGTGGATACAGGAATCCAAAAACCAACAAGCAATCAGACATTTTAAAAAAATAAATAGAATGAGAAAAAAATAGAAAAAGATACAAAAGACACACTGAGAAACCATTGGGAAACAAATCAAGACAGAGAAGCAGATTGGAAAGTTCAAGTGGAAACAGCGGAAGCAGTTAGAGAAGATGTAAAAAATCCACCAGTACAATGTCTATGAAATGTAAGAAATATATTTAATACAGCTCAAGAGAAAGACAGCTGAATAAATAAAATATGAATTGGAAACAAAAATCATGGAAGAAAATTCTACAAAAAATATAGATTTCTGGGAATTGGTATGATGAAATTAGCAATGAAGTATAAATCTGGTATATCCATACCCAAAAAGCTCTTCTTCTAACTTCCACAGTCTCACATATAATTCACAGATCAAGCCAACTGCTAACACATTCGATATCAAAAAATTAAAAAATAGATACCATATAAAGATATAAAACAGTATAAGGAAAACTGTAGAGGCTTAATGATTACAGGTTGTTATGCAGTATGTGCAAAAAGCTGTGATATTCTCAGATTCAATTTACAATCAGAGAAACACATTATACAAAATTAATTACTTAGATGAGTTCATCACTCTTGCTGACACTGCCTAAATGAAAATCAAGAAAAGGAAAAGAAATGCCCTCCTTTTTTGTTTTTTCTCCCCCCTTATCTCCTATCTACCTACAAGGAAAGGAACAGTTATAAAAAAAGCTCAAGAAGAATCAAAAAAAAGCAGCCATATCCTGGAATACTTTTAAAGAAAGGGAAATCCCACTTTTTTTGGCATTCTAAAACAACAAAAACAAAACAACAGACAAATCTTTCACATGGGTAAGCAAGCTAGCTGGTCCTCTGAAAAGGAACTTACATAACAGAAGAACAATTTAGCATCACAGATGTGGGTTCTACATGCCCAAATGTTGTAGTTAGATAGCAAAAAACCAGTGACTGCACAGGAAAAAATAAGGTTCTCTTCCCACTGGATCTTCCAAAGGTAACAGCAGCATTTAGCTGCAGAGTTAGCATTAAGTAATTTTAAATTATTTCAGATTGTAAAGTGTGATGGATTATTCAACACTATCCTGACTGACATAAATACATCAAATAATCCATACTTATGAGACTCCATTCCTCCTACTGGCTTGGATCTCCACAGACACAATGTCAGAAGCCTCCATTGTTGTTGCACCTAGGATGTAGCACCTAGGATTTCTTCCAAAAGTGTTCACAATCCAGGCTATTTTTTAAAGTCTAAAACTGTCTCTTTTTCCAATTCTTCTTCCATTTGAGGCAGATATTATTTCCAAAGATTCCTTTTATGTTCAGTTATATATTTCTTAAGGTCTATTGATATATTTTTCTAAAGTAATATTTCTTGTTTTAGTTACTCAACTCCATAAAATTTCAGTAGCTGTGAAGTCACAGAAACCAATGAATTCTTGCTCTGTAAAGATCTCAGAAAATAAAGCTTAGTCATCTTTTTGGATTAACAACTGCTGAATAAGTAATTAGTTTTTAATTATTTCAATAGCTTTCAGAGGCCTAATTGAAACTTAGTGGGTTTGTTCATATTTGCATTATATTTTTGGTTTTAGACAGTTTGTACCTAAACCTTTAATACAGCACAAGTATAGACTCTTCTTTATTTCTAGCACATAAGCTTTGTCAGATCTTTTCCTTTATAAAAATATTATATTATGTTAATAATATCTGGAGACTGAAAAATGGAAGATTATAAGACCAGAGATGACTTTCCATTCAGCATGAACACACAAGTTTTCTAGGGCTTTTTTTTTTGTTGTTCTTTTCAGATCTATTTTGTCAAGATGGAATAGAAAATTTCAAAACTTTCCTTTAAAATCCTAGCTGCAGCCCTAGCAATTAACCAGCAATGGATTGATTCAAGTCCTAGATAAAAGTTAATTTTCTTTTTTCTTTACTTTTATCTCCAGTATAAGAGATACTTACACTATTCAGAGTCTAGACTGCCTGTAAACTTAATAAGCATTAAAAACTTACCTGGCTGGCTGGGACAGGTTGAATAATTTAAAGCTGGGGTCACAAAAGAAAATAGACATCATAGGAGTAAGAGCTTTTGGAACTGTCATCACTGTCTACAACTTCCTCACAAGGGGAAGCAAAGGGGCAGACACTAATCTCTTCTCTCTGCTGACCAGTCACCCGAGAAAATGACATGTATTTGTGTCAGGGGAGGTTTAGGTTGGATGTTAGGAAAAGGATCTTCACCTAAGGGGTGGCTGGGCACTGGAACAGGCTCCCCAGAGAAGTGGTCACTGTATCAAGTCAGAATTCCAAAAATATTTGGACAATGCTCTCAGGCACATGGTGTGACACTTGGGGATGTCCTGTTGGACTTGGGGATGGCCAGGAGTTGGACTTTGATGATCCTTGTGGGTCCCTTCCAGCTCAAGATACTTTGTGATTCTATGGTTATTAATAGAAGAGGTGCCACATTACAGAGGAGGCATGAACTGCAGTTCAGATTTTATTATGAAGAAAGATATAAGGACAGCCTAGTAGCACCTGCAATTAAAAGAGCACAGAAATGCTGAACCAGTGCAAACAGTCCTGGCCAAACACCTCCCTGCCTGGATTAAAGGAGATTAGTCATGTGTTTTATCTAGATGTGTTTCACTGGGAAAAAAAACCCCACTGGAATCCTACCTAACCGTACCATGAGGATGAACAAAGTGTAAAAAGCAGAAAGAGGCTTAGAAGATAAATAGTCACCAGAAAAAAACATTCAAAAGGTTTTACTGTTGTTTATGGCAAGGGAAACTCCTGAATATTTACCGGGCTAGCATCTGCTTTATCATTCTTTTTTTAAAAAAATAAAATAGACTGCCAAGACTGTTGTGTACCAAGGTCTTAAAATAGCAGATTTAATAGTTCAAGGAATTTATAAAAATCAATGTGCACTCATGATCAGGGTACTTTCTTCTGGTACTGTGCGAAGCTTATCACTAAACACAAGCTTTAATGGATTTCTTAATGGAGAGCATCCACTGAAGCACCACTCACAAAGAGTGAAAACCAGCCACATTACAGCTAGGTGACTAATCCAGCACCTTATATGGCCAGGGAGATTCATACTGAACAGTCCAAATAAAGGATTCTAGGCACACTGACTCCCAATGTGACACTAAAATTAAAAAAAACCAAAACAACCCCTCTAACTATTTTTTTAAAAAAGAGTATTCAAAGAAGAATGGTTTTGTTAAAATCAACAACAACAATAAAACTTAAAAAAAAATTGGGCAGGGTTCTAGCCCTTTTTATATACAAAACCATTCAATTTTTACATACAAACCGTTAATGCTTCATAACAAAACCCTATCTGCCCTTGAAATTCCCATCAGAAGAGGGATTATCACTGCCAGACTACAAACAGATGGGACACACAGGATCCTCACCTGCACTGTCATGCTGAAAATATATTGGAACCACTATGCAATCGAAGTTTTATTATCATAGCAGGATTTTTAAAACTGTATCTAATTGATGCTTTGTTTAGATGATATGCAAGATGAGCAGTGTTCTGCTATGGTGCCTTTTACAATAAATGCGAGTAGTTAATTTTAGAGATGACTTAAGACTCCTTGATTTTTGAAAAAATGTTGAAGATTGTTATTAGAAGACATTCTTATATTTATAAATATATACAGGAAATTATTAAACACTACACACTAATTATTAAACACTAACACCCTGTTGACCAAAGACATTTTATGAGAGGTAAATGCATTAAGAAACATGATATTTCTTGAACAAGGGGGGATCTGAAAAGTTTGCAAATAAGACTGAAAAAATTCTTAATCTGCAAACAGCACTGCATGTACACAGGCAATTAATGCTACAATGGACAGATAATGTAAACATGGCATTAAAACAAGATTAAGGGATTCAGTGCCATCCTCAGCTGGCATACAAAACTATTTTGTCTATGATAAGCAGGGATATGGAAACTATCCGTTAAGAGAAATGAAAAGACATAGCCAATGACTGAAGAAATATTTTTGCAACTATACCCATATGCTTTGCATAGAGACTGACTGTCAGAAGCACAACACAGTAACAACACAATTAGTCAGATAAAATCCAGCCACCGTTTCTGTAAATATAATTGCACACACAGTCATGCTAGCCATTACCTGCTGTGAAAGGAACAACTATGAAAGGCAGAGAGATGATTCATTAATCTGACTCATGTCTTTCTCTTTTCTTCGACCAGAGAGCAATACATCTACATTTATATCTGGGGCCATGTAGCTAGTCAAAGGTAATACAGATATTCAAGGCATACAAAGGTCCTTTTGTATTCCCAAAGCAGCAGAGGCTTTTCTTCTGTGCTATTTCTCTTCCCAAGGAACTTTCTAGCCAAATAAAGATCTCACTGATTTCTTGAGTCATTCCTCCCATATATTAAGGTCAGGTCATCCAACCAGGAAACAAAATGAATACATGAGACTGATGAGCAATTACTTAGTTTAAATAGAAAGAAATTTCAACAGCCCACTTGTGTATAATCCACAGGTACTGCTTGTCCTAAAAAATTATTTCTCAAAAATGAATAGCCAGAGCTCCTCTGAGCAGTAACATCCCATTGACTGGCAAAAAATAAACAAAGGGAACAGAGATCTAATGCAGATGTCTGAGGCTTCAGAAGCAGTTAAAGACAAACCTCTTGTTCTTTGCTAGCAGTTAAGCACTGTACTTGAAAGCCCTTAAAATCATGTACTCTATGAATTATATTAGTGTTACAGAAATTTTAACAATGTATAATAAACATTTCTTGTGTTTCTAGGCTGCACACAACTGTTCAGCTGCAGAGAAATTTGTTGCCTGGGTTAGGCTAACTGAACAGGTGTTCAAAAAACACAAAATATGGCAAAACAACAGACTACAGAGAAGTTAGAGACAGAGCCATGAGGAATGGCTCAATTTCACAGAGACCTGCAAGAGAAGCAGCTGAATTCTGCAGATCATTCCAGAAACATATGGGGGCTCTCTTATAGAGTCGAGTCTTGCAAGGTCCACACCACCAAGATGACTACCTGAGTACTACTCTTCAAAGCTGAGACTACCTAGGTAATGCTACCAGATATACTGAGCTTGGGTGTATTTGTGGAAAAACTAAGACAAATAAGGAAAAGGTAATTATGGGCAGTGATTTTCACATCACACTTTAACTCAGATCACCTTAAGTCTTTGATTTGTGACATTACTTTGGCCAAACATACTATAATCACTGTTAACCACACAGCCTTGCTGCTCTGATGTCTCCACATAGATATGCATATGTATGTGTGTACTAATGTGTGCTAAATTTCTACAAGCTCCCATCTTTCAGTAGTTGCACTGGTCTGTTTAAATTTCTAACTAAATGTTCCCTGATTGATTACTTTTTGCTCAGTTTTCCATTTTCATTGCTCAAAATTATGGAAACAAAAAAAAAGAAAAAAAATGAAACTCCACAACCAAAAAACCCAATCATTAAAAACTCTTTATAGGCGCTATTAATAAATTTCAGTTCAACAAGTGAACTCAAACTTCTTTAATCTTAATAATCTGAATATGAGGAAGAACTTTACTGTGTGGGTGACTGAGCACTGGAATGGATTGCTGTGGAGGCTGTGGACCCTCCCTCCATGGAGATATTTAAGAACCATCTGGACACAATCCCATGCAATGTGCTCTAGGATGACCCTGCTTGAGCTGGGAGGCTGGACCAGATGACCCACTGTGGTTCCTTCCAACCTGACCCAGTCTGTGGTTATGTAATCTTGCATTTTTTCTATCAGAAAGTGAAAATTCTCTTGTAAGCATGCTGATTTGCATTGCATATGTATATGCATATTTTTTTCTCTCTTTAAGGGGAGGGAAATCCATAAACAGGATGAGTGGAATGATTTTTCTATCTCAAGAAACTGTGCATTACACAACATGGTATTTGCAAAACAGGTAAAAGTAACTATAAAAATAACAGTGTACTTGTTAAATAACAGAGTCCAGTTACCAGTGGAAGTCAGTACTGACATAAGGAAGATGGTGACCTTTTTTTGTGTTGTTCAGACTATTTGATACCTTGTTTTATTCCAAAATCGATGCATATTGTCACCAGTTTTATTCTCAGGAATGCAAAAGGACATCAAAACAACAACAAAAAAATTAAACTCTTTAAATTCTGATTCGTGTATCAGTACCTTTGAACACATAATATTTCATTGTATTAATTAATGAATGTTGGTATATTACAGTAATTTTTAAGAAATTAGTTTTGTGCTAATACTAAAACACAAAAAGCCATGTTCATTCTCACCTTTTCAGGGCAGAAATACATATTTCCATGCTTTTATTTCAGATTGTTCTTTACTGTTTTTCCTAAGCTTCTTTTCTGAGGCAGAGAGCCTGTTCTTCATTCCAGCCAAGGCAGATTTTTATAACTTTTATGTTACTCCTCCATTCTTTTTGTCTAGGTATAAATCACCTCATTTCTTCCTTGAAAAGTACTCTGTTATTCTAGAATAGTGATTTTTAATTTAAACCAAAGTCAAACCTTACTAATGGTCTTAAGTTTAATTTGAGTTTCATACAGTGAACAATCTTCACATACTAGTTTGTTTTAAGACTTAAATAGCAAAATGTGTCAAGTACACCAATCCCACTGAATTGCCACAGACTTTCTATAAGTAAATTTTTTGCATTCTTGTGAAAATTTTAGCTTTCGTTCTCATCCTAGCAACTTCCCAGGAACAGATAAACAGGTAGATAAACTGAGAGTTAATGTTCAAGCCATAACACCAGAAAATCCTCAGAAACAGAAGGGGAAGAAGAATCTAGGTTAATCAGTAGGATCATCTCTTATGTTCTGATAGAGCAAACAAAAAAAGACTTACTTAACTTTAGGCCTATTAATGAAAAGCTCATTCACATTAATTGGATTGTCTGACTAAAACTAAGCTTAAAGTGGAACTTTTTAAAGATCATGTAATTGGTGTTTTAATGGTGCTAGAAGAACAGCTTCGATAGACAGATGATATTATATCTACAAATGCACCAGGTAAACTTAAGAAAGCAGAATTCAAGTTTCAAAATATGTTTGTCTTCCATTATCACAGTAATAGTTAATGACAAGTGAAACCTTGTAAGATCATTTTGATATTCATAAATAAAAGGCATGGCATGTTATACTAGACTTTCTACTGTGGGTTGAAGATCTTCAAGAAATCATTCACAGTGTGCTTAATAGAAATAAAAAGGACTCTTTGCATCCAGAGAGAGCCTCGGACTGTAACTTACGTGTTTTCTGGAGTTTAGCTTTGTTTCTGCAAGCAATCAGGATGAGGTTTAGCACTCATTGAGCATCACTAAAAGAGCACCAAAGAACTGAAGGACCAGCAAAATTGCACTCTCACTTTAAGTGGGAAAGCATTTCACAGCAAGGATGAAGTTCTAAAACTCATATCTCAGTTTCATTTTGAACCTCATTTAACAGTGCTTATCCTATTTTCAGAGGTTTTTTTAAAGCAAGTCATGAAAATGGTAGACTGATACCTAAATAAATATGAAAACTATCTTTGGACAAGTTGTAATAAGTTATTCTACTTATGAAAGTAGTCATTCAACTGAGTTACTAGAGAGAGAATAATTTAATGAGTGATAGAACAATGAAAAAGAAATTTTAAAGTACAACAGCTTCCAGGTTTTGTTTTGTTTTATTTAATGAGGCTTGGAATATATACTATGAAAACAATAAAGACAAATAATAACTAAGATTGTGTACCTATAATTTCATTTGTAACCTCCTACTTTTGATTAAAGTAAATAAGTATTTCACTGTTAAGGGTGCATAAATTTCCACATAGTCTAGCACAGAACTACTGTTACTAGATATAGATTGTGCTGCTTGTGAGACTACTAGCTAAACCTCATCAGCCTTTGAGAATAAAAAGGAGGCTGTTATCAACAACCAACAATCTTCAGCATAAAACAGATCATTATCAAAAAAAAATGCGATAAAACTACCCACAGTGATTAGTAAAGTTTAAAAATCTAATAAAAAGTTCTTAGAAACAAAACTAATATTCAAGTTTTAAAGTTACAGCAAGTTGTGTGATGATGATGGTATGTGGCAGGTGGTTTCATAACTATGAAAAAAATGCAGCTTTGTTCTGCTCCTTGAAGAGAGATGTCACCTCAGAAAAAAACCCAACAAAAAACGACAAGAAAATATTTTACTGCAGTTTCTCCAATGAGGAGAAATAGGATGGGGTTTGGGATGGAACACAGTTGCTATACAAGCTCTTATTCCATCAGCCATCACTTGGGGTTAAAGATCAGCTTTGTGACAAACCTGTCAGAGCAGTCCCTTAGTCTCCTATTTGCTGAGTTGCCTTAGCCTCATGTGCAAACAACTTCTCTGTGAAGAAGAGGCCTAAATCTTCCTTACTGCTGTAAAATCTGCATCAGATCATGGATCTTTTACTCTTGGAAAATGATGGGGAAAGGACTGAAATTCATCAAACTGCAGTCTTACCTTCTACAAATGTTTTGAATCATAATCAATTATGTTGATCAGTTTGGACTCCACATTTCAAATTAATAAAAACTGTGTTGTGTCGTTATTTTTTAGATTTTACATTTCAAAATCTGAATTTATATTTTCTTTAGAAACATAGAAAGTGCAGTTGAATTACATAATATATATATAATAAAAAAGAAAAAGGACAAAAAAGAAATAAGGGGAAAAATGTAATCAGGAACTCAAAATGCTTCCAACATGATTTCTTGATACTTATATTTCCAGTTATTCTGTCTGCAAATGGGAAATACATATCAGAGCAATTACTTTTTGTGAACAGCATCTCTCCAGCTCTGACAGCAAAGGACTGAACTCGGGCTGCACAGAATGACCAGGCATTTGGGCTAAAGTGCCAATGGCTGCCTGCACTGTGCTCAGACACTACATGTACACTCACTCCCATGTAAGCTAATTTTCTAGGAACTCATCCCAGTGTATTTGCCCTATACCAGGGATATTGCCAATCACTGATGTCCCTCTGTAAAAAAAAGGTCAAAACCAGACCAACGTGTTATCAAGAGGCAGAGTTCAACCCTGGTCATTTCAGCATGTATTCAAACAAATGTCTGAGAAATACGGCCTGCTATGAGGAAACAAGGGTTTTAATGCATGAACAAGGGTATTTGGTATGTAGTTTTCCCATTTAAAATTAGATTATTAAAGGAAAAAATATATACTATATGTACACTGTAAGATGCCCTTAACACACCTTGAATAGTAAATCATTCAAATATGCAATCTTCATAGACTATCAAAGGCAACAATTAACTTATTTTAGCTAATAGATAAAAACAAATGCAAAGCATTGATATGTCTCAATAATACTTCGCCCACAACACTACCTAGCCATAATTTCTTCTAGAAAATATCCTATGAATTTTTGCTATACCCTTCAAGTCTCTTGCCTTATACACGTGAAAGAAAGCCAATTCTCTAATGTCAGTAACCAAATTTTGCCAAAAAACACAATTATATAGCTAAACATAATAATCTCATGGATTGTAGTGGAGTTTTCTCCCCTCCTTCATCCTCTGTCCTTCACTATTTTTATTATGTGGACTGTAACAAATCAAAATAATATTTTTTTAATGCAACTAGGTTACATACACACACTATGTTATTCTAAACACAAGCATTCTAAATACAGGGAAAAAAATCTCTCTGCAGTTCTAAAATTCCCTTTCTACTGCAAATCTATCTTCTCTTGATAGCAGAGATAAAAAAAAGCAAAACACTTCTTCATAACCAGTATTTTAGAATAAAGAAGTTATAGACAGTGGAGTTCCATTTCATCTACTACAGTTGCTTTTAGCAATAGCATTATGAAAGTAACGCACCAGAGACCACACTTTTTTCTAATTCATTTTTCACTGAATTTTCATCAGGGAGCAAGGAAATGGGACTCCAGGGAAGCTGACTACATGCGCTAGTAGGAAGAAACAGCCTACAAGACACGAATCCTTCAATATGTACCAAAATAAATGATTGAAAGCAAACAATTTATGAGTTGTATTCCTATTTCAACACTCAACCATAAAATCCTATGCATCAAAAATTTATGTGTCAGAATAACATCAACCACCAGAAAAACATCAAAATACAAAAAACCCAGCTCATTTTAATTTATCAGTATTTCTTAAACAAACACAGTAACAGCTATGTACTACTGATATCAATATACTCCCACTTTGCATGACTACAGAGCATCAGAACAACTGTTCATCACTGACTGAACACTCTCAGTAGTCATGAACCTTCTCATATGCACAGACAAGGCCTCAAATAGCTAATGTCAAAGTAATCAGTCTTTATCCCTGACAAACTTGCTCATATGTGTTGCAGTTGTGTCCTGAAAAATAGTCTTTCGGGAAATACAGGAGAAAGCATCCTACAGGTCCATAACACAAGTACTTTGTCCCATCTCTTCAATTAAATTCTTTAATAAGAGAAAAATTAGTGCCAAGTTCATAGAAAAACCCTTAGGTAGCAACCGTTCTGATCCTGCTAGACAGGGCAAGATTTTTACTAGTAACCTAAGATCAGAATGTTTCTTCTGAAAATAAAATCATCAGCTATTTATTGGTCCCAAACTCAAGTAAAGGTATTATAAGTCTTGCAATATTCATGTTTCTCTCCAACATCTTACTCAAAGCATTTGGTTTCACTTCTAAGATACTTGCAATTCAATGATTGCTGTCTACCACATAGCCTTGACATTGATTACTAACACAGTATTGTATCAACCTCCCCATGACAACTTGTTTTCAGATAGTTTCTCAAGCCATATTTCTATAAGCCACAACAGATGTCCTATAATATCACAGTTATTCCTTCAATATGCAATATTTATTTAAAAACCAAACAAAACAAACCACCTATTGTTCCATTACAATTCCACAACCCTTCAAGTTTGTGTAATTTATCAATTTTCTCACTTATTCAGTTCCTCCCTTCCTCTCTAGAAAACCAGTGTTCATTACTCAGGAGCTGAAGTTAGCTTCCATCCAAAACCCAAGGAGACAGCAGAGGAAGGTGTGCAGTCCCTCAGAGGCAGAAGTACTGAATCTGTATTTTGTGGAGAGAGGAAGGTTATGGCTAGGCACAGATTACTTCCTCCAGCATTTCAAAACTATTGAAATTTTTGGTCCAGTTCCTCTGGTTTTCTTCTCATTTCCTGCCATCTCACTTCAATCTAGCTCCGTTAACAGACAGAAAACCCTACATCTTTTTGGCTGAGTCAGTCTTTCTCTGGTTATTGTGCTGCAGCTAGCTTCCCAAGAAAATGAATGAACATCAGACATGGTACAAAAATGAGGGAAGAAAGATAGCTGAGAGCCATACATCTACTAGCAATGAACAAGCAGATGGATTTGACTGGGTCTAATCTGCATCCGAGGTACATCCACATTAAAAAATCATACTCCATGCTCCTTCCAGCTAATTCTATTTAGTTCTATTCCACTAAAACATGACACTGTTCTTTTGC